>NC_135436.1:31127176-31440407 GCF_051991255.1 Vanacampus margaritifer | reverse complement strand
AACCCTAACCCTAACCCTAACCCTAACCCTAACCCTAACCCTAACCCTAACCCTAACCCTAACCCTAACCCTAACCCTAACCCTAACCCTAACCCTAACCCTAACCCTAACCCTAACCCTAACCCTAACCCTAACCCTAACCCTAACCCTAACCCTAACCCTAACCCTAACCCTAACCCTAACCCTAACCCTAACCCTAACCCTAACCCTAACCCTAACCCTAACCCTAACCCTAACCCTAACCCTAACCCTAACCCTAACCCTAACCCTAACCCTAACCCTAACCCTAACCCTAACCCTAACCCTAACCCTAACCCTAACCCTAACCCTAACCCTAACCCTAACCCTAACCCTAACCCTAACCCTAACCCTAACCCTAACCCTAACCCTAACCCTAACCCTAACCCTAACCCTAACCCTAACCCTAACCCTAACCCTAACCCTAACCCTAACCCTAACCCTAACCCTAACCCTAACCCTAACCCTAACCCTAACCCTAACCCTAACCCTAACCCTAACCCTAACCCTAACCCTAACCCTAACCCTAACCCTAACCCTAACCCTAACCCTAACCCTAACCCTAACCCTAACCCTAACCCTAACCCTAACCCTAACCCTAACCCTAACCCTAACCCTAACCCTAACCCTAACCCTAACCCTAACCCTAACCCTAACCCTAACCCTAACCCTAACCCTAACCCTAACCCTAACCCTAACCCTAACCCTAACCCTAACCCTAACCCTAACCCTAACCCTAACCCTAACCCTAACCCTAACCCTAACCCTAACCCTAACCCTAACCCTAACCCTAACCCTAACCCTAACCCTAACCCTAACCCTAACCCTAACCCTAACCCTAACCCTAACCCTAACCCTAACCCTAACCCTAACCCTAACCCTAACCCTAACCCTAACCCTAACCCTAACCCTAACCCTAACCCTAACCCTAACCCTAACCCTAACCCTAACCCTAACCCTAACCCTAACCCTAACCCTAACCCTAACCCTAACCCTAACCCTAACCCTAACCCTAACCCTAACCCTAACCCTAACCCTAACCCTAACCCTAACCCTAACCCTAACCCTAACCCTAACCCTAACCCTAACCCTAACCCTAACCCTAACCCTAACCCTAACCCTAACCCTAACCCTAACCCTAACCCTAACCCTAACCCTAACCCTAACCCTAACCCTAACCCTAACCCTAACCCTAACCCTAACCCTAACCCTAACCCTAACCCTAACCCTAACCCTAACCCTAACCCTAACCCTAACCCTAACCCTAACCCTAACCCTAACCCTAACCCTAACCCTAACCCTAACCCTAACCCTAACCCTAACCCTAACCCTAACCCTAACCCTAACCCTAACCCTAACCCTAACCCTAACCCTAACCCTAACCCTAACCCTAACCCTAACCCTAACCCTAACCCTAACCCTAACCCTAACCCTAACCCTAACCCTAACCCTAACCCTAACCCTAACCCTAACCCTAACCCTAACCCTAACCCTAACCCTAACCCTAACCCTAACCCTAACCCTAACCCTAACCCTAACCCTAACCCTAACCCTAACCCTAACCCTAACCCTAACCCTAACCCTAACCCTAACCCTAACCCTAACCCTAACCCTAACCCTAACCCTAACCCTAACCCTAACCCTAACCCTAACCCTAACCCTAACCCTAACCCTAACCCTAACCCTAACCCTAACCCTAACCCTAACCCTAACCCTAACCCTAACCCTAACCCTAACCCTAACCCTAACCCTAACCCTAACCCTAACCCTAACCCTAACCCTAACCCTAACCCTAACCCTAACCCTAACCCTAACCCTAACCCTAACCCTAACCCTAACCCTAACCCTAACCCTAACCCTAACCCTAACCCTAACCCTAACCCTAACCCTAACCCTAACCCTAACCCTAACCCTAACCCTAACCCTAACCCTAACCCTAACCCTAACCCTAACCCTAACCCTAACCCTAACCCTAACCCTAACCCTAACCCTAACCCTAACCCTAACCCTAACCCTAACCCTAACCCTAACCCTAACCCTAACCCTAACCCTAACCCTAACCCTAACCCTAACCCTAACCCTAACCCTAACCCTAACCCTAACCCTAACCCTAACCCTAACCCTAACCCTAACCCTAACCCTAACCCTAACCCTAACCCTAACCCTAACCCTAACCCTAACCCTAACCCTAACCCTAACCCTAACCCTAACCCTAACCCTAACCCTAACCCTAACCCTAACCCTAACCCTAACCCTAACCCTAACCCTAACCCTAACCCTAACCCTAACCCTAACCCTAACCCTAACCCTAACCCTAACCCTAACCCTAACCCTAACCCTAACCCTAACCCTAACCCTAACCCTAACCCTAACCCTAACCCTAACCCTAACCCTAACCCTAACCCTAACCCTAACCCTAACCCTAACCCTAACCCTAACCCTAACCCTAACCCTAACCCTAACCCTAACCCTAACCCTAACCCTAACCCTAACCCTAACCCTAACCCTAACCCTAACCCTAACCCTAACCCTAACCCTAACCCTAACCCTAACCCTAACCCTAACCCTAACCCTAACCCTAACCCTAACCCTAACCCTAACCCTAACCCTAACCCTAACCCTAACCCTAACCCTAACCCTAACCCTAACCCTAACCCTAACCCTAACCCTAACCCTAACCCTAACCCTAACCCTAACCCTAACCCTAACCCTAACCCTAACCCTAACCCTAACCCTAACCCTAACCCTAACCCTAACCCTAACCCTAACCCTAACCCTAACCCTAACCCTAACCCTAACCCTAACCCTAACCCTAACCCTAACCCTAACCCTAACCCTAACCCTAACCCTAACCCTAACCCTAACCCTAACCCTAACCCTAACCCTAACCCTAACCCTAACCCTAACCCTAACCCTAACCCTAACCCTAACCCTAACCCTAACCCTAACCCTAACCCTAACCCTAACCCTAACCCTAACCCTAACCCTAACCCTAACCCTAACCCTAACCCTAACCCTAACCCTAACCCTAACCCTAACCCTAACCCTAACCCTAACCCTAACCCTAACCCTAACCCTAACCCTAACCCTAACCCTAACCCTAACCCTAACCCTAACCCTAACCCTAACCCTAACCCTAACCCTAACCCTAACCCTAACCCTAACCCTAACCCTAACCCTAACCCTAACCCTAACCCTAACCCTAACCCTAACCCTAACCCTAACCCTAACCCTAACCCTAACCCTAACCCTAACCCTAACCCTAACCCTAACCCTAACCCTAACCCTAACCCTAACCCTAACCCTAACCCTAACCCTAACCCTAACCCTAACCCTAACCCTAACCCTAACCCTAACCCTAACCCTAACCCTAACCCTAACCCTAACCCTAACCCTAACCCTAACCCTAACCCTAACCCTAACCCTAACCCTAACCCTAACCCTAACCCTAACCCTAACCCTAACCCTAACCCTAACCCTAACCCTAACCCTAACCCTAACCCTAACCCTAACCCTAACCCTAACCCTAACCCTAACCCTAACCCTAACCCTAACCCTAACCCTAACCCTAACCCTAACCCTAACCCTAACCCTAACCCTAACCCTAACCCTAACCCTAACCCTAACCCTAACCCTAACCCTAACCCTAACCCTAACCCTAACCCTAACCCTAACCCTAACCCTAACCCTAACCCTAACCCTAACCCTAACCCTAACCCTAACCCTAACCCTAACCCTAACCCTAACCCTAACCCTAACCCTAACCCTAACCCTAACCCTAACCCTAACCCTAACCCTAACCCTAACCCTAACCCTAACCCTAACCCTAACCCTAACCCTAACCCTAACCCTAACCCTAACCCTAACCCTAACCCTAACCCTAACCCTAACCCTAACCCTAACCCTAACCCTAACCCTAACCCTAACCCTAACCCTAACCCTAACCCTAACCCTAACCCTAACCCTAACCCTAACCCTAACCCTAACCCTAACCCTAACCCTAACCCTAACCCTAACCCTAACCCTAACCCTAACCCTAACCCTAACCCTAACCCTAACCCTAACCCTAACCCTAACCCTAACCCTAACCCTAACCCTAACCCTAACCCTAACCCTAACCCTAACCCTAACCCTAACCCTAACCCTAACCCTAACCCTAACCCTAACCCTAACCCTAACCCTAACCCTAACCCTAACCCTAACCCTAACCCTAACCCTAACCCTAACCCTAACCCTAACCCTAACCCTAACCCTAACCCTAACCCTAACCCTAACCCTAACCCTAACCCTAACCCTAACCCTAACCCTAACCCTAACCCTAACCCTAACCCTAACCCTAACCCTAACCCTAACCCTAACCCTAACCCTAACCCTAACCCTAACCCTAACCCTAACCCTAACCCTAACCCTAACCCTAACCCTAACCCTAACCCTAACCCTAACCCTAACCCTAACCCTAACCCTAACCCTAACCCTAACCCTAACCCTAACCCTAACCCTAACCCTAACCCTAACCCTAACCCTAACCCTAACCCTAACCCTAACCCTAACCCTAACCCTAACCCTAACCCTAACCCTAACCCTAACCCTAACCCTAACCCTAACCCTAACCCTAACCCTAACCCTAACCCTAACCCTAACCCTAACCCTAACCCTAACCCTAACCCTAACCCTAACCCTAACCCTAACCCTAACCCTAACCCTAACCCTAACCCTAACCCTAACCCTAACCCTAACCCTAACCCTAACCCTAACCCTAACCCTAACCCTAACCCTAACCCTAACCCTAACCCTAACCCTAACCCTAACCCTAACCCTAACCCTAACCCTAACCCTAACCCTAACCCTAACCCTAACCCTAACCCTAACCCTAACCCTAACCCTAACCCTAACCCTAACCCTAACCCTAACCCTAACCCTAACCCTAACCCTAACCCTAACCCTAACCCTAACCCTAACCCTAACCCTAACCCTAACCCTAACCCTAACCCTAACCCTAACCCTAACCCTAACCCTAACCCTAACCCTAACCCTAACCCTAACCCTAACCCTAACCCTAACCCTAACCCTAACCCTAACCCTAACCCTAACCCTAACCCTAACCCTAACCCTAACCCTAACCCTAACCCTAACCCTAACCCTAACCCTAACCCTAACCCTAACCCTAACCCTAACCCTAACCCTAACCCTAACCCTAACCCTAACCCTAACCCTAACCCTAACCCTAACCCTAACCCTAACCCTAACCCTAACCCTAACCCTAACCCTAACCCTAACCCTAACCCTAACCCTAACCCTAACCCTAACCCTAACCCTAACCCTAACCCTAACCCTAACCCTAACCCTAACCCTAACCCTAACCCTAACCCTAACCCTAACCCTAACCCTAACCCTAACCCTAACCCTAACCCTAACCCTAACCCTAACCCTAACCCTAACCCTAACCCTAACCCTAACCCTAACCCTAACCCTAACCCTAACCCTAACCCTAACCCTAACCCTAACCCTAACCCTAACCCTAACCCTAACCCTAACCCTAACCCTAACCCTAACCCTAACCCTAACCCTAACCCTAACCCTAACCCTAACCCTAACCCTAACCCTAACCCTAACCCTAACCCTAACCCTAACCCTAACCCTAACCCTAACCCTAACCCTAACCCTAACCCTAACCCTAACCCTAACCCTAACCCTAACCCTAACCCTAACCCTAACCCTAACCCTAACCCTAACCCTAACCCTAACCCTAACCCTAACCCTAACCCTAACCCTAACCCTAACCCTAACCCTAACCCTAACCCTAACCCTAACCCTAACCCTAACCCTAACCCTAACCCTAACCCTAACCCTAACCCTAACCCTAACCCTAACCCTAACCCTAACCCTAACCCTAACCCTAACCCTAACCCTAACCCTAACCCTAACCCTAACCCTAACCCTAACCCTAACCCTAACCCTAACCCTAACCCTAACCCTAACCCTAACCCTAACCCTAACCCTAACCCTAACCCTAACCCTAACCCTAACCCTAACCCTAACCCTAACCCTAACCCTAACCCTAACCCTAACCCTAACCCTAACCCTAACCCTAACCCTAACCCTAACCCTAACCCTAACCCTAACCCTAACCCTAACCCTAACCCTAACCCTAACCCTAACCCTAACCCTAACCCTAACCCTAACCCTAACCCTAACCCTAACCCTAACCCTAACCCTAACCCTAACCCTAACCCTAACCCTAACCCTAACCCTAACCCTAACCCTAACCCTAACCCTAACCCTAACCCTAACCCTAACCCTAACCCTAACCCTAACCCTAACCCTAACCCTAACCCTAACCCTAACCCTAACCCTAACCCTAACCCTAACCCTAACCCTAACCCTAACCCTAACCCTAACCCTAACCCTAACCCTAACCCTAACCCTAACCCTAACCCTAACCCTAACCCTAACCCTAACCCTAACCCTAACCCTAACCCTAACCCTAACCCTAACCCTAACCCTAACCCTAACCCTAACCCTAACCCTAACCCTAACCCTAACCCTAACCCTAACCCTAACCCTAACCCTAACCCTAACCCTAACCCTAACCCTAACCCTAACCCTAACCCTAACCCTAACCCTAACCCTAACCCTAACCCTAACCCTAACCCTAACCCTAACCCTAACCCTAACCCTAACCCTAACCCTAACCCTAACCCTAACCCTAACCCTAACCCTAACCCTAACCCTAACCCTAACCCTAACCCTAACCCTAACCCTAACCCTAACCCTAACCCTAACCCTAACCCTAACCCTAACCCTAACCCTAACCCTAACCCTAACCCTAACCCTAACCCTAACCCTAACCCTAACCCTAACCCTAACCCTAACCCTAACCCTAACCCTAACCCTAACCCTAACCCTAACCCTAACCCTAACCCTAACCCTAACCCTAACCCTAACCCTAACCCTAACCCTAACCCTAACCCTAACCCTAACCCTAACCCTAACCCTAACCCTAACCCTAACCCTAACCCTAACCCTAACCCTAACCCTAACCCTAACCCTAACCCTAACCCTAACCCTAACCCTAACCCTAACCCTAACCCTAACCCTAACCCTAACCCTAACCCTAACCCTAACCCTAACCCTAACCCTAACCCTAACCCTAACCCTAACCCTAACCCTAACCCTAACCCTAACCCTAACCCTAACCCTAACCCTAACCCTAACCCTAACCCTAACCCTAACCCTAACCCTAACCCTAACCCTAACCCTAACCCTAACCCTAACCCTAACCCTAACCCTAACCCTAACCCTAACCCTAACCCTAACCCTAACCCTAACCCTAACCCTAACCCTAACCCTAACCCTAACCCTAACCCTAACCCTAACCCTAACCCTAACCCTAACCCTAACCCTAACCCTAACCCTAACCCTAACCCTAACCCTAACCCTAACCCTAACCCTAACCCTAACCCTAACCCTAACCCTAACCCTAACCCTAACCCTAACCCTAACCCTAACCCTAACCCTAACCCTAACCCTAACCCTAACCCTAACCCTAACCCTAACCCTAACCCTAACCCTAACCCTAACCCTAACCCTAACCCTAACCCTAACCCTAACCCTAACCCTAACCCTAACCCTAACCCTAACCCTAACCCTAACCCTAACCCTAACCCTAACCCTAACCCTAACCCTAACCCTAACCCTAACCCTAACCCTAACCCTAACCCTAACCCTAACCCTAACCCTAACCCTAACCCTAACCCTAACCCTAACCCTAACCCTAACCCTAACCCTAACCCTAACCCTAACCCTAACCCTAACCCTAACCCTAACCCTAACCCTAACCCTAACCCTAACCCTAACCCTAACCCTAACCCTAACCCTAACCCTAACCCTAACCCTAACCCTAACCCTAACCCTAACCCTAACCCTAACCCTAACCCTAACCCTAACCCTAACCCTAACCCTAACCCTAACCCTAACCCTAACCCTAACCCTAACCCTAACCCTAACCCTAACCCTAACCCTAACCCTAACCCTAACCCTAACCCTAACCCTAACCCTAACCCTAACCCTAACCCTAACCCTAACCCTAACCCTAACCCTAACCCTAACCCTAACCCTAACCCTAACCCTAACCCTAACCCTAACCCTAACCCTAACCCTAACCCTAACCCTAACCCTAACCCTAACCCTAACCCTAACCCTAACCCTAACCCTAACCCTAACCCTAACCCTAACCCTAACCCTAACCCTAACCCTAACCCTAACCCTAACCCTAACCCTAACCCTAACCCTAACCCTAACCCTAACCCTAACCCTAACCCTAACCCTAACCCTAACCCTAACCCTAACCCTAACCCTAACCCTAACCCTAACCCTAACCCTAACCCTAACCCTAACCCTAACCCTAACCCTAACCCTAACCCTAACCCTAACCCTAACCCTAACCCTAACCCTAACCCTAACCCTAACCCTAACCCTAACCCTAACCCTAACCCTAACCCTAACCCTAACCCTAACCCTAACCCTAACCCTAACCCTAACCCTAACCCTAACCCTAACCCTAACCCTAACCCTAACCCTAACCCTAACCCTAACCCTAACCCTAACCCTAACCCTAACCCTAACCCTAACCCTAACCCTAACCCTAACCCTAACCCTAACCCTAACCCTAACCCTAACCCTAACCCTAACCCTAACCCTAACCCTAACCCTAACCCTAACCCTAACCCTAACCCTAACCCTAACCCTAACCCTAACCCTAACCCTAACCCTAACCCTAACCCTAACCCTAACCCTAACCCTAACCCTAACCCTAACCCTAACCCTAACCCTAACCCTAACCCTAACCCTAACCCTAACCCTAACCCTAACCCTAACCCTAACCCTAACCCTAACCCTAACCTCTAACCCTAACCCTAACCCTAACCCTAACCCTAACCCTAACCCTAACCCTAACCCTAACCCTAACCCTAACCCTAACCCTAACCCTAACCCTAACCCTAACCCTAACCCTAACCCTAACCCTAACCCTAACCCTAACCCTAACCCTAACCCTAACCCTAACCCCTAACCCTAACCCTAACCCTAACCCTAACCCTAACCCTAACCCTAACCCTAACCCTAACCCTAACCCTAACCCTAACCCTAACCCTAACCCTAACCCTAACCCTAACCCTAACCCTAACCCTAACCCTAACCCTAACCCTAACCCTAACCCTAACCCTAACCCTAACCCTAACCCTAACCTAACCCTAACCCTAACCCTAACCCTAACCCTAACCCTAACCCTAACCCTAACCCTAACCCTAACCCTAACCCTAACCCTAACCCTAACCCTAACCCTAACCCTAACCCTAACCCTAACCCTAACCCTAACCCTAACCCTAACCCTAACCCTAACCCTAACCCTAACCCTAACCCTAACCCTCTAACCCTAACCCTAACCCTAACCCTAACCCTAACCCTAACCCTAACCCTAACCCTAACCCTAACCCTAACCCTAACCCTAACCCTAACCCTAACCCTAACCCGTCCTGGGCATGACGTTAAACTGCAACCAGGGGGGGAGGCCAAGAAGGCCAGATGGGGTCCAATAGCCTGATGAAGGACCATTTACTCCGAAACGTCGCGACGGGCCCCATCTTTGAAAAGCGCTCAAGAGGGAGGTTATTATTTATGATACAAAGGCGAACCTAACTGACTTACATTTGCACTGGCACTCATATACACGAAGCTCATTCATGCTCGTTTAAAGCCAATTACCGATGCTAATTAAGCACAATGCAAATGTTTATATATACAGTAAAATGCTCAACAGTAAAGAAAACACCATTTGAATGTTTATTTTGAGCCCAATTTTAGGGGGGGAGTGTTGAAGGTGCTTGGTGAACTCTGAGAGATGGACCAAGGAGTCGATGTGGCAGGCCCGTGCATCTCCCCACCGTACACTGTGCGGTGGGAATCCTGTTTCTCACCCTAACCCTAACCCTAACCCTAACCCTAACCCTAACCCTAACCCTAACCCTAACCCTAACCCTAACCCTAACCCCTAACCCTAACCCTAACCCTAACCCTAACCCTAACCCTAACCCTAACCCTAACCCTAACCCTAACCCTAACCCTAACCCCTAACCCTAACCCTAACCCTAACCCTAACCCTAACCCTAACCCTAACCCTAACCCTAACCCTAACCCCTAACCCCTAACCCTAACCCTAACCCTAACCCTAACCCTAACCCTAACCCTAACCCTAACCCTAACCCTAACCCTAACCCTAACCCTAACCCCTAACCCTAACCCTAACCCTAACCCTAACGAATACTCACCTAGATACTTACCTGATTGGATGTTGGGACGGGACCTATGTTTACCTACCTGTACTTACCTGGAACTGATGGAGAACGGACATCGTTGACCCAAAAATTGACTGGGTGGGTGACTAACTCAATTCGAGTAGTCTTTATATTAAGCTCCGGGTGGCAGCACGTAAGACCCTCGTGGAAGCTCTAGATTGTGGGTGGGAGTGTTGGTGATTGTGCGTACTTTGGATGTGAAAGGGGTCAGGGGGTACATAGTTGGGACAAAAGCCAATTTGGCATAGTTACTTGCAGAACCAAATTATTTGAGCTAAATCGTCCTGGGCATGACGTTAAACTGCAACCAGGGGGGAGGCCAAGAAGGCCAGATGGGGTCCAATAGCCTGATGAAGGACCATTTACTCCGAAACGTCGCGACGGGCCCCATCTTTGAAAAGCGCTCAAGAGGGAGGTTATTATATATGATACAAAGGCGAACTCAACTGATATACATTTGCACTGGCACTCATACACGAAGCTCATTTATGCTCGTTTAAAGCCAATTACTGATGCTAATTAAGCACAATGCAAATGATTATATATATATTAAAATGCTCAAAGGGACGAAAGCAATAAGAAGCTAATTTAAGCTAACAAAAAGAAGCTAATTTAAGCAACAGCAAAGGCAAATTAAGAAAACACCATTGGATTGTTTATTTTGAGCCCAATTTTCGGGGGGGAGTGTTGAAGGTGCTTGGTGAACTCTGAGGGATGGACCAAGGAGTCGATGTGGCAGGCCCGTGCATCTCCCCACCGTACACTGTGCGGTGGGAATCCTGTTTTTCACCCTAACCCTAACCCTAACCCTAACCCTAACCCTAACCCTAACCCCTAACCCTAACCCTAACCCTAACCCTAACCCTAACCCTAACCCTAACCCCTAACCCTAACCCTAACCCTAACCCTAACCCTAACCCTAACCCTCTAACCCTAACCCTAACCCTAACCCTAACCCTAACCCCTAACCCCTAACCCTAACCCTAACCCTAACCCTAACCCTAACCCCTAACCCTAACCCTAACCCTAACCCTAACCCTAACCCTAAACCCTAACCCTAACCCTAACCCTAACCCTAACCCTAACCCTAACCCTAACCCTAACCCTAAAACCCTAACCCTAACCCTAACCCTAACCCTAACCCTAAAACCCTAACCCTAACCCTAACCCTAACCCTAACCCTAACCCCTAACCCTAACCCTAACCCTAACCCTAACCCTAACCCTAACCCTAACCCCTAACCCTAACCCTAACCCTAACCCTAACCCCTAACCCTAACCCTAACCCTAACCCTAACCCTAACCCCTAACCCTAACCCCTAACCCTAACCCTAACCCTAACCCTAACCTTAACCCTAGCCTCAACCTTAACCCTAACCTCAACCCTAACCCTAACCTTAACCCTAGCCTCAACCCTAACCCTTAATAAAGATTAGACACATTTTTTGGTATTTCAATTTTTTTATTTTTTTTTTTATTTTTAATATTTTTTATTTTTTATTTTTTTGATTAAGATTTTTATTAAACAATGGTGAGAGACAGAAGTGCATCAGTGTTGTAATGACGAGCGCCGGCCAGTGCCTTGCCCCTGGTATTTCGGCAACCGTCCAGTCAATTTGATGAGGCGGGAAATACCCGGGAGTTAACCCTTATGCCAAAACCTAACCCTAACCCCTAACCCTAACCCTAACCCCTAACCCCTAACCCTAACCCCTAACCCTAACCCTTGTCTTGTACTAACCTTAACCTCATTGGATGTGTGTGCGGTAACCCTAACCCTAACCCTAAGAAGCTAATTTAAGCTAACAAAAAGAAGCTAATTTAAGCAACAGCAAAGGCAAATTAAGAAAACACCATTTGATTGTTTATTTTGAGCCCAATTTTCGGGGGGGAGTGTTGAAGGTGCTTGGTGAACTCTGAGAGATGGACCAAGGAGTCGATGTGGCAGGCCCGTGCATCTCCCCACCGTACACTGTGCGGTGGGAATCCTGTTTCTCACCCTAACCCTAACCCTAACCCCCTAACCCCCTAACCCCCTAACCCCCTAACCCTAACCCTAACCCTAACCCTAACTCTAACTCTAACTCTAACTCTAACTCTAACCCTAGCCCTCTAACCCTAACCCTTAATGTCTGTGTAGTATAAATGAGTTTACCCTAATCTCAACCCTAATCCTATATGTGAATTCATAAATAATATACATTTGTTTACATAACAGTTTGGATATAAACTATATACAATACATACACATAACTTAGAAATTCATTAAAACTTTACATTCCATAACCTGACTCTTGGCTACATATTTAATATATATTTACATTTCATTTAAATTCATATAAAAAAAATAAAAATATATACACACATAAGACATTCATGTACATAGTGTAATCACAGTCAGTTAAATATTCTGGTTTAATTGGAAAATATACACCTGGGAAACACAGTTTGACCGTTGGGAATTTGAAAATAAACATCCTGATTCCACATCCACAGTTTGACCGTTTTTTTTCCCTCACTCACTCCTCCTCCCTCTCATTGCGCTATAAAAACCCGTGCCTTCATTCCTGCTCTGACTCTCAGAAGGACAACAGCTCCTCACAATCCTGAACAGCCATTTGATTTATCTTAGTGAATTTCTGTTAGTTTATATGCATATTGGCCTTTTCTTTTCTTTATTGTACCCACGCCTGAGGAAGACCTCTCAAGGTTGAAACGTTGCGACGGGCACTAGTTTTTTTTTGATACTTCTTTTCAATTTTCTTTTCCTTTTTTCAAACCTCTTTTTTTTCTTTTTAGAATAGATTAAAAACCAAAATATATAAATAATTAATTAAAAAATATTAAAAAAATAAATAAATACAAAAAACAAATATGTATAATAATGGTGATGATTGGACCCTTGGCTGGGGGATGGACAGTGCACCTCCCTCCTCCCGCTTCGGCGGAAGGAGGAATCCTGTTCTTCATCCTAACCCTCAATTCCCCTATCCTGGTCGAGGAAGGGGTCAATCCTTCATTCCTAACCCTAAACCCCTAAACCCTAACCCCCTAACACATTCTGTTGCCATCATTTCCTCATCCTGGTGCGTCCCCATCCAGATCCTCAGGTTCGAGCCAGCTTCTTCCTCATCCCCATGACTTTGTCAGGTTGCGTCATGACGACGGCTGCTGTTTTGCGCTTTTATCTCGGCCAAACAGGCCTCCTCCTTCCTTCACCGCCTTTCATGTCTATTTTTACAACTCATTAGCATCAGGCGTCTCATTTCCAAGTGGAAACAAAACAACAAACGACAGGCCGGAGGGGGGAGCGCAGTTCAAATGTTGGCTTGGAGCACGTCGACCAGCGCCTGAGGTCAGCTGAGGTGAACCCCAGCAGCATGCGGTCAACTGGGGTTGCCGTTGTTATCTTCATCTTAATGTTTATCATCATCCTCCTCCTCCTCCTCCTCCTCCTCCTCATCATCATCATCATCATCATCATCATCATCATCATCATCATCATCCTCCTTCTCCTGGTCTCCCTCGGTGAGTCATGCCAGCAGCAGTGCCCGCCCCCTCATCCTCATCTTAATCTTCATCACATCCAACACTGGCTCACTTTGGGGCTTTTTATCTTTGTGTGTGTGTAAGCACACCTTGCAGCTGTTTGTGTGTGTTTGTTGGAGGTGAGGAGACGCTGGAAGGTTGTGATGAGGACCAGGACGCTCGCTCGCTGGCTCGCTCGCTGGCTCGCTGGCTCGGTGATGTTTGAGGTTTTGGGGAGACTTGCAGCAGCCTCCTAGATAGCGCCGCCATGTGGCGGTCGGATGGGAATGCGCAAAGCGAGAGGACGTCTGCGAGGACCTTATGTAAGATGGAGGGCACTTCCTGTTGGTCCTCATCGCTGTTTAACATTCAGCGCGGGAGAGCCAGTGAGCGGGAACCCTCAATAGGACGGCACGGCAGATGGGAATGTGCGCACACACACACACACACACACACACACACACACACACACACACACACGCGACGTGCTGCCTGTGTGTCATGTGAACACATTTGCATTCGACATCCTCCGTCTCCACATCCGTCTCTTCATCCTCCTCCTCCTCCTCACTTCCACGGTCGTCCTCCATCTTTCTCTCGTCAATATTTGCCTTCCTGAGACTCCCCCACACAGCTGCCTGTTTTGTGATGGCAAACGAGGTCATCAGGTGCTCACGTTGCCTGCGCTGATGTGACAGCATGTCGCCACAAGAGGTGATTGTGAGCAGGATGCTGATTGGCTAAGGGAGGCAGGCGGTGGGCGGGACAAGCAGATGAGGGGCTTGACCTTTTTCAAACGGCCACTTCCTGTTTCTTTTCAGGCACTGCCTCTTTTCAAGACCGTCTGAGTGCACCTGCCCGCCGACTCGTAGAACTCTTGTGGCCTGATTTTCGTGTGGTCGAGTCCAACTGGCGGATTTTTATTTTTGGGAGCCAAAAACAACTCTGGCTAGTAACTTCTCTCCTGCAGGTCTGCACAACTCAACATTGCTTTTGCTCGGATGGAGCAGGAGCGGCCTTCAAAAAAAAAACAAACGTGTCATCCCTGAAGATCCTGGATCGACTCCTGCAACAGCACCGGATGCGCTTCGTCAAGCAAAGTCCTTCGTCAACCTCGGCGCATCCAAAATGTCTGCCAGTTGCTCCCACTCACTTCCGTTCGTCATCACATCATTCCTGGCCTCCAAAAACGACACAACACATTCAATTCCAAATTATTTTCTTCACCTACAAAACCTCTTTGCATTTTCTCCACTTTTACATCCGTCGATTTGACCCACTGCAGAGCTAAACGTAATGTTAGCATTGAAGCTAGCATCCTGATTAGATTCACATTTGGGGCCACTTCATGCGTGTCTGCATTTCCGTTGCCCTCAGGATTGCGCAACATGCAGATTGCGCAATAGCAAACTGCTCATGGAAAGGCAGACGTTTCGAACAACTTGAGCACATTTTAGCCTTTCATGAGGTGTTTTTTCAGTTGGGAACACGTTTTCCTCATTTCCACCCATGCTGTGACTCGCCCGGCCACATGGGTGGGAAGTCAAGACAGAACGGGTCTCGTGGCTTTTCGTGAGGGATGATGGCGGCTGCTGCTCATTCACGCGGGCGCATGAATGATGACAACGTGAACGACGACAACAACATGAACTTGTGTGTGCGGATAGTCTTGCCCCTTCCCGTTATGAACGTGTGTGTGTATAAAGTGTGCGTGTTTTTGCCTTTGTGTGGTTCTTTGTTTGGTCTTTTGTGCACCGCAGCGCTGATAAGAGGCAGCAAGGCGCCACCTTGTTGCTTAGATAAGACCGCCTCGCCTCGGCGGTCGGTGTTTGCCGGCCGACAATCGATGATGACATGATCTAGCGGCAATGGAGAGACGCTACGTGATGAGCACGGTTAGCACGGTCACGCACACTGCGGCATGGAGGGCGGGACGGAGGCCTGTTTGGCCTGATGCGCCAATTCCTGATGTCATACGCGACAGCGCGTCCAAACCAAATCAACGTAGGATGAATTCGCAGCAGAATGGCCGCTCGCTCGCTCGCTCGCTCGCTCGCTGCCCTCGGACTCGTGAACAAAAGTCCAACTTTGATGAAAGTCAACAATTTGATGGCGGCAGCAGCAGCGGACTGAAAACCAAAAACAAAACCGCAAAAGCGGATTGCAAAGGAAACAAGTCGATGTGTGAACTTGTTGAAGGTTTGGATCCGCTTGCGATCTTCCACAACGCCGGACGGCTCGCGTTGCTTCGCTGCACGAAGCAAGACAAAAGAAAAGACGGCAGCTCGGACTTCTTCTTCGTACAAGAAGAAGTTGCTCATAAGTGAGGGATGACGACGGATGGCAAGAAAGACCATCGACTGATTGAAATCGTTTGCAAAAGTCCGCCCGAACAAAACGCAAAGATTTGTAAAAAAAGAATAAAAACGCAAAGATGAAGAACGAGCAGGAAACTCACAATCCAGTAAATGTTCTCGTTTTTTTATTGCCAAAACAATCAACATCATTTTGTTTGGAAAAAAAGTACTCGGCGCTCGGACAGGTCATGTGACAGGAAGCAGTCACGAGTGACGCGTGTTCTTTTGATGATGTCACAATCTGATGCGATGATGTCACCCTTGCAAGCATTAGCCAGCATGAAGAAGCGGGTACGAGGATCGCTTATGAGGACCTTTAATCATTGGTCGCCGTCACGCTGCACGCCATCGCCACAACACGCCATCGCCACAACACGCCACGGCCACGCCGCCACAACACGCCATCGCCACAACACGCCACGCCACCACAACATGCCACCACTACACGCCACGACCACGCCGCCATAACACACCATCGCCACAACACGCCATCGCCACAACACGCCACGCCGCCACAACACGCCATCGCCACAACACGCCACCACAACACGCCATGGCCACACCGCCATAATGCGACATCACACGCTGGGAAGGTGACACACGGCGCCGTCTCCGCAACACGCCGGTGTGTTGTGGTAGAAAGAAATTGCGCGTGGCGGGCCGACACACGCGCCGCCGATAGCTGGCCGGCTCTATGAATTGTGGGTAAATGTTGACTTAGCGACTGAGCAGACTCAGCAAGCAAACACAAAATCTCCCGCAGCTGTGTGTGTGTTATTGACTGTGTGTGTTTGCTCTTAGCTGATCGTGATTGTTCTTCTACTTGATCTTGTTTCTCTGTCAGCCACATGCTGCTCCATCGTGTCCCCCAACACACACACACACACACACACACACGCGCGCGGGTGGGTGGGTGTATTTTGGTGATGCTGAAGGCCAGGCGGCAAAGAAGGAGGATGGCAGGCAGCTTTGACATGATCCGATGATCTTCACGCACACACAAAGACGGATGAGCTGAAAACGGAATGGAAGCCGCTGAAAAGGTTGACCTTGGCTTGACTCGGCGCGTGACGGAGTGGGCAACGTCGACACAGGTGTGCCTTTGACACCTGCTGGATGACCTGGGGGAGGAGTCGGATGTCAGATGGGAGCGCCCAAACTCAAGACGCCTTCAGCTTGAAGCGCAACTGCAACAAACAAGACCTAAACCTCATGTGGAGATGGAAAGTTGACGAATTGACTAAAACACGCACACACATTCTTGCTCAAAAGGCGTCTTGTGCTCGCCTGTTTGCAGCATTTGGGATTGAAGGCTTTCATCTCCTGTGTGTGTGCGTCTGAGTTAGCGTGTGTGCGCTTGAGGTCACCTTTAAGATAGCAATTTAACAGCTGAGCAGCGGCGGCGCGCGCACACGCGCGCACACACACACGTCTTGCTACTCGCTCGGGAGCTCAGACGGCGTCAGGGAAGACCACCTGATACGAAGAGACAGCGAAGGATTGTTGCCAGCTCTGCTCTGTGTGTGCGCGTGTGCGCATGTAAAAGGAGCACTTTGTCAGCTAAACATTGTCATCAGACGCGTGCCAAGTGAAATTGTCGTGTCACACACGCACAGGCACGCGCGCGCACTCACGCACGCACATCCGTGACAGCAGAGGTGACTTTTGATGAAATGCTGCCCAAATGTAAACGAGAGGAAACATGAATGAAAAGGAACGAATGTAAAGATGATGAAAAGACGCTGAAGGGATGACGACGGCTCGGCCGCATGTATGAGCGACGGATGATTGACAGCTGCCACTCGTACATGCGCATAATGACAATAAAGGCCTCCTATTCTATCATGCGGTGAAAAGTTGAAGCGAGCAGCCGATTGGTTCGCGTCAAACATCATCAGGGCAACTTTGGCTTGCGCACGCGTGTCCACATGTACACGCCAAACGACGCGACGTGTGTGTGTGTTGCGTGACCTTGAAGCCACCTTGAACGCCTGACAACGTCCAACAAAGTCTGCTTAGCTTTCATTTCCTTCTTTTTCCTTCTGCTCTTCCTCCGCCTTCTGCTCACAAACAACATCCAAGAAACCTTCAGGTTGTTCAGAACGTTCTGTGCTCTCGCGCGCACGCACACACGTACCAAGTCAGCTTGTTAGTCATGGAGGGGGAGGGGCATCTTCTAGAACAAACCACCAGCTGTGTCTGATTGATGCATCGTGCGTGTGCGTGCGAGCCACCGACTTGTGTCTCATTAGCATAAGTGTGTGTAAGGTTGCGATGCGCCAGTTGAGGTTGAAGTCGCTCGTTTGTTGTGGACGAACGAAATCTAAAGTGGAGCCGAGTTGGACAGCAGCTTTCAGGCCAATGGCAGCCATGTTCCTCTCCTCAGGATGGAACATCTTTTCCTACACATTTTCTCAAAGCGTCGGGACGTTCCGCCACCAAAACGCCGGCAAATGGTTTTTTTTTCTATCTGAAAGGTCAAAGTTGATGATTTGATTTGCTTCAGTCGTTCATCATATGCAATTCTGCTGCGCTTCCAACAAAAAACTCTTGTTTGTGGCGGGGCCAATATATCGGGCTTTCACAGAGTTGTGGGGCGCACCCGTCCTGGCCCTCAAGTTTAGACCTCTTTTGAGGATCAAGACTTGGTTTTAGCGTTTGGTGTGAATTGGTTTATGATTGAAGTTAGGGCTTAGCCAATCATTTTTCATGCTTGAAGTTAGGGAAATGGTCTAGAAAAAGCATTATGTCAATGAGATGGCCCCACAAAGATAGCACCGCGCACGCGCGTGTGTGTGTATTTGTGTGTGTGTGCGTGCACATGCAATAGTTGCAGCAGCGGGGAAAAAAATCATGCAGGTCGTCAACGCTGCCGAGTCTCAGTTGAGCACTGAGGTGTGAAGACGTGATGCGGATACAAACACTGCGCGCACACTAACACACACGCACACACAAATGGGGGTGAATAAGGAATTGGCGCGCGCACACACACACACACACACTGCCTCCATGTTGTCGTGCTTGCGTGTGGTGAGATGACCACAGTGAAAATGGAGCTTTGCTGTCTGGAGAGGCCACGCGTGACAACCCCCCTACACACACACACACTCTCACCAAAACCAAAAATAGACAAAAAGGTTTTGCTTGTCACACACACACACACACACACACACACACACACACACTAAGCCTGGTTATTTGTAGCAGCAAGTGTTGATGTTGAGCTGGCGTTTGCATCCCACATTTTCTGCTGTTTTTGTTGTGTTTGTTTTTGTTATCATTGTTGTTGTGAGTCTCAGTTTGGTGGGGGGGTGTTTTAGTTTGATATTTTCTTGGGTGGTGTAGCAAACAGAATTGAGAAGCAGTCTTAGGGTGACAACGCGAATGTCAACTGTTGATTTGGGATGTTGATGCAGTCCGACGCTACGAAGATCTCAGTTATATTCGATCCCGTGCAAGCGCTCGGTTGGGGCGGGGTCACAAGGCCGGCACCGAAAACTGTGGCCCCCCCATGGAGCAGAAAACAGTCAGGGGAGAAAAGGCTCCCATGACTCCATCGCAGCATCCTGGCGTCAACCCACAAGTCTTTTCAGCCACAAACGCATGCCGGTTGTCAGGGACAGTGGCAACGCAAGATGGCCGCCCAGTGACTTTAGCTGCCAGGGGCCAATCGTGATGCGACTGATGGACTCCTGAAATGGAAACTTTGCATCTTTTCTCTTGAAGGAATTTAAGGAATTTTGTCCTCTTTGCGTGTTCCAAAAATGAAGATTTGGATGGTTTAATGTAAGAAAAATACACCTTTTGCAAAAATGATTTAATAAAAAACAGAGAGTCTCTGGACAAATAACTGCCTCTAATTCATCACTTAATCATCGTGGGATTCAGAGCGTCAAATGTGCTCTTCTACGTGTACAATAGCTTCTTATAGTTAAAAAGACCTCCTCCTTTTCATTCGTAGACTAAACATACTCTCTGGTACTTTTCCGTGAGCAGATGGCGTAAACAAGGTCAGGTGGATGTTTTTGAGACAGAATGTGTTATATAGTTGAAGGATCTATTTTTCCCCATAACAACATCTCACAAACAAGTTGAATCAAATTTACGGTGGCCGTGACTGATGAAGAAAGTAAAGAGTGTGTGTGTGTATTATTTCAAAACAAATTTTGTTTTCAAGACCGAAATGTGTTTTCACACAAAGCGCTGAGAAGGAACTTTTTTAGACTAAATAGTATGTCCCAGCTTAAGGCCAGACCATACGAGGTCGACATCATCTGCTCTGCTCAGGACACAAAACATTTCGACAAGGTTAATGTGAAGAATTAAAATGTTCATAATGTGTAACAGTAGTTGATATATGAAATTAGGTATTAAAAATGTTATAATATCTTTCACTCTCCCTCGTCAAACGCAAAGAAGTGATTGACAGATGGGCAGAGGGCGGGGCTTGTCCTTCTCTTCCAATCCTCTCCTTTCTTTTCCTCTCCCTTCCTGCTCGCTAGCGCGCTCCCGCGCGTACCCGCCGCGCTTGTGCATTCTGCGCGCGCGCGACCGCTCCAACTTTGCGTGGCTGCTGCTTGGAGGAAGAGGAAGGAAGAAAGGAAGGAAGGAAGGGAAAAAGGAAGGGAGCAAGGAAGGTGGCGAAGTTGGTTCAAGGAGGCGCACGAGTGTTGGCGGGATGAGACGAGCACGCGCACGCTGACGCTTGGCGCGCGCACTGCGGTGGAGCCAGGAAGAAAGTGGACGTGATTATTTCACAATTGTCGCCTTTTCCTCTGTCACGCGCTATTGATCCGAGCCGAGCCGAGCCAAACCAGGACCCCGCCCGGATTGGGGCAGACGAGCACGTGCACGATCTGCAGCCTTTCCACAATCTGCGATGGGATTCGATTGGATCTTTGATTGACGGGACGGCGCGGCGGCCCCCTCCCCGCTACCTCCAGCCAGGATCGAGGACCTCCCATCCATCCTTTCGACGTCCTCACAAAGCGGCTCATCGATGACGGTGAGATTGCTTTGATTTCATTTATTTAATTGATTGATTGATTGATTGATTGACTAATTGATTGAGTGAGTGAGTGATTGACGGTGATGCGCGAGTGAGGAGGCCGCCTTTGATCTCCTCCTCAGTTGGCGGGAAGTGAATCATCGTCGTAATCTGATTACACGCTGCCATTATCCCCTACGCGTGCGTGTGTGGCGCGATACATGCACTGATACCATAACCCCCGCCTCCCCGCATCCCATCGTGCAGGAATGTGCACCGATACTTGATCCTGCGCTTGCGTGCGCGTGCATGTACTGCCTCATCTATTATACATCAGGGCGAGTATGAAAAACCCCGAGGTTGGGTGGAGGAGACGGGGTGTGTGTGTGTGTGTGTGTGTGTGTGTGTGTGTGTGTGTGTGTGTGTGTGTGTGTGAGGGGCGGGGGGGGGGGGGTAATTGGCAGTGGAACAGCATGAAGAATGTTACTGCTCATCCACGGAATTGCCTCCCCTTCATGAGGTTTTCCTTCCTTCCTTGATTGTCCATTTGAATGATTACGATTTTGTTGGTCCAGCAAGTTGTGTCGTGGCACTCGGGTCAAGACGATGGATCTGTTTTTGTCCGTCACAGAGAGCGGCGAAGGCTTGCCAAAGTCTATTTGTGTTGCCGTCCAATTTGGAAGAAAATGTTCTTGAAGAAATGTGACGATGAGTCGGGCGCGCACACTCGGCCGCTCTGTCAGCTTCGGCCTGAAAGTGACCGAGATCCACAAACGGCCGACTAGCTTCATTCTTTGTGAGATGATCTTTTTGTCCAGGGTGCGTCAAGACTCAATTTGTCCCAACAAGAAGAAAGTCATTGCATCATGTCCCCTCCATCCGAGCCGATGGAATCGTAAACCCACTCATGTGAAGCCAAACGTTGCACATTCATAGAAAGCGTCCTGGAACGTATCACAGTCCATGTCTGGAATGGGCTCAGCGTTACTTTGTGTTCTTTGGACCGGCCGCTCTGCTTATTTGGCGATGCTGCGTTCACGCCAAGCAGAAGGACGGCCTCGCGTGACGCCGTACGGAACGCGCGAGGCCGTCCTTCACGCGATGGCGTCTACCAATCGAGTAATGAACGTTTCATTCACAAGCAGAAAAAAGTTCGATGTCAGCGGACAATGTTTGACGGGGCCAAACAGGAAGTGACTAGCGAGTTAATGAGTTGGATCGAGGACGGGCGACTTCCATGCTGGACGGGGCCACAATTTGCCATCGAGGACGGCACACTTGCCACACCCGGTGGAGGACAAAAGTGAAATATGGACAAAAGACATGCGCGTCCGCTTTCCATTCAAGCGCACGGCGGTATCTTGCCACATATTTCATGCTCGGTGCGTCCATCAAAGAGGCTGATGTCAATGCAACAACTCTTTTTGTGTGTGCAAAATTTTTGCTTTCGGCCTCTCACCTGCAAACTGCACTCGGTGCCTCCACAGAGATGGGAAGTAACAAGGTACAAATACTTGGTTACTATACTTGAGTACTTTTCTCCAGTACTTTGTAATTCACTGAGTATTTATTTTTCAGAATACTTTTTATCCGTTACATTTTAAGCGCGATACATTTTCAGACCTACATTTGACTCATTACTTTAGTTTGACATGCACGACAGCGATAAAAAAAAAGGGGAGCGCAAAAACTGCGGCCGATGTTCCCGGCTCGGCCAACCAGACGAAGCGTTGCGCACGGGTTCCGACATCCCCGCTTGTGATAGGCTCTCTCTCAACCTATGAGATGACGCGATGGAGAGTGTGGAAGTTGAAACGAGATTGGAATCGTCAACTTTATGACTCAGAAGGAGCGAGCGAGTCGGCGGGCTAGCCAAAGCGCCCACCCACGGCCTCACCTGCAGCAAATGTTCACCTTGGTCGGCTTGAAGAACGATTCATGGTGAATGCAGCGTGTCCTTCGCAAAGCTGAAGTCCAGGAGCTCGTCGAGCCGCCTGCAAGAATTGCCCCTCCAATCTGAAGCATCTTAACGAGGTCAAGTACAGCAATGCTAAATAATCATTAGCCTTTCGTTAGCTTAGCAGACTGCTGTAGAAAACGATATGAGACATGTACAGCTCGTAGGCAGTAAGTATAGGGGCGGGGTTCGGGGGTTGTGGCGAGGTGGTCACTATTTTTTATCAAGTCCAAAAAACGGACGGTATGTGCCCCTTTGAAGACCCCCTTGTTCTTTTGTGGCTCAGTTCTTTAGGCCCCAATATTAGATTTGGCATCTTTTGTTGAATTACATTATCATTATTTAATAACAAATATACACGTTTCCTCCTGTAAACATCATTAAGCATATAATGTGTACATGTATTTAAGGCAAGTTGTAAAATGTCTGAAGTCCTCATGTTAATGTTTAACAAATTGAAAACGTGATAAATCCTGCTGTTTCTACCAAGTCCCGTCTCAAATGTTCTCCAATTTCCTTACTGTAAATGTATAGGATGGTATGCCGAGAAACGATTCTTGGGAGGAGCAATATGGCGGCCTCACGGCTTCAAAAGATTTGGCCTATCAGCTATCAAGTCCTATATTCAGCTCAGTGGGTTAATGACGTCAGTTTAGCATTAAATGCTATTTTGGCTTAACAGACCAGCTTGCTTCGATTTGTTTGCTGTCAGATTTCATGAAGCTCTTGTGACTTTTTTTGAACTCCTTTAAATGGCATTCCTGGTTGATGCAGTGGAAGCTTAATGCATTTCCATTGCTTCTTTAAACCAAGGGCGCCATCTAGAGGAGTCAAAAAATGTCTCAAGGGCTTCGTGAGGCGATTTTGTCCGTTTTAAGGGTTTGTTAAGTGATGATCTTTTCAATTGAATGCTCTTGAAATTATATGACACGAAGAGGAAACATCCGGTAAAAACACTTTTTGCTTTTACTGGTGAAGTACATTTTACAGCCTGTACTTTTTCTTTTTTTTACTTGAGTAATTATTTGAATGAGGGCTTTTACCAAAGTCATTTGTATGCAAGTAATTGTACTTTTACTCAAGTACATATTGCCAGTACTTTTCCCATCTCTGCCCCCCAAAAGACTTTACAAGTTCATTACTGACTGTTAGCAGGAAGTCAGCTAGTTCATCCGCGACATCGTGTCACCGTGACTGTCACGAGTGCGGAGTGGAGGACCCAAAAGCAGGGAGGAAGGACAACCACGGCAGGAATGCAGGTTATACTGACGTCCTTTATTGGACAAAAAACACTAACAGGGGTAGCGGTTGGCATTAAATAAAAAAAGATCTGAAAAGATCCAAAATCAAAGTAACAAACAGAACAACGATCCCACAAGGGCTGACCAAAACCAGGGAACTAAACACACACACACTAAGGCAGTGGTGTCCAAACTCGGTCCTCGGGGGCCGGTAGTCCCGCAGGTTTTGGATATTTCTCTCCTCCAACACAGCTGAAGCTCATCAGCAAGCTCTGCATAAGCATGATAACGACCTTGTTGATTGGAACAGGTGCGTTGGAGCAGGGAAACCTCAAAAACCTGCAGGACTACCGGCCCTCGAGGACCGAGTTTGGACACCACTGCACTAAGGAGACAACAAGACACACCTGGGGCAAGACACAAGTGGCCGAGGGCACGGATTGGTCGACACGAGGAAGGGCGGGACCACACTCAAGACCAATGGAGACACACAACCAAAAGCAGAACCCCAAACATGACACATAGTTAACGAGCTGTTTGTTTTTTTAACAGGTTAGCCTGCTGGTTACTTAGCAAGCTAGATCATTAGCTAATTAGTTAGCGGGATAGTTAAATAGCAAGTTAGCTCATTAACTAGCTGCTTTGTTAGGTTTCATGTTTGGCGTAAAACACAAACATAAACGATTGCATGGAGACCAAATGCATTGTACAATATTTTTCTCAATACATTTTTCTTTTACCTTATGAAGGTATGTTTTTTGTAAAAAACAAAACAAAGGAAATTCATTTTATTGACTACCTTGTTTAGGTATTTTTAAGAGCCCGTGATATCATATTTACTGTTCGCTATCTAGTTAATTAGATGCTTAGCTAGCAAGCTAGTTAGCTATCAGTGCCGAGCGTGCATGTGGATGTCGGCCAGCGTTGCGGCATTGTTGTCACCGAGCTGATCACGTGAGTGACTTTGATTGGCAGTTGCGGTGTTCGCCTGTGATTGGCCACGCCCACACGTCTTTGGCCAGCAACAGGAAGTCAGCGCGCTAATCCCGCCGTCAGCTGTCAACTTTGTGTTTGTCCGCACGTCCATCTGCGCGTTTTGCTGCCGCCGCGCTCTCATTGCCCGCACCGCCTCCTCCTCATCATCATCTGCACCGTCACCATGGCGACACACCACGGACGTCCCGAGCAAGTCACATGACGCGTCAAAGGCGACACAAATTGACTGAGTGAACTGCCCGCATTCATTCAACAATTGCTTGACTCACTCACTCATTCGGACATTTATTTATTCACTCTCTCAGGGTCAGGGTTATCAATTTAGTCATAGATTCATTTAATTGATCACGTGTTTACTCAATTTCTGATTTATTGACTCACTCATTCACTCATTTAATCATTTATGACTTCCTTCAAAGTGAATATGAACACATTCATTCATTCATCATCTGACTCACTCCGTCATGGCATTCACAGGCTGCTTTCGATTTGCATAGTTGCTGTTTGCCGATTTTTGGGGCTTGTCGTTGCTTTTTGGCAGGTGGCGGGTGCGAAAGCTTGACGAGCAGCCAATTGCGCAACCTCATTGAAGCGCTCAACAGTGCCCTCCACTGGACAACATGGATTGCAATGCACGGTCGGGGTACGAGCGCGTGCAAGCGTCTGCTCGATGGGCTACACTTGCACGGATTTTTAGCAGGGCCCGACCCAACTTTTTTAAGGCCGACGCCCATTTGTGGCCGATTTCTGATTAATTGGCTGATTTATTCAAAAAATATATAGTGCATAAAAGTCCCGCCCCTCCCAAATGCCTTTCAATGGCGCTCTATTAAATGCCGATCATCCCGACTGGCGTGCCGGCCTGGTTCTTATTCCCTGCCAGTAAGCGGCGCTAAACTGTAAAGATATGAAATAGCTGACCAGTGATAGGACACTGTGACTTACTAAGAAGAATATAAACAGAAGAAGAATGTTAACATTGATTTGTTGACTTCAATTTAATGATTGAATTTAATGTCGCAAATAATATTTCCATATTTTCATGTTTTTTTCGAATGCCGTCAGGATGAAATATGGACTCTCATGCACACACTCTCGCACCCGAAATGTGTGGTGTTGCAGTCAAAATGTTGTCAGTCCTCACGGGGCCGATTGGAGCCCCTGATGGGCCGGTCCTGGAACGCGGGCTCTACGTTGGACACGCTTGACACGTAGTCTAAAAGTTTTTGTAAAATAATTCCAAGTATGAAAATCCCTTTAAGGGGCCTCCCACTTGCTCTTTGAGCAAATGTGTTATTCGCGCCTCACAGCGCCCCCTGCCAGCCGCGGGGTAAATGTCAGCGCCGCGTGACGCGGCACAGCCAGCAAGAGGGCGACCAATCGTGACGGGCCGCTTCCTTCGTGCAAACAGCGAGAGCAGATGTCAGCGCGCCGCACGCACATGCGAGTGCGCGTTCTAAAATTATCTCAGGTGTGTGCGTGTCATCACATGACTTGCCATCTAACGGCTCACATGGTCCCTCGTCATGTGACTTTTGCCAACACGCATGAAAATGAGCATTTCTGCGCTCCAAAAGCCAGCGTGTCCATTTTCGCTCATGGATGAAAGAATCCGAATGCGCTCCATCCAATATTTACGAGATCACAAATCTTCTGGACGCACTTTTCATTTTGAAGGTGTGCACAATCAACGTCCTAAAAAAATGACTTGACGGCAGATCATCTTTTTTCTTAAAGGAGCTTCGCTAAAGCAGCGTCCGACCCGTTAAGACAAAATGGACCTTAAGACAAATCTTGCGATTGCCTTTCAAAATGTTTCTCCACAAGAGGAACACTTTGCCTCCGTCATTGAAAATTTCCAAGAAATTGTGTGTGTTTGCTGATGATTATGCGGTATTTTGATTGTTTGAGAGAAGCCTTGCTCGAGGTCGAGCTCGAGGTCGAGCTCGAGGTCGCTGGGGTCATAAGATTTCCCACCCAAATGAGAAAATGGTTCCTCGATTGGCAAAATCTGCTCGTCCTCCTCCTCGCATCTTCGACTCATCTTCTCTCGTCCATCGCTGAGCCGCATCGGCGCAACAACCAGACGCCATCGTGCAGCGTGCGTGCGTGTTTGTCCTGGCCCTAATCCATGGCGAGCGGCGCCGTGGGCGGGAAAATGTTTTTTTTTCTAGGAATCATGGGATTGAAGGCGATGACCTGATTAAAAACGCCGGCCATATCTCACGCGACGGAAGCATGACGGAAGACAAAAAAGATGGTGGCGAGCACGCGCCGACGTTTTTTCCAGGTCCCAAATCAAGAGAAAGGATGAAAAATACGAGCGAGGCTTCAACGAGCCGTAAAAGTTTGGCAAATTCCAACAAGGTGTCGCGTGGCCTTCAAAAGTTGTGGCTAGCGCATAATTGGTCGTCATCGTCGGCCATCAAGCTTCACTTTGGGAATCGAGCAGGACTTGGCGCCAATCGGCGTTAGCCTCAAGTCGTTAGCCTCAAGTCGTTAGCTCTTGGCTTACTCGCCATGAGCGACGTCCGACAGCGGCGCCGGTGGCGCACGAGCCGCCTCCAACGCTGGCAACAATCAGTGTCGCGGCTGTGACGAGCTGGCAGCGACTGCTTTGTGCAACAAAATGGCGCCGATTCGCAAGAGGGCTCCTGAAGTATCGCCGGCTGGTATTCGAAGCCTTCACAAGTACCCGATACAGGAGCCACGGCCGCGTGTCCGGGAAGCGACCACGAGGACGCGCGGCTGGTGCTGAATGCGGATGCTGATGTTTTATTCAGCGCCAGACGCCGTTGATGGCGGCCATGATGGCGGCCAGTGCGTGTGTGCGCTTGTTAAGCGTCTTTACGAGTCCGCCGGGTCTCATTGAGTTTGGCATCCGACGAGCGCGGGAGGAATTCCTTTTAAGGGCGCCGCCATTTCAGGCCTTCTGTGTGAATAATTAGCCGGCGAATATTCATGAGCTGTCGCCTCTGCTCATGAATATTTATGAGCGCTGCCTCTGATCATCAATTAAACATCAAACCCTTTTTATTGATCCCGCGGTGGTCATTTAGCAAAGCGCACAAGATCTGAAAATATTCACTCACATCTGCCACCACCGCAAACACGCACACGCACGCTGTTGACCCTCGCGGCACGCAAGCGCGACACGTTCAGGACGACAGATGAAGCACGGAGCCCTTCATGGGTTGGGGGGCTTTCAAAGGTCCCGACGGCGACCCCGAATCCACCGGGATCCGCCGGGTGCCGCGTGGCGCCGCCATATGCAAACGGGATTCATCGTAAAAAAGTCCATCATTGGAAGTTCATCCGAGGCTTTTAAATTCAACCAAATGATTGAAAGCAGACATAGAAGAAAAAAGGATGGGGTTGAAATCACTTCACCTCAATTTCATTCCAATCAATCGATTTCATTCCAATTAATCGGCTCACGTATGTGACAAAACATCATCAACTTCAATTCTGCACTCGCAATGTCAACCCTTCAATTATTCTCGGACATTTGATGCAGTACAACTAATATATGCGAATGTCCCATCAGAAATACGTGACTTTTGGCACTCCAAGGCTTTGTTTGGGTCACGACAATTCGGTTGACATCATATCAAGTGATTTAATGTTTTTCTTCAAAGTCTTTCAAGACGCTCCCAATGTTTTTGGGAGATGAAAGTTGTTTCCGTACGAAGCGTTATTGCTGGTAATTGATACTCGTGTTGCCGCGGCGACAACTAGGCCCATCAACCCTTCCTAATATTGTGTCCCTCTCAACAGCCGCTAAATCCTCAGTCGCACACAAACGCGCACTGGCATGGTCGCACACGCGCACGCACACACATGAATTATTGAGGTCAGTTTTCTATTAAGGGAGCAGATGACTAATCCACGTTTTAGTGGGAGAAGAAAATAATCCTCCTTTTGTCTCTTTATGTCCTTCTGATGCGCCGTGTGTGTGCGTGCGTGCGCGCGTGCGTGTGTGCGCGCGTGCGTGTGTACGTGTGTGTGTGTGTGTGTGTGTGTCCTACAGCATGCAGTTTGCAAAGCTTCTCGCGGCGTTGTTGCAGGCAAAATTCAATCATGCTCAAATAATAACAATAAAAATAAACCGCCAAATTGGTTCAACTGCAACCAAAATAGTGAAAAGGTTTTTTTTGTTTTTTGTTTTTTCAGTTGTCCAAATGACTGACTTGATTTGAGGAGCAAATTTCTCATTTTAAGGAGCAGTTTTTTGTCTTCCCTGTAAAAATGTGACAATTTAATGAGCGAGTTGAACGTCAGGAGCAGCCGTGGAAAATTTCCGTCTCGGCTTCTGAAACGTTCTTTGGCTAAAAGAATCAAAAGGTCTGCTTGTAATTGTTGAAAGACGTTTGAGTTGCAAGTTTGCATTCCTTCCCAAATTCCAACGTGAGCAGGAGCAGCACGAAGCGCTTTTGTGCACTTGAGCAAGCGACGGCGCTTGACGCAGATTTTCTTTTTTTTTGACGAGCAACCTTTCCTTGATCGGACTTTCGCAATCGTCACCTGAAATCCTCCCTGACCGTCTTTGCCGACTCACGATTGGTCTGGTAGTTGCCGGCCGGGTCAAACTTCCGTCATTGGCCAGCGGAGGAGCGGCCAGTCCGCCATGATTGTTCAAGGGCACTTCAACCTAGTCACATGCTTTGAAGGATGAAACTAGCAACCTTTGGCTTGGCAGGCGAGCGCCCGAGCCCCGACGCCGCCTTTCCGATGAAGGTCGACATCAAAATGGAAAATGGAACATTGAGGCCCCAAGTGACTCGCTACTCGCTACTCGCTACTCGCTACTCGCTAATCGCTAATCGCTACGGCTTCCCGATTAGCGTCTCGCCGATGAGGAAGACAATCGTGCCGATTGCGCCACAGCTTTACCGGTCGCACTCGGGACCCGTGCATACGCAACGCAAAGTGTTGACGGGGCTTCAAATCAATCTGTCAAATGCCTCCCTTAGGAATGGCCCAAAATAAGTGCAGTGCGAAGTGGCGAGGTAGTACTGGTCCTGGCCAAAGTGCTTTGGCGCCCCCTAGTGTCAGCGTTGAGCCGACTGGCAAACCGTCTGAGAGCCGTCTCGGCCTCGCCCGCGCCGGATTCTCCCGCTTGGGTTGTCACTTCCTGTTTGGTGTTGATGTACTTCTCATCCAGATGTTGGCCCTCGCTAACATCTGCGTTAGCGCCGCTTCACCGCACGCCGCTAACATCTGCACGCGCTCAGTGGCGCGGAAGCGGGATGCCGACATACGCGCGCTGGCAGCTGCCAGCGAGAAATGGCGAGAATGTCGGACCGTCAGCCACGTGTCGTCTCCGTGCCAGCACGTAACAAGACATTAGCTGCTGGCGGGCTTTTTAGCGGCAGACGTGACACTTTGCTGCTAGCACGCGTGTGCGTGTGTGTGCGTGCGTCCGGTGTACATGCGTGATGCGCATCCATCTGTTTGTAAACGAATCATTCAATAAACAATGGAACCTCTTTGCGATGACATGAAGAAGGCCCAGAGTTGTTTTGTTTTTGTTTTGCCAAATGGAACCGAGTGCAGATGCGCTCGTCCACCATCGGCGGACGTGAAGCGGCAAAATTGGTCTCCAAACATGAGAAATTTCAACCAAGTGGAACAAGTTGAGCAGAAGTTGCGATGACGACTTGCACGTTACTCAAGACGGGTTTTGCTCGCTAGCTTAACTTGTCTGGAACTCATTTTGCTGACACACACGCGCACACGGGTTATTACTTTATGCAAATCAGCACCTTAATGTGCTTCTGTCTTGAACTGGGCGGAGTCATGTGACGTCTGTGGAATCCTTTGGACTGTCTTCAACTTATTGGGACGCATTTGCAGGCGGGGCTCATATTGTGTGTGTGTGTTGGCTAATAGTGGCGGAGCCGCCAGGCTGGAGTCGCAGCAACGACACGTTGAGCCTTAATCTGATTGAAGCACACTTCACTGACTGACGGGCTGACACACGCGCACGCACATACACGCACACACAGCATGACATCAGCGGAAGTGGCAGATGGTCGTTAGTAAATGTCAGATCATAACGACGGTCATCATTTAGCGTGTTAGCCCGCGCTAGCGTGTGCGACGCTATCGGTGACTTCTGCCGTTGCCGTTTAATGAGCGTGACGAGCATTTAACGGCGGAGGCGAGTCGTCGTCACGCGCCGTCGCTTCCATTAGCGTCGGCCGCTTCGCTCGCCGACGGCTGCGTTGGGGCCGCTAATTGACAGCACGAGTCACTTCCTGTCAGCCGCGTGCCGCATCCTGCCTGTCAAAGGCGTGGAGGGAGCGAGGCGGGTCATGTGACCGCACGGCGGCAAGAAGGACAACCTGCGTGGCAGCAGCTTGTCTCGTCGCCCCCAAATTAGGAAACGGGGCCCGATTCCCACCCGGGCCCATCCATTTGGGTCACGATGGGGTTGTGTTTGTCGGACCCCAAAAGAAAAGGGCAGAACCGGCCAGGGCCAAAGTCACTCCATTTGAATGGACCAACAAAAAGCGCACGGCACCAAGACAAAAGGTTGCTCAACAAAACAAGAAAAGGCAAAATCACGCCGGAGGGCGCCGAAAACAGAGACGAGGGCAGCATACAAAGTAGACGGAAGGAAAACGCTGCGGGTCCGATAACTTGTCGCGTCCACAACGACAAGAAAGATTGTCGCGAGAAAGGTAGCAAAACGTCGGGTCTGGTGAGTCGCCGGTGCCCGTCGCCGAGCAAAACCCGACACAAAATGTTGACCATCGCAACGGCGACGGATCGGCGCTCACGCACACGCACGTGCATATTTGTCTTTGAACACACACCAGCTTTCATCGATTTTTGCGTTTGTACACCCTGAAACTGCGTGTGCGTGCGTGCGTGTGTGCGTGCGTGTGCGTCCGTGTTTGTGTATCATCTAAAAATAAGCTTTGTCTCCAGGAAGAGCTTCCTAATGGAACTTGAATGGGAGATTTCTTTGTTGCTGTTGTGCGTGCGTGCGTGTGTGTGCGTGCGTGCACTATTTTCCACCTGGCAGGTGGTGTGATGGCGACCTCACAAAGAAAAGGGGGCTGTTTGGACCGCCTGCATGGTCCGGATGCTGACTGGGATTTTCAATTCAAAGTCTGCATGTGCGTTTGCGTGCGTGCGTTTGCGCGTGTGCGTTTGCGCATGTGCGTGCGTGCCCAAAAACCAAAGTAACAACAAAACACCAGCGTGGCGACAACGATCCAACCGGGGCCGAACGAAACCAGGAAACTAAATGCAAGCCAAGTGACGAGACGACAAGACGACGAGACGACGAGACGACGAGAGACACGACAAGACACGAGCGGCTGGCGGAGACGATTGGAGGACGCGAAGGAACCGGATGACGCGTGCGGGTGCAAACAAAAGCGAGCGAGACCGGACGCCAATCAGAACAAGTTCCAGGTTGCGGCCATTTTGAAGGGGTTCTTGCAAACTTGCCTTTTTAATCAGCTTTCATTTCACGCCGCCTTGCGAGGCGCGACACGGCACGCGCTCGCTCGTCCTTGTCACGTTTCAGTCAATTGAAGGAAGTCGACCAAATCATCACACACACACGCTTGTCTTTGTATCATCGTGGGGACATCTCATTGACGTGATGCATTTCCTAGCCCCGCCCCCTAACCCCATGCACTAAAAATGATTGGCTACCCCCATTTCTTACCCTAACCCTATTCAAAGCTAAACTCCAAAACCAAGTCTTGACCCTCAAAACGAGGTCTGAACTTGTGGAGACCAGCAAAATGTTAAACCTGGAAAACACGCATGTATGGGCCCCACAATGTAGCAAAGACAAAACCACACACACACGGCGAGTGTCAGCGTGTTGCTGAAACGTCTCAACAGCGGCGTTGTCACCTTCCATTTGGTCACTTGGCCGTTGCCGTGGAAACCACCCGACTGTCCAAATGGAGACGGAGCGCAGCCGGCGGGCGACACTTCGAAACGCTGACCAATCCGTCAGAGCGACGAGCAGCTGCAAAGGCCCGTCTTCGTCATCGTCATCCTCTTCATCTTAACATCTGTCGGCCATCGGGGCTCGCTCGCTCGCTCGCCCGCTCGCAACCTCCTCATCGTGACCGGCAGGATGGCGACGGTCCCGTGCGGTGCCGCGATGGAGTCGACGTTTGGCACGTTGCTCTCCGTTTGGCTTTGGCGCTTGAAAGTGGCCCCGGATCCTCATCCGGGTCCCGGCTGCCAATCATGAGCAGATGCACTCACGCGGGACGCCATCGCAATCCAATCTGGTGGAATTTCGTGAGATTGAAGCGGCTGCTTCTCCTGTGCAGACGTCAAACGTCAAAAAGAAAATTCCTCAAGCAGGAAGCCATTCCGACGTGATGATTCAAACGGCAAATCTCATTGGATGACGTATTTGGTGAAATGAAAGCAGCTTTAAGACAAACAAGTTTGCCGCATTCACAAACGTAGAACCTTACGGTTAAATTACTCAATGTTTACATGTTCTTCCGTTTCTCATTCTTCTAAGGAAGTCACAATGTCTTGTCACTGGTAAGCTATTTTTAGAACAGACCCGTGGGCTACTCATGTTGCCTTTGGGGCAAACTAGTACCCATTTTTTTCCAGGGTCTCTTTGGTCTCCACGCGTAAATGGAAAAAAAAGTCAATTGGAGACAACAGACTAATGAGTTACGTCTGCCGGCAATAATTAGTCTGCCTGTCCTCGTCCCGCCAGCAGGACAAGCACGGACCGCCAGACCAAGCGACGATGGCCCGGGGTCGCCTTTAGCTCCGCCTCCACAGCCACACCCTACGTGAAGAGGACCACCCCCTCCCGTGCCGCTCAGGTATGCCAACTGGCCCAGGACAAATTCTGCATTAGCGTCCTGTTAGCTCATTAGCATAACGCTTCAGCAGAATGGTGTGTGTGTGTGTGTGTGCGCGTGTGTGCGTGTGTTTTGCCTGGCGGGCGACCACAAAGCCTCCCGCAAAACACAAAACACTCAGCGGCCCTCGGGCAGACGCACACGCACGCATGAGGGCACTTCCTGTTTGTGGAAGAAGGCAACTTCCTTCTGTCTGCTCAAAACGCAGCAAAGAAATAATGCAGCGCATGTTTGCAATTTGGCAGATTGAAAACGAGAGGATGCGGAATTAGAAATCACGTGAAATGAAATTGAACGTAACAAATGTTTTGTTGAATGAGAATCAATTTGAAACTTTTGCAAATGCAGCCAATGGGAACGTGTTTTGTTGAAGAGTGATTGGAAATTTTTTTTTGCAAAGGCTTCCCAGGTGCGGGAACGAGGGACTGATTGAAATATCAAATGGGAACGTTTCAATGCGTAACGAACGCTGAACGTGCCATCGGGATGAAGAATTTGGGCCGGAAAAGAATCCGTTTTGGGGAAATAAGAATAAATTGGAATCTTGTTGAGTTGTTTGTGTTTAGCTGCTGACGCGGTTGTGTGTGTGCGTGCGTGCGCGTGCGTGTCAGCAGGAGCTCGGCGAGCATGGGGGTCCCGTGGCCGCCACCCCTGCCGGTCCTGGTGGCGGCGTGCTGGCTGGTCCGTGTGAGCGGCGCCTCCTTGTCCATGTTGTGTCCCAAGCGCTGCACGTGTCAGAACCTGCTGCCGTCCTACACGGTTCTGTGCGCCAAGACGGGCTTGCTGTTCGTGCCGCCCAACATCGACCGGCAGACGGCCGAGCTGCGTCTCATGGACAACTTCATCACCACGTTGCGGCACCGAGACTTCGCCAACATGTCCAGCCTGGTACCCGCGTCCTCCTTCACCTTCCCTCGATTCTCACGGTGCTCGGCCGGCGTTGTTTTCAATCCCACCATGCGGGACACGCCCCCCTGCAATCCGGTTGGCCGCAGGGCAGGCAGGCCCCGCTCCCATCTGATTGGCTCCCGCAACCGCGAGCTCTCCTTGCGGTCAAAAAAAAGATGGCGGCCGGCAGCTGAAGTAGCGAGTAGCTGCCTGTCGCCGGAGGCCGACTTGGACCGATGGCCGCTATTGCAAATGTTTCGATGCGTATTTTTGTTGGGCTGCCGGATGGATTACGATAACGTTCAAATGTTATATGAAGTCGGCACATAAAGCACTTGCTGTCGCTCGCACGTCGAGGGAGAGAAAGAGCGACCAAAAACAAATGAATCCAGTATTCAGCCGGCAACGGCAAAAGCACTCGCAAATGGTCAGAAAAGCCTAAAAATTGACTTTTTTCGGTCGAGTTTTTTCAGTTGCTTTGGACGTCCGCCGTCTCCCTCGCTTTGCCAACAAAGCTTCAGTCCGGGTTCAAATTGAGCACCGATCCGTCTTTTGAGCCCAAAACGGTAACCTGCAGTCAAACGCGTGATCTCGAAATTATCCGACACTATTTGAACGTGTCGCTGGCAATAAACGGCAGTTGACTTTGGCAGCTGGCAGCATGTTGGCGCAAAGCCGGCAGGTCTGATCGCCACCGCGTCACACGCTGTCGGCGTCAACACGCCATCCTCAAAAAATGACGTGCGCTCGCTCATTAAGAAGACGAAACGAAGTTCGATGACGCTGCCATCGTTAAAAATGATGCGATCGGAGCTTCCGTTAATCGTCACTTCCCGTCCAACACTAACGAGGCACACAAGTGGCTGAGGGCACTGATTGGTCGCACACAGGGAAGGGCAGACACACGCAGGAGGACGTGATTGGACATGACCAGACATGGGACCAAATCAGGAGCACAAGACCAAAAACACCAACAACAGACAAAAACGTCAAATACAGCCAAAACAAAGACAAACCCGAGTAAATCGAACCATGACAGCTTTATGACACAAAATGAGGGCGACGGTTTGCACCCGCCCGGTCAACGCACGTAAACGTGCTTCACGCAATGAATTATTTTTTAATCAACAACTAATTCTCAGTTTGTGTATTTTTGCGAGGTCGTCGTGCACCTGCTGCAAGGTGGGCGTCGCCATGGACGGGAATTGACGCTTAACGGAGGCGGCAATCTCGATGAGAATGCTAATCCTGCTCGCCGCTAGCACCGTCAAGTAGCTAAGTGGCTAGCGGCTAACGTTTGTTGCTGTTGTCTGCGGCGCCGTTGTCAGATCCACCTGACGCTGAGCCGCAACACCATCAGCCAGATCCGGCCGTTGGCCTTCGCCGACCTCCAGGACCTCCACGCCCTCCACTTGGACGCCAACCGTTTGACCACCCTGGACGACGCCCACTTCCAGGGCCTGGTCAACCTGCGCCACCTCATCCTTGCCAACAACCAGCTGCACCGCATCTCCCAGGGAGCCTTCCAGGTCTGGCCTCGTTCACCATTGCATGCCGATCCAGTCCAAAATGCCGGCAACCTCATTTATGGCCATTCAAAAAGACAAAGAGAATTCACGATTCCTTCCGGCCGATGTCAAAATGACGTCTCGCGGCAAGAAAAGAGGAAAAGAAACCATGATGTCGCCAAGAAACGATTTGCTTTGAAAAGTTCTTCGTCAAGACGATTTTCAAGTAAAAATGTCATCGGGTAGGACGCATTTGGTTCCAAGCCGCTTCCTCATTGGTCCGTCAGGGTGCTTTCCGTTGACGTCGCAGTCCATCGAGTCCAATGTCCGCCACACGCAACCATTTTTGCTTGTAAAGATTGAACCGGTCCATTTAAGATTGCCAGGCCGTCTGGTTTTGGAGCCCGTAATCGGGACCCGTCCACTCGTCCACTCGTCCACTCGTCCACTTCGCTTCTTGAATGAAGTGCCAAACGATCCCAGACATGATTTGACCTTCCCTCTCTCGACTTCTTGCCACGTGAGTCAGCAGTGAAACGTGGCAAAATCCCGTCATATAGCAAATAATCTGCAATATAACAAAAAAAAAAAGAAGAACAAAGATCTTGAAGATTGTGACTTTGTCTTTTTGAATCGCACGAGTCAACCGGAGCACGTTTTCCAGCGCGTCTAATCGATTGTGACGTTCGGAGACTGAACCGCGTCCTCTCCCGGCAGGACTTCCTGGAGACCCTGGAGGACTTGGACCTGAGCTACAACAACCTTGTGGACGTCCCCTGGGAAACCATCTCCATGCTGGTGAGCGTCAACACGCTCAGTCTCGACCACAACCTGATCGAGAGCGTTCCCGAGGGAATCTTCTCCAACCTGCACAAGTTGGCCAGGTGCGCCGCCAAGATGGCCGCCGCCGCCGCCACCGGCCGCTCCCCAGCGTTCCCCCGTTGTTAGCAATCTGTCTTGTCCAGGCTGGACATGACGTCCAACAAGCTGAAGAAGATCCCGCCCGACCCACTCTTCCTGCGCATCCCCGTCTACGCCAAGATGAAGGGCTCGCCGCTGACCGCTTTGGTTCTGAGCTTCGGCGGGAACCCGCTGCACTGCAACTGCGAGCTGGTCTGGTTGCGACGGCTGACCCGCGAGGACGACCTGGAGACCTGCGCCTCCCCTCGAGACCTGGCCGGGAAGTACTTCTGGACCATCAGAGAGGTCGGACGCCACTTGCTTTGCGTAGCCATCCTCCTCATGTGTGTGCGTGCGTGCGTGCGTGCGTGCGTGCGTGTGCGTGAAGCAGCCAGAGTGTCTGAAATGTGTCCGCCAAATCATCTTGTGCGCCCCCTGCAGGAGGAGTTTGTGTGCGAGCCTCCCATGATCACTCGCCACACGTCCAAGATGTTCGTGATGGAGGGCCAGGAGGTGAGTCTGCGCTGCAAGTCCATGGGCGACCCGGAACCGTCCACCCACTGGGTCAGTCCCGACGGGAAGCTGATGGGCAACACGTCGCGCACCGTCTGCTACGACAACGGCTCGCTCGACATCCTCAAGGCCTCCGTCAAGGTGGGCCGCCACTTGTCGCGGGACGCCGCCCGCCGCCTCTCCCGCTCACTTCTGACCTCCCGCCCGCCCGCAGGATTCGGGAAAGTTCACGTGCATCGCGTCCAACGCGGCCGGCGAGGCCACGGCGCCGGTGGAGCTGGTGGTCAACCCCTCGCCGCACTTGGAGCCCAAGCCGGACGCCGAGCCCGGGCCCTCGGACGTGCCCACGTCCATCAAGTCCAACGCCAGCGGGGGTCAGCCGCGCCCCGCCCAGCAGCGGGTCGGCGTGTCGGAACTGACGGCCAGCACCGCCCTCATCACGTGGCCGGCGCAGAACCACATTCCCGGCGTGCGCACTTACCAGATCCAGTACAACAGCTCCGCCGACGACATCCTCATCTACAGGTGAGCCCGCCCCCACGCCGGCGGGCTTCCTGGCGTCTCAATTGACAGCGGTGTGCGCCGCTCGCACATCCTGGCACGCGGCGGTGGCGAACCGTCTCAGTGGGCCGGGCGGTTTCACGTTCAAGTTCACGTCCGACGGTTATTTTGCCGTTTGGCCGAGTCGCTTTCAGAGCTACTACGCTGTGATTGGTCAACTGCTGGTCACATGACGTACCGCACGCAGCGTTTCTGGCCTTCCGCGTGTGTGCTAACTGGACACGTTTGATGTCATTTGATACAATATAATCAATGATTGATTGATTGATTGATTGGGCTTTGCAGAATGATCCCGGCCAATCACAAGCACTTCCTGCTGAGCGACTTGGCGTCCTCCCGCGACTACGACTTGTGCGTGCTCGCCATCTACGACGACGGTGTCACCGCCTTGACGGGAACCAAGATGGTGGGATGCGTGGCCTTTGCCACCGAACCCGAATACGGACGATGTCATTCCATACGAGACCAGGCAGGGGCGCTCTTCAGCTCTCAAACGCGCTCGCCGTGCGTCAGGATGTTGACGTTTGTGTTTGTGTTGTTCTCCAGTTTCTGGGCGGAACCATGATCCTGATCCTGGGCGGCATCATCGTGGCGTCCGTTCTGGTTTTCATCTTCATCCTGCTGATGAAGTACAAGCTGCACGCCAGCCACCACCACAAGCACAACAACGCCCGACACGCCCACGTCTGCTCGCAGACCAATGGGGGCGGAGGGGGCGGGGCCAACGTCATCCCGTCCGCCAGCCAAGGTGACGAGGAAAAGCTCGACTCGGCACTTTTCGCAGCTGCTTTTGAAGTCCGAGTGGAAACGCGCACCGAATCAAGGTTTGAGCGCTGATGCTTTTGTGGTCCGGCAGGTCACAAAGGCCGCCAGCTGTCGGCGGACGGGCCGCCGCCGCCGCCCTCTGCCGCCCGCGCCGCCGGCCTCCGAGGGACGACAGTTGTGGATTTAAACGCCACTCGTGACACGGACGCCGCCTCGCAATAACCAACGGAAGCCAATACGCCGGCGCCCCCTCCCCGCTTTTCTTTTGGTTTGCCGCCTTGCAGGGGCGGGGCAGTGAGCGGCGGCGGCGGCCCGCGCTGGTCAGTGCTTCGCTTTTTATTTTACTTTTATTATTGATAACTTTTCATTTTGTTTCCAATTTTGTCGTGTTTGGGGGGCGAGGACCCAAAAGCAGGATTCAGGCAGGCCGGCTTGCAGCAGTTCAACAAAAAGGGATTCGCACGAACGACCAAAAGGCAAACAAGGAATGTGGGAAAACGTCTCAATTGACAAAAAGACCCAAAAGTGGACACCACGTAACAAACAAAAGACACGAGCAAGGACAGGACGACTGACATCGACTGTGACGCAAACCAACGAGCCCACAAAGAAGGCGGGAACTAAATAGGAGCAAACTCACGAGACGATGACAAACACCTGGACATGACGCGAGGGGCGGACGGTGCTGATTGGAAGACACGAGGGGACGGGTACGAGCAGCACGACAACAACAAGGACACGCCACAATGAAAAACAAAAGAAAGAAAACTCAGATCATGACAAAAGACAAAGCAACAAAACTAACCCTAAGCCAAACCATAACAAATTGATTATCATCATCATCATCATCATTATTATATATCTGAACATTTTATGTTTAGAATATTTTGAGAGTTGCATTTTTCATGTTTGACCGTGTTCGCTCGTTTATCATGGGGGGTTCGTTCCAAAAACTAGTGAGGCAAGAAGTCAAATCGGCAATGTGGCGTTTGACCTGCTGACCTTTCAATCTGAAAGCGGAAGACGTTGCGGCGCGTAATCGGCGAGGATTTCCCAACACAATCACGCTTGATTTGGGCTTCGCCGGCTCTTATATTTACGCTATCGTTTTGGGGGGAAACAAGCCGACCCCCGCATGCTAAGACTGAACATAAATAAGGATCAAATGGGAAAAAAAAAAAATCGGTCTTTCAAGTATCGGTTTCTCTGAAAAAAGACCTGAATCTGTTTCAGTTTAGTATTATTGGATCTGATGTCAAATTCTGACACACTCGATCGACACACCTTTTTTTTTCTATTCAAAAGCCTGGCATGCAACTTATTGCTAACGTGACACGCCATGCGGCGTCAGTGTGAGCCAACGGAGCAACACTGCCCCCTGCAGCTCCGGTGGCTCAACAACAAGCACGTCATCGTGATGAGGATGTTGGCAAGCGCGCCATTGGTCAGTCATCTCAAGGTGGGCGTGTCCTCTCCACAGGTGCCTTTCTGCTCACGTGATCAACACGAAGTCCCGGCGGTCCGCAGCGGATGCTCTGGCGCCAATCAGGACTTGTTTGGACTTTGTGGACACCCGGCGCCGCTCGGCCCCTTCGCCAGCTTCCGCGACGCCGACGTATTGGTCCGATTGGTCGAATGGAAAAACAAAAAACATTCCCTGAAGAACATTCCATGAGGACAACCTGCACAAGCGGCGTTCTCAAGAGCAGCCAATACGGACCGTTGCCTTCAAACGCGCCTTGTGTGAAAATGGAGGACGACGTGACGTCTCCAAGACGCCACTGCAATTTTGTACGCCATTTGAAAAGGTTCCGCTTTGGCGTTGCGAGGGCGGAGTCAACTTCGTCAGATTGTCTGTTGAGCTCACTTTTGGTTGCTTTCATACTCGGCACAACAAACAAAGTCGCACGTTTTGCTTCCACTCAAAGACAAATGTGGGATTTGTTAAGAAAGAAAGAAAATAAAGTATTTTTATTGGAAAAGTGGTTGACACACACACACACTTTACTAAGCAGAGGTCAAAGGTGATGATGAGCCTTTTGTCACATGTCATCCATCATGGCGTGTTGACGGCGGTGTTGGCGGGCGAGACCTTGACCTTGGCCTTGACCTTGGCCTTGACCTTGGCCTTGGCCTTGACCTTGGCCTTGACCTTGGCCTTGACCTTGGCGGCGTCCGCGAGGCCAACCAGTCTGCAAAAGCCGTTCCTGATCTGGGCGGTGCGGACCCCGTAGATGAGGGGGTTGGCGGTGGCGGGGACGAGGATGTACAGGAGCCCCATGGCGCTGTTGGCGTCGGTGGGGATGGCGAGGCCGAGGTTGTGGGACAGGAAGGTGACGCTGCCCACCAGGTAGAAGACCATCATCACCATCAGGTGCGTGCCGCAGGTGTGAAAGGCCTTTCCGCGCTCGTCCCCGGGGGCCGCCGCCCTCATCACCGCGCCCAAGATCTGACGGGCAATCGAGCCGGATTGGTTTCAAACGGCAGATTCGTGCTGGCCGGTCGGATTCAGCGCATGCGCCAATCAAAGCGCTTTCGATCGGGAAAACTCAAATCCACATTTGGAAATCCAACCGTGCCTTTTTTCAGCCCGTGTCGGCCATTTTTTTTTAAAAAAAAAAAGCAATCCCGCCTCGGGGTCGGATTAGCGAGTGATCACGTTTTGAGTAGCGTTTTTGCACAATTGGTCGTGTGCAGAGATATGATTAAGAAATGAACAACTCGGGTTCAGGTTTTGTTTTTTTATCGAACTGAAAAATGACAAAAATGGAAAAAATAAAATGAAATCACAATAACGAAAGAAAGGAATTGCTTCAAAATTGTAAGAAGAACATTTAAAGGGTTCAACCCCCGAAATGACGAGACTTAACACGACTGCACGTTCTCGCGTTTGTGGAATACGAGTTGAGCAGGTTCGACCCATTTTAGGGGGCGGCCATTTTGCCTCCTCATCATGCGGCCGTGCTCTCGTTTCCACAGACGTGGACGGCGTGCAAATATTTGGATATACGAGATGACTTTGGAAGTCTACCGGACACTCGTTGTGTCCCGTGTCTGAGATTTGGAAACGTCAAGCCGAGAGAATCAGGATGATTCGGATGCAAATATGGAAAACTGACGGGTGGATTTGCAAATCTGGATCCGTTTCATCTGGATTGACATTTTTGAAAGGCCAGAGATGGCGCATCGACGTCTCCGCAATCGGCGGCGACTCGAGTTTCCAGGCCAGGAACCTCCACGTAAACATTGAACGCAAAAGCGCTATGAAGCCTTTCACGTCATTTGCAAACTCCGGGAGGCTTTTTGCTTTCTGGACCGGGACCGGCCACCTCTGGTCCCTCGCGTCGCGCCGTCCGATGACAACGCGGCTGTCCAAGCTCAGTCCTGGAGGGCCGGCGTCCCACGGCTTTGGGATGTTTCCCTGCTCCAACGCATGTCCAATCATCAGCATCATTATCTTCAGCTGTGTTGGAGAAGGGAAACGTCCCTCCAGGACCCGGTTTGGACACCACCGGATTACAATCAGGAGAGAGCCGAGTTGAAACCTTCAAGTAGGAGAAGACGATGAGCGGGATGTCCACGCCCACGAAGCAGGCGATAACGGCCACTCCGGCGGCGGCGCTGGGTCCGGTGTCGCCGCACGCCAGGCTGACCAGCGCCATGTGGTCGCAGTAGCAGTGGCGGATGACGCGGGAAGCGCAAAAGCGCAGCGAGCCGGCCAGGCCCACCAGGGTGGCCATGACGGCGCCGCTGCGGGCCACGGTGAAGAGCGTCAGCGCCGCCAGCGCTCGCCGACCCACCAGCTGCTTGTAGCGCAGCGGGCGGCACACGGCCACGTAGCGGTCCAGCGCCATGGCCAGGAGCAGCGTGGACTCCACCGACGACAGGAAGTGGGTGGCGAACATCTGCAGCAGGCAGCCGGCCAGGGACACGCGGTTCTGGTTCTGCTCCACCAGCAGACCCACCAGCGTGCTGGGGATGATGGCGCCCATGGCCAGCAGGTCCACCAGGCACAGCGCGCAGATCAGCAGGTACCTGCAGCCACACGCCACACGCGCTGCCTTCATTCACCGGCCGCCGCCCGCGTTCTCCATTTTGTTGCACGTGGACGGGCAAAACGACGGCTCGCACCCGAGCGGCACACGTTTTGACAAAGTGAATCTAATGACAAATGATCCAAAGCTTTGCTCCTAGCAGACGTGATCGCTAACATTTACTGAGCGTTTTCTCACAAAAGCCAATCAAGCCCAACTTGCCACATTGTGACTTCGGCAATGTGGAAAGCGCGCTGTGAATTGGACGGTGTCAAAGTGCAATGTGCTTTTAACGCCTCTAGAGGGCGCCAATGTGGAACGTCAGGCCAACCTTTGGCTTTTTTGAAACTTGTCCCGCCTTCTCAATACAGCGGAGGTTCGGTTGCATCCTTCGGTAAGTTTTTTTCTTCTCCTCAATGGTGACTAGAAGGAGGGGGGTGGGAGAAGGGGGGGGGGCATGGGCCCCATTGGAAGCAAATAAAGTTGGGTACACAAATCAAGACACGCTCACTGCCTGTTTTTGTCCCCATTTTGCGCCTTCCGTCTTGTCTTCTAAGCCCGTCCAGCAAGATGAACCTTCTCTTAAGAATTTGTCCCGTAAGTAAGGTCCGAAACGTGCCAACAGATCTTTTGGGGAACCTGTTGCGGGCCTCAAATTCAAAAGGAGAGAATATTTGCACACACACAAAAACATTCATCACAAGCTGAAATATCTTCTCTTTGGAGTCAATGAAACAAAAAATGCAAATAATTGTATTCTGTTTTGATTGACTTCCCAACTTGATTGGATTTGGGCTTCGTAGAACGTAAAAACCCCTTTTTAAAAAACAATCGCTGTCCCAAATGATCGTGCGGGCTTCAATTGCTAAACGCTAGCGGTCGCACGACTCGGATGTTTTGCACACGGGTCCGGCGTACATGGGGCTGTGGAGACGCTGGACGCTGACCACCACGTAAACCAAAAGCGCGTTGCCCAGCAGCGCCAACGCGGAGGTGGCGGCCAGCGGCGGCGCCAGGACCCAACGCCTCTTGTCCAGCGCGGGGAAGCCCTGCAACACGAAGGTGGCGTGGGACGAGTTCTCCGCCGACATCCTGCCGCAGACAACATCACAATTACTCGGGAAGACGAACCCTAACCCCAAAGTCCAGAACCTTCTGTAAGCAGCGTGGCAAGGTTTGGCCTCAGGATTTGACCGGCGTCACGCTAACCCGCAGGCAAAGCCGAGACAACACGCTAGCCGCAGCTACGGCTAGGCTAGGCTAGGCTGGCCATTTGCATCCAAAGCTGCTAGAAAAGCATTCTGCCACTTTGTTCAAAGGCTGCAAGTCAACTTTGACGATGAAGCTCATTAACAAGAAACATTTTTTTGATGTCGCTAAAACATGCTAGCAAAACGGAAGCCACTGCAAAAGCGAGCGCTCGCCGACAACTCCTACCTGCCGTCTGTCCGCACGAGTCATCCGCCACAGGAAGGAGTCTTGGCCTTATAGGCCAGCGTCAAAGGTCCGATGGGGATGAGCAGGTCCCGAATGAGGCAGCTCTCTGATTGGTCGCCAGTGGTCCGACCGAGCCAAATTAAACTCCAGGGGTCTCGTCACGCAAGCGTCGGAATGGAAATCCTCCTCGTAACAAACCTGTCATGCAACACAGTACGTGATGTTAGCTCAAGCTAATTAGCTGCAAACAAGCCGATTAACATCAAGCAAGCTAATTAGCCCAACGGGCCACTTCCTGTGAGGATGCGTTCACTGCTGCTAATGATCTGCTAGCAAGTCTTTTCCTTCGGGCTGCGCTAATTGTCTTATGCTAAGCTAACAAGATGACGCCAGAGACCAATTTCTGACTTGAAAGCAGACTTTGTCTTCCAGTTTGGAGATCAGCTCCAGGATAGCCAAAAGAAAACCATCAGACATCTTCTACGTTGTCATGTGGATGGAACGAACCACATGCTGCTTCATCAAGCTAAGCCTGGGTCCATGCTTTAAGCAACGGTGAAGGTTTCAAGTCGTCATGTCAAGGTGAGAAGAACAAGTGGCTGGTCAGGGTTAGCTTTTCAAAGTAGGGCGGGGTCGGGGCTTTCAAGTCTGGGTCAAAGGTTGAAACTAGGACGAGGTTTTCTAGTCAGGTTGAGGGTTACAAAGAAGGCTTGCGAGCCAATATTTGCAGGAGCAAGTCGTCGGCACTGAGCTTGAAAGATGTGACGGGCCGACTGCAGATGATGAATGAGGTGTTTAGAAGCAGACCAAGTAGCGGTCCCCGAGGTCCAGCCTGAGGTTCCGATGTCTGGTTGGCCTTTGGATGCTGTCATGAGCGCTGCCGAGTCGGACCCGATGCTGAACGAAGGTGATGGACTTGTTGACGTTCACTGCGTCCGCTCAGCGGCGTCCGCTCAGCGCCGTCCGCTCAGCGCCGTCCGCTCAGCGCCGTCCGCTCAGCGGCGCTCTGTCGGCCTCGGACCTTAATGGAGTCCCGAGGGTGAGCGGTCACTGGATGGCGACAACATGTTTGTCCCGCCGCCGTTCCCCAGAGAAGGAGATGGAACAACAACAACAGGACCCGGGAGACCAATCATCTTAACGACCTCTCCTCGGACCGCTTGGTGTAGACGCGCTCGTTAGCCGCTTCAAGCAAAGTTCAAGTTGGACTTTCAGTTCAGGCAAAGTTTTGGAACGTACGCAGGCAAGCCAGGCTTCGCTTTTACGTTGGGCTTTTCGTGCCAATGCTGGCTTCAAATCACTTTCACCTTTTGTTGTTTTTTCATCTACAGAGAAATTGATGATTTTCACATTTTTCAGATCCACAAACCTATCTGTGATTTTCAAGTGTTACTCGCATGTGATTTTTATGGCTTCTTCAGATTCCTACAAATCATTGTGAATTTGGACAAGAAATTTTTATTTAGTTGTAGTTATAGTTTTTTGACTCAAACTAAAATTGTAGTCATAATTTAGTCATTTGATTGTATTTTAGGTTTAATTCCACTTTGGTCGACGAAAAAATCCAAGCAATAACAACATGCTGAGCCATATCAACAATAAAACAATGTGAACTTTAGACAACCATAAATAAAAGCATCTCAGATCCAAACCATTTCTGTTTGTACACATGCTACAGAGTAGCATGCTAAGAGCTAGCGCGCTAATACAAACAATTCAATGGACTCACCAAATCCCTCTTTCTCAGTGGCGTAGTTAACAAACACATCACACGTCTGTGGTCGAGGAGGCGCCGATGAGCTGACAGACAGACCACAATAATGAAGATGAGGATGGTGATGTCATCGCTGGCGTCCCCGACATCAGCTTGACTGATCTGATCTGAATATATGACTGGATAGCCAATGGGCCAAGACTTTTGAAGCGGTCAGGCCGCCATATTGCTCCTCCCAAGAAACGCTTCTCAACATATGATCCTATACATTTACAGTAAGGAAATTGGAGTTCATTTGAAACAGTACTTGGTCGAAACAGCATGATTTATGGCGTTTTAAATTTGTTAAACGTTAACATGAGGGCTTCGGACATTTTACAACTTGCCTTAAATACATATATAAATTACATGCTTAATGATGCTCACAGGAGGAAACTTGTATGTTTTCTTAAAGAATTGTAACTGTAATTCAACAAAAGATGCCTCTGCCAAATCTAATTTTGGGGTCTAAGGAACTGAGCGACAAAAGAACAAGGGGGTCTTCAAAGCAGCACGAACCGACCACTGGTTCATTTGTTTCTTTTTTACTTATTAGAAAATAGTGACCACCCGCCACAACACCCCACCCCCGCCAGCCGGCCCTTTACTAACTGCCCACGAGCTGTATATGTCTAATGTGTACGTATGCCGTATAGTTTATACAGCAGTCTGCTGGCGAGATGGGAGGAGCAAGATGGCCGCCCTGTGGCTTCAACGGCTTGCACGACGGTCGTGTATGGGCTGTCAGGGTGTTGGACGGACTTGCGTCGACAAGCTATTTTGGTTTGCTTTTGCGTAAGCGTGATTCTTTTTGCCTTGGGATATATTTCAAGGTCTACATGAGGTCATTTCGTTATCATCGCGTCGGTGTCACACGCAAACATTCAAACATTTGCACCACATTCCAAAAGTGTTGTTCGGAAGAAAAGATTCTGCTTTATTTGAATTTGCCGGACCTTGTGGCCAACAAAAGACTTCTGCTGCCATCTGAGGATCGGGCGGGAGACCTGCTCCTGTAACTCACTTAGCTAACATGTTAGCCACATGCTAACTCCTTACCGCACTTTGAAAGGACTTCCTCCCAGCCTGCAATAAGGTGCTGGATGCTGTTCTTGCTTTGGAAGTATTTCCTGAGGTCTAGTAACTTTTATTTTGAAAGTACCTCCTGACTTTGAAAAACCCGCTCCTGTTCAGTCCTACTTAGTTAGCCAATGACAGAATGAAATGTCTAAATGCGGTCAGTCCTGCTGCTCTTGTCCTACCTCCCTGTCCTGGTGGTCAGGTTCAACCCTTCGGTCCTCGTGGTTTGACCTGATGATCTTGGTCTACCTCTCGGTCCTGTTGGTCTGGTTCTACCTACCAGTCATGCAGTCATGGTGGTCTAGTTGTACCTCTCAGTCCCGTCGGTCTGGTTCTGCTTTTCCATCCTGGTGGTCTACTTCTACTTCTCAGTCCTGCTGGTGTGGTTCTACTTGTCTGTCCCAGTGCTCTGGTTCTACCTCCCAGTCCTGGTGGTGTGTGTCTACCTCTCTGCTCTGATCTTATACCTGAGGACAAAATAAGCGAGTAGGCGCAGTGCGAAGAAGAAAATGGCAAGGACTACAAAGTCCAGGTAGAGCTCGGCGTCCATCATGTCTAACTCTTTGAGAATGGCGTCCGACTTCTGAAAGTGACAGGTCTCTTCAAGATCGCAGTGTAGGTCCTCTCGATGAAGACCGTAGATGGACAGGATCACGCCCTCAAAACCGTACCTGAAAAAACAGACGCCTGGACTCAACTTCCTGTTCAGGCAGCCGTCCGCGAACCAGAATTGAGAGGGACGTGCTTCAGCTGCTTCAGCTTCAAAATAAAAGCCTGGCGCGGCATACCTGACGTAGGAGACGTAGGACATCCACTGGAGGTACCACGGGATCGTGTCGAAGCTCACGAAGAAACCCGAAAACAGAAGAACTGGGATGGCTGTCACCGGACCCACGAATGTCGCCACCTGCGCCAAGTCCGCATCAGGAAGGCACTCTTATTTTGAAAACACTTCTTTGTAGCCTTGAAACATTTATTTTGAAAGTACTTCCTGACCTGAGGACAGTCATATTGTCAAAGTACTTCTCGAAGCGGAGACATTGGTATTTTAAAAGAACCCCCTGGCCTATAGTGACTCTTATTTTGAAAGTGACACAAAGATTCACATTTTGGCCTCACATCAAAACCTGCACTTGACTTTTATTTTGAAACTACAGTGACTCTTACTGTGAAAGTACTTCCTGGCCTGCAGAAGCTCTCATTTTGGAAGTACCTGCAAGGAAGTGGAGGCTGCTCCGATCAGGAGTCCGAGACTTTGAGCCACCAGTGAGGTCATGACCCCCAATGACAGGAAGAGGAAGTAGCGGGTGGCGTCCGCGGGCTGAGATGTCATCCAGTACACGATACTGCAGTACAACGCCGGGAAAACTACCTGTACATACACCGGCGGCATACGTACTCGTCACTACAAGGATCCACATACAAGTACAAGTAGCGGAGCCGTTACGAGTACGAGTACTCGAGTACTCGCTACTAAGTATCGGAACAGGACAAGCAGCAGCCGCAGTTCCATACATGTACAAGTTGCAGTGTCAGGAAAATTGCAAATAGCTCAAGTTGTCCCGATACGAAGGAAGCGTTCGGAAAAACAAACAAGTATCAGCACGCCGCTGCCTTGACATGCGAGCGCCTCCATTTTTCCGAGATCCCAGACGCCGATTGACGATGATTGACCTTTCGCTAGATGGCGGCGCCGCACGTCATGGCATCGGCCGGCCGCCAACCATTGGCACGGCTACCTTGCGGTGGAAGGGCCATACCAGTCGGTGGCGCTAGTGCGCCTTCAGCTGCTTTGCCAAGTTCCGATCCGCAACAACAAAAGAAAATTCATCCGGCAGGGCAAAAGTTATATGCACAGGAAAGCGATTTGTTGCCTTTGTGACAGCAGCAAAGTCGTAGCAACGGCGAGTACAAGTACACGGGTCCCACAGGACCCACGGGACCCACGGGACCCACGGGGCCCACGGGACCCACGGGGCCCACGGGACCCACGGGACCCACGGGGCCCACGGGGCCCACGGGACCCACGGGGCCTACTTGACCTGGAAGGGCACGTCGGCCGTGGTCTTGGCCAAGTAGAAGGCTTTCAGGCTGTACCAGTAGTTGAGATGTTCCCTCAAGAAGACGGCCATCTCCAGCGGAACTGCGGCAACAACATGAACATTGCTTGAGACGCGGTGGCGGTCAAAGGCCACCAAGGTCAGGACCGGCGCGGTGGCGACTGACAGGTGAGCACGGTGGGCATGAGGGCGGCGAACATCAGGAACAGCATGGAGAAGAAGAGGAAGCCCGAGTTGCTGAGGACCTTCTTGGCCTCGTTGCCGATGCCGAGGTACAGGAGCCCGATCAGGAGCCCGATGCCCACGTGCGACCACACCCGCAGGTGGGTCAGCACCTGCGCACATGAAAACACAGCGCTCCGCTCAAAAGTGCCGCCGGTAGATGAAGCCAGCACCGCTACCAGTGCAAGTGGCAGCACAAATACAAGTGCACGAGAACCAGCACAAATAACAAGCACAAATACTGGACAAGGGTCAGTACGAGAGCTTTGTTGTCTTTTGCGACCGGACTTTAGCGACCGGTCTTGGGTCCTCTCACCGAGTCCCTGAGGATGCTGAGGAAGGTTCTCCGGAACAGGATGGTGAACTGGACCAGACAGCTGGCTGAGAAGCTGTGACAGCCTTCCGACGAGCGCTCCTGAGTGAACGGCCAGATGGCGACCAATCAGTGGACGGACGGACGGAGCCGTGCGCGGATGACCTTTCTCACCTCGTCGGCCCGCTGCCACACCAGCGAGCGGAGATTGGGGTCCCCGCTGAAGTCGCCTTCCGGTTGGGCATCCTGTGCCGCTCGGACCAGGCCCCCCGTGTGGTCCCCGTACTCCCCCGAGGCCACCTCCATCACTGAGGCCGCGCCGCATCACACCGCCGTCACCAGAACAAATGAGATTGACATGATGATGATGATGATGATGATGATGAAGTACAAGTAGCAAAACGCCATATCAACATCACAATCAGTCCCGCTACCAGTAAGAATACAAATACGGGTATCGTGCGACCTTGACTTATGAGTTTGTTTTGTCTTGTGAGCAAAATTTGGAGCTTCGAGTCCATTTGGAAATAATGGTAGAAAAAAAGAGGCCACGCCCACTTCAAGTTTGCTCTCTGAACATCAAACGGAGAGAATTTTCAAACGAGCCGACCTTTTCCGAATGCTGTCCTAAAGTCCGCTTAGCCAACTGGACTCAGCATCCTTCTTCGCAAGTAGCCCAGACCTTGAAACAAGGCCGACGTGGATCTGCCTCGGACCCGTCCCGACTAATTGGGTGTCCGCTTTCAGCATGGCCGCCTGACCTGCCGCCAGCTGGGCCGAACCACAAAAGTGATTTGAGATACGAGCGCTTGGACGTGCCTTTGTGCTCACACAATGAGGTCAACGTTTTCTTATTATCGGCGGAAGTTGTTTGTCATGATCGCGTTTGATTTTTGTTACGATGATGTTGCGTCGAACACGCCGAGACGTCAAGAAATCTTTTTCCGATCGGCCGTCGGACAAACCAGCAGCGGCGACAACCTACCAAAGTCTGCCGGGTTGTGATACGTGGGGCAGTTGAGTCCCAAGTCTCCCAGGTACGGGACCAGCGCCGACACGCTTCCTCGGTAGATGCACTGACCCTGACTCAGCACGTAGAGCTGCAACACACGCACACACATCAGGCTTGATGATGATGATGTCACAGCGTGCCCATGACATCATCGTGGTCATGCGCACCTTGTCAAAGCGTTCAAAAAGTTTGGCGCTGGGTTGGTGGATGGTGCAGATGACCGTACGACCTCCGCGGGCCAGCGCCTTCAACAGCGACACCACCTGGAAGCACGAACAACTGTCCAGACCGCTGACGCATGCACGCACACACGCACACGCACACGCACACGCACACACGCACACACGCCCAAATCAGTGTTTCTGATTTGCTGACGAGAAAAAGTCCTTGAAAAATCCTCGCCGGTCATTTTTTATCCTCCCGCGATTCAAAGCAGACTTTCCATTTTTTTTTGCTACGTGAGTCTGCGGGAAAATCATCCAAAAGTCCACAACACAAGCACAATCCGCCCCAAAAAGTGAAGTTGGATCCAGCGAAGGACAACGAGTGTGCAGAAGGATTTGTGCTTGAGTCGTGCGTGTGCGCGCGCACGCGCGTACCTGGTGGGCTCATCAAAGAACATGACGGGCGGGTTGTTGACCAGCTCCAGAGCGATGGCCAATCTTTTCCTCTGCCCCCCCGACAGGTGAGAGGTCCTGGTGGAGCCGCAGTCCAGTAAACCCAAAGCCATCAGGATCTCGCACACCTGACACAACCCGGACATTTTGTCAGAACCTTCCGGAAGCTCCGACGGCGGCCGCAAACCTTCGTCACCTTCTCCTTGCGAACGTCCTCCTTCTCCTGAAGCTTCAAGTTGGCCGACACCTGCGGACGTGCGCACGTGCGGGCGTGAGTCCGGGTCAGTTTGCGCGTGTGTGTTGGTGCGGGTGCGGTACCATCATGGCCTCGTGCACGCTCAGGTGAGGCAACAACATGTCGTCCTGCATGATGTAGCAGGAAACTTTGCGGAAGGATCGCAGATCTCGCCGATGGCCGTTGATCAGGATTTGGCCCTTCATTCCCGACTCCCTGAGCACAAACACAAACCGGTTTTGCGCTCGCAGGGCAGGGAGCGCATACACACACACATCTACAAGATGGGTAGGCAACGTCATTGGGGGGTGGGATGCAAAAGCGTCCTTTGACAGATGTGGTCTGGAAGCATAAAGTCCAGTTTAGAAGCTGCCTGACACAAAAGCGTGTCCTCGATCCGTACAAGCATCCCATCTCGCACGCTTCACATCCATCCAGCCGGATCCAGGACCGGCCGGATCCAAAGACCCAAACGTCAGCTTTTGCTTTGGTCTGACCTGTAGCCCGCCAGGATGTTCATGAGGGTGGACTTCCCGGCCCCCGAGGGCCCCATGATGGCCACCAGGTCTCCGCTGGCGAACGTCCCCGAGACCCCTCGCAGCAAAGTCTTGTTACCTGAGAAGATGACAACGCGCAGACCAAAGATGACGTCTTTTTGTTCACGCAACTCGGCTCGCCTTTCTTCTTTTTGCCGTCGCATGACCGAGCGGTCCGACCACACGGAACTTTCAAGGAGAACAAGCGAAAAGTTGATGTCAAGGTTTGTTTGTGCTGACGGAGGCTGAAATTGATTTCAACACATCAAAAGATTCAAAATGGTGGCGAAACACAAAGCGTGGCGAGTGACGAGCGCCCGAACATTGGAAACGCGCTTGGGTCAGGTGACACGGCCTCAACCAATCACAGCAGGCCAAGCCACCTGCCTCCTCCTATTGATGGTGACAGCCTGTCAATCAAAAATCACCCCGATGCTAATGATGCTAATTGTTAGCATGTGGGCGCTAGCGCGTCTAATCTTGCTCATGGGCAGGTTGTAATCTGGACTGCTGCTATTTGCAGATGCGGATTAACAGATTACACACGCGCGCGCGCACACGCTTTTTGCACAGGTGATCTTTTTGTCAACATTTGTCATGTTGAAGACTCGATGGCCCTGTTGGCAAATTTGGGTCTTGCTGTTGTCCCCAAATGTGCTCTTTTGGTCTTGGTGGAGCACAAAAGTGACTTCAATCCACTTTGAAACTCGTTTCCACTTACTATGTTTGCATTCAAACCACTTTGAATACTTTCCACTTTGGAAGTCATCCTAGTGGACTCGCAGACGGATTCCATTCATTTCAAAGTACCTTCTCAACGTATTCTCAAACTGTTTGGAAACTGGTTTCAATCTAATCTCAAATTGGCTTCAATCTCATTTGAAAATAGATTGAAAAGGCAGTCAAATGCTATAAAAATGGATTCTCAAACTGGCTTGATTCTAGATTCCACGTAGGCTTCATTTCATTTTCGATGACTCTTTCAATCAGGCGGAAAACTCAAACTAGTTGAACGAGTTGGCAACTAGTTGTCATGTACTCACAAACTTGTTTCAATCTGGTATGAAAAAATCTCTCAATACATTTCAACTCGTTTAATCTCTCACACTGGTTTGAATTTACACTTGGAGCTACTTTTAAATCCGGTTTCAAATCAATTCGAATCTACTCTCAGGGATGCTTCAAGCCATTTCCAAAGTATTTATATGTTGACAAACTAGTTTGAATCCAGTTTGCAAGTCGAGGAAAAAGGATTTGTCAGTACCGCCGTTCCTCCACCAGGGTCCTTCCCTGACCGAGTAGTCCAGGTCTCGGAATTGGATGTTGACGGCTGGTCTCCGCGGCAACGACCAGAACCTCTGAGCTTCCGTCAGGCCCATGTCGGCCATCTTGGTCCGAGGACGTCCCTGCCAGGGTGGCGGCGGCGGCGGGCGGTCCGCTACGTGGTGGTCCGCCAAAACAAACGCCGACGGCGGCTCCAGCAGCAGGTCTGGAGGCCCGTTGGTGTTCTGCACACGCACGCGCGCACACACACACACACACACACACGCACACACACACACACACACACGCGCGCACACACACACACACACACACGCACGCACACACACACACACACACTGGTTGGCTGGACAGACAGCAGGACACACGCACAAGCGGGTCTCAAAAGGGTGCGAGCACAATTGCAGAGGTTTCCCACTTGGAGACAAAACAATAAAAGTCATGTTGAGGGAGCTCGTTTATGTTGAAATTGTCCACAATTTTCGTGAGCACGGACGGACTTGCGAGTTTTGTGCTTTTTCAAAAGACGACATTTGCAAATCCGCCTTTTGACTTTGGAGGACAAAGATGGACATTTTTGCCGACTGATGTTACAGAGTTTGGCGTGGTTTTTTTGGGTTCCTAATTAGCATGTGAATAACGTCCGACTGCTAATCTACTTGCCAACTGCCAAGCTGCGTCCGACCTACCATGATGATGGCGTTGGTGACGGTCGGGTTGTGAGCTGAGCAGAGCGCCGCCAAGCAGGCCATCCCGACGGCCGGCGGCCAAGCGACGACTGGTGACCGGCGGCCCCCGCCCACTTGACGCACTCCAACCGGGCCACGCCTCTCTGATGGGCGGAGCGCCGGCCCGGGCCTCGCTCTTTTTCCGTCGGAGAAGATCAGGTCAAAGGTCGGCCCGCAGCTCAGCCGGCGGCAAAGAGCAGGCTGCGAGTTGAACGTTAGGTCGTGACGTCATGCAGCGGGCGGCACGCACGCACGCACGCACGCACGCACGCACGTCAGGCCGCTGGAATCTCATCCCAAAACACTCTTCACATGGAAAAGCTTGTAGGCTGGCAGATTCAAATGGAATATATTCTAAAGAACAACACAAGCAGCACTTGCCATGCGGACTGTTAAAACGACTAAGAATAACTCCAATAATGATATATATAAAATTAAAACAAGAACGTCAAATTCTTTGCTCTTGTCTACTGTGCGTGTTGGAAGCTTTTCGACGCTTCACCTCTTCCAAACAGGGTTAGGGTCTTCACCCTAAATCACGTGGTCTCCAGGGCACTCTCATAGGGTGACGTCATCCCCGATGATTTGGCTGGCAGAAAATACAGCCTTTTTGTAGCGGCGGGATGCAGCCATCGTAAAGCACCACCAGGGGGCGCTGCAACGCCGCCTTTGGCGGACGCGTGTGCATGTTTGGATTTCATGGGCGAGCATTTTTGTGTGCGAACTTCAATTTCATTACAGTTTGGAAATGGGATGACACGTGACCTTACATGTTTAAGAATGTTCCCCCCAAGTTCATGTCTAATCATCAGTTTGCCTGTGACGCCATCTTTGAATTCAAGTGCCTTTTGCAGACAACATTGACATTTGTTGGTCTCAATTGAACTTGAGGTGACTTCAGCAACCAAACGCCGCCTTCGACGACTCGCGCCCAAGCCAGGAGGCAAAAGAAGGAAACAAAGTGGAAGCGGAAGGCAAGCTGGCTTTTATTTGTTTTTCCTGTCGGCGGCGAGGCCGCGGTGGAGCGCCGACACGCACTTCTCAAACTGGTCCATGGCCAGCGTCCCGTTGTGGTCGAAGAAGGCGGCCACCGACGAGGTCACGTGGCTCTCGCGCCACGTCTTCAGCGCGCCGTCTCCGAAGGCCACCCGCAGCGTGTACTGGTCGTCGAACCTGCCGGCGGCAGCGGGTGAGCGCGCGAGCGAGCGAGACGAGAAAGCCGCTTACCGCTTGAGCGAGGACGAAAGCTGCCACACGTGGTCCGGGTCCATCCCGGCCGGGTCCTTCTGGACGGCCACCAGGAAGATGTTCTTCTCCTTGTACGACGTGTAGAGCGTCAGGACGCCCATCATGATGAAGTACGTGACGGCGTCCGCGTCAAGGAGCGTGCAAAGGACATCACAAGCACTTCTGACGTCATCACCATCAAAAGGAGCAAACTTGATTGGCCGGCTCGCTTTGGCGCCGGTCCAATCAGTTGCCACGGCCTCGACAAACTTGTCCACGCAGGCTGGCCGAGGGAATCCCGGGTCAAAAAGCCTCAAACAGCTTGACTTTAGCCGCAGGTGCTTCTGCTCCTTCACCCGCCAGGTGAGCGGAAGCACCTGCGTCAGTGGCGGGCGCCATTTGGACTCTTTCACAACATTTGCATTTCAACGCGTTATTTGCTTTGTGGAACACAATTTGGTCAACTTGTTGCCAACAAGGTCACGTCATCCAAATCCACACATTTGCGTAAGCCTGACGTGCAGGAAAAAAACGAAAGAAATCAACTTATTGTCGCCGTTATGTGAAAAACACATTTGGTCATTTTGATGTTTTGGGAGGAAACTGAATGCAAACATCCCGCAAAAAAGTATTGATTGATTTGAAATGGAGAAAAACGTGTTGTTCCACATGACCGCGACGTTCGGTTCCGTTTGCGCTTGCCAAGGATATGAGACCACGCAGCAGGCCAGGACGGGTCTGGACTCGGGGAAGGGGTGCAGGTAGTCCCAGACCAGGGCCACCATGGCAAAGACGCAGGACACGGTGCAGATGAGCAGACGGCCGTCCACAAGACCAAAGTTCTCCTCGTAGCCGTACTTCTCCAGCAGCACCTGCGCACAATTTGGCTCGTCTTCAGAACAAATTCGATCGGAGCAAACGTGCGCAACAACATCAAAACGCACTCAGCGTCCGACCACGTGACTCAACAACTGCCAGAAATAAAACCATTTAAGAAATAAACAAACAATTGCTGACTGCAGTCAAGGAAGCTCAAATGTTGATTTCAACGCCTGCTGGCGCTAACGGCGCTCGACGGAACGCATTTTGGCTCCTTTGGATATGGTCAGCCACAATCGTTCTTCCAAAGATCGGCGAGAAACGTTTACGGCACAACCAGGGACACGTCCGCAGAAAAACAGTTGGCAACAAACTCCATGAAAACAGACAAAAAACAAACAAAAATGGCGGAATTGGAAAAGCAAACATGAAAAGCGACTGTCGTGCAAAAAGCGCCGGACGGCGCCGCTGGCCGCAAACGCTGGCCGCAAACGCTGGCCGCAAACGCTGGCCGCAAACGCTGGCCGCAAACGCTGGCCGCAAACGCTGGCCGCAAACGCTGGCCGCAAACGCGTGTCAATGTCATCAACGTCATTAAAAGCACGGCGGTCAAGCGACGCCGTCTTTTTTTGATTAGCCACGCCCACCTGCTTGGCCGCATCATCCAGAGAGTTCTTGACGGCGGCGCCGTCCCACTTGTCGATCTTCACCGGCTTCTCGTCGATCCGCCACTGAAAGACACGAGACGGACGTCACTCGCTGGTGCCGACGCAGCATCCGACGCCAGCTGCTCTTTTCCTCGCCAGACGACCGGCGCACGCACGCACGCACGCACGCACGCCTTCAAGACCCACAAGTCGATTGGTGACCTTTTTCCTGGCTCGGCATCTTTCCACCTATCCGTACATCCAATACATTTTGCAACTTCCAACACGTAAGCATCTTTTTTTTAAGTTCAGTCAACTTGTCGTTGATCATTTATGAATGTATTTCTTGAGCAGCCAGGAAGCGCTTTCAGTAGTCCAAAGGCTAATTTGACCGCAGCTAGAAAAACATCAAAATGTCTACGCCAGCTTGAGATGAGGCCATGTGACCTCTCGTCACGTTGTCCGTTGAGAGGTCACATGTCCGCTGCTTTTGTTTGAACGATTCGCATGAAATCTTGTTCACGACTTGGAGGATCTTCAAAGCCAGCGAACGGCGTGCGACCAACAACCGTTTGTTCATTTCGGCCTTCCTGGTTACAACCTAACCAGTTTTCTAACCTACTAACAAAACTTTCATCACGCTTATGCATTCAATTTTCATTCTTTTTTTTTTATAGGCATGAATAAAGAAACTGCAACTTTGCCTTTGAAAAACGTGAAGCCCGTCTACAGACGAGCACCAGGACTGACTTTGAAAAATACGTTGTCCAAAAAACGTGGAATTTTCTCACTGGTAAGCCTTCGATTGATACTCGACGCGACGTCATTTGGCCAACATGGACGCAAAAGTGGATTTTGGATGGAATATGAGGACTTACGTTTGTCTTAGTTTGCTGCTTTGCCATCGCCTCTCCTCTTGTGTCTTTCGGTCCCTGAGCGGATGTCAAGTGTCTTCACTTGATTGCGATTGGTTAGCTAGGATCCAATCAGTAACGTCATCCAAATTCCGCCTATTTATTGGTTTAGACACGCGAATATGTCATGTGCATGACTACGCGTGGTCGATGGGTCAAGAAGGGCTCTCGATCTCTCAATTATTGCTTTTAATGAGCTTTGGAAAGAGAGAAAAAAAACATTGTTAATGTTCATCCCTTTTCAAACATTTCTTTAAACTGACCGGCAGAAAACGCATCGATAATCAGTCTGACATGACGGAGGACGACAGTAAGATTTACTGTTGAGTGGCTGCAATTAGGATTTGGCGTTATCAGGTTAAACATTGGTTGTAAACCATTAATCAACCATTATAAAACGGCCGTTGGCTAATTTGACAATTAACGGTTAAAAAAAAATTGCGTGTTACGGTTACGGTTTTCAACTTTTGCTGGATTCTGTTGGACACTTTAAGCCTCGCGTTTGTTGTTAACGTTCGCCGCATTCATGATCGTCCTCGGACTTTCCCTCATTGCTTTCATTCGAGTAGGCAAGTGTGCAGTCTTTCAACTTTGCTAGGACGGCGTGGGAAAAAAAAAGTTGTTGCTGTTCAACGCAAGAAGCCATCCATCCATCATTCAACATGTTAGCTTAGCTGCCCGCCGGCATGCACTCTAAAGCGTTCACGCAGCCCGCCAAGCATTGTGGCTATCCACGAGGGTGAGTTTAACTCGTCCCCAGCGGCTGCAAAAGGCAAAATAGGCAAAATGCATTCGACACAAAAGAGCACACAATCTTACTTTCTCTAAAATGCCGCTCTTTCCACTGCGCGCAGCCGCCATTTTGTCTTGAGCCCCAAATACGATCATGCTGACCTGGCAGCTTCTGATTGGTCGGAAACACAAACAAGCGACGTCATCACATCACATGACAAATGTGAAGCCCCTCTTGGCGTCCCGCCCTTATGCTTCCTTACGAACATAATTGATCTTGTATCATAATGATGTTTATGCAGTTTGATATACGTATATAAAGTTGATGACGTGATCGAGTACTACACACTTTTGTGCAGAGGGTGGCGATGTGCACCAAGAAATCCGCAAAAACCTGAAAGAAGACGAACCACGACCAGTGTCGCCATAAACGTCCAATGCAGCCGCCATATTAGTCCGGTATTCCGTTGGAACTTAATGTTTCCACCGTTTGGAAGCGCTCCAGCCTTGGACAATTCCTTTTGGGCATCGTCTGGATCGTCGGACGTTTTCAAATACTTGAATTCAATTGCTTTTGACGGGGGAAAGCTTTGCCCTGAACAAGATGGCGGCGCCCTTGTTGACAAACACAACATTTATGAAACGCTGCTGCCGCTGGCCGATCTGTTTCAAGTTTTTATAAGGTTGTGTTGATCATTCACGTGCGCGCTCATACAAAATGTCACAGTTTGATTTGGCACTCCAAAGTCTCTCTGCTACATCAAGCCAAAGACCGCGAGCTACTTTAGATGTGCATTATCATGACAATCATAAACGTCATCATTTGGAGTTGAAAGAACATTAAAGCTGGCATGTGTCAAGAAAAGAAGCCCTTCAGCAGAGGAGACCATCTCATTAGACTAGAACCCCCCCAAGCAAATGTACATTATACCGCTAATATGTACAGTATTTATAGCAAGTCATTTAAGTTACTCGTGTAAAAAGGAATGCAGAACACACTGAATGAAACATAGGATGAATTTGGGATGAAATAATCTGTCACACCCAATATTTTAGCTTCAACTTGTATTTAAAAAAACAAACAAAAAACAACAACAGTGCAACCTGCAATTTTTGACTTTATGCAACCAAATGTCCTCAGGTGAGGAAAACAATTATTTCAAGCGGCGACTAGTCAGCCGATCTGCCTCACAGTTCAAATGTGGTGGCGGGTTCGAACCCTGGCTGCGACCATTCCAAACCTGACGGGAAGAAAATCTCAATTGTGCGAATGGTTGGAATGACGACGAGAAATCAAATGATGGCAACTTGACAAGTGAATTTGTTCCAACTAATAGTGAAAGGCTTGCTTTGCTTCACCTTAAACAATGAGTTGACATGAAATTCAAAAATGCCTGCGTATGAACAAAGCTCAAATATTTGGTGTGACGGTTTACTTGCATTTTTCACGTTGCTTCGATGTTTGCGTTTTGTCAATGGAAAAGTCGAGTCTGGGTGTGGTTAGGGTGAGAGTGGAAAACATGTTGTGGAGTCGCATCATGGCTGGACTGACGCTGGCGTCCTAATATGTCGCGGCGTCAGCTAGCGCTGCTTGTTGATGCGTCGCGAGCGTCGCAGGCCACGCCTCCTGCGGCTGTGATTGGCCATCCAGGAGCGCAGGAAATACTTGTCGGAGCGGGGTGCGCTCTCGCGCTCAAACTGTCTCTGCAGCTTGAGGGCGAGCGCCCGGTCTCTCCTCTCCTGGCGGACGGCGTCACAGACTTGGGGGTCGGCGATGGCGGCGGCGGCGGCGTCCTGGTGTTTGGCCTTCCTGCTCCGCTTGGAGGCGGCCGATTCCTTGCGCGGGCCCAACGAGTCCTTTAGTGCCAGCTTGCACGACTGGAAGCCCGACTTGTGGGCACACGGGGAGAAGGAATGTCTGCGTCCAAACAGGGCCCCGACACCGCCGCCCCCCGACTCCAATTCGGACTTGCCGCGGAAGGCCAAGTCGCCGCCGCCGTAGCGGACGGCGGGCACGCGGATCTTGAGAGCCTGGCCGTCTGCGCCGGGAGGGTCGAAGAGCAGCTTCCTCTTGTTGGAGCCGGCGGCGTCCTGCATCTCCTTGACGGGGCTGGTCAGGGTCCCCTTGGAGTCCACCTTGAAAGTCTGCCGGTCCAGCTCGATCTGCCGCCAGCGCTGCAGCACGGCGGGGCTGGCCTCGTAGCTGGTGGGCTTGTGCAGGCGCCACGTGAGGTTCCGGGGCGTGGACTTGACCACGGCGGGCTCAAGCAGGCGGCCGTCCGCCAGACGTTTGGGCGGCGTGCAGGGCGAGCACACGATGGGCTTGAAATGGTTGAGCTCCTCCGAGATGCTGTCGTTGCTCTCCGGGCTGACCGAGCGCTCGGGCGCCGCCGCCGTGGATGGGGCCCCGGCGCGCCAGGCCGGCCGCCGCTCGGGGCCACTGACGGGTGCTGAGGCCGAGCGGCTGTTCTCGGACGACAGGAGGATTCCGGCCGTGAAGCTGTGAGCCGCCCCCGCCTGCAACGACAGGAAATGGTGTCGGCAGTTACGTGGAAGGAACGGCGGCTGCCGGCAGACGTTATGCTAATCAGGAACGACGGCTGCCGGCAGGCGTTACGCTAATCCGTTAAAAGGTGCCGCCCAACGTTTTTCCGTGGCTGTTTACAATGACGACATTGAAAAGTGAGGCTGGAGGAGGACGAGGACGAGGACGAGGACGGCAGCCAACCAGGAACGAGCGTGAAAGCAGCCCGCCAATCAGGAGCAGGGTTTCGCACGGCTGAATTTGCATATGCATACAGTCTGGCACGACTTCTTTACGTTTAAACATTTGCAACGTTTGAGAAGAAAAACAAAACTTTATTGATGCAAATCAAACGTTTCTTCACATTGGCCTCGTTCCAAGTTGACTTTTTGGGGATTTTCCTTTCAAAATGCCGTCAAAAACATGATCCAATCCATCAATCGGCGATTGGAAGATTAAAAAAAGTCACGACGAACTGATTACGCCACACAGATGATGAAATTGTAACGAGCCTTTCAAATGCAAGTAATGTGAATTATTCACGTCACATGACATCAACAGCAAGTTGCAGGACGTCACGTGGCAAATGTCACATGACGTCCAAGCGCACCAGGCGAGCCGTACCGTGCGGTCGGTGGCGGCGGCGGCGGCGGCGGAGCCCCCCTTGGCTTTCCCTGGCGCGTTGTCGCTGGCCTCCGTGCAGCTGCGACTCCTCCGCACGCCGCTGAGGAAGACGGGCACAGGTCAGAGGTCACGGCAAGCGTGAACCGAGCCGAGCAGGCGCAAGAGAGAGCACCTGCCGACGCCCGACGACGTCCGGCTCCTCCTGACGAATGCCGACAACCTCCTGACGCGTCTGGACACGGGCTCCTCGTTCTCCGAGTCGGACAGGACACCCTGCGACGCGCGCGTTTCATTGGTGACTAAACGCCGCTTTCGCCTTCACAACAAACATTCCAAACATGCTGCCTGCCTGCACAACGCATTCCAGTTAACGTTGGTTTCACTTCCAGTCATGACGGGCGGCACATTCGCACAATCGAGCCGTTTTGCAACTTCATTCCCAACCAAGCGGCGCCCACTTGCCATTTGTGCAATTCATACCCATTGGGGCGACATTCACAACATAATCATTTGCCCAACGTACCCACTCGTCCCCGCGTTGGAGGTGGAGCCAGCTGCTCTCATCTTTGGGGAGAAGGCTCCTCCTCTTTGCGTCCTCGCGCTCATCCACCTTCAAGTATAAAAAAATACATTTGGCCACAACACCCCAAGAAAAGAAACAATCGGTGCTCTTTCTCGGACTCACCTTGTGCTTCACGTTAGGAACTGACGACGACGACGACGACGGCGGCGGCGGCGGCGGCGGACCCTCCGTCGACTTATGAAGCGCACTTGGACACACAAACACGTCTGACACACACACACACACACACACACACACACACACACGCAGTGATTTTGACGATACGGTGGCCCGAGATAGTTCCAGAAATATCCAATAGAAATTGCTTTGTGATGGTTTGTTTTTTTGCAAGCAGTCATCGATGTTTTTTTGTGATGGGAAAGAAAGGTGACCTAACTCTAACGTGGGCCACAAATTTGCTGCATTTTCACTACTTTGACAACTTTGTTCATATTTGTCACCGCAAAGTGACGATCACGTGTCTGATTGCTCTCACTTTGCAAAACGTCTTTGAAATGTTCCACACGTGCCAGTCTGCTGTATGTGGAGCACTAAATAGTCAAGCCGACCAGAGTGAGTAATGAGTCAACTCCTCCTACTTGAAGCGGTTCGGGTCCCAACAAGTCCCGACAAGTCCAAGCGAGTGTCAACATGGCGGAGGAGCACGCGTGTGCGAATGTGTCAAGTGGAGCCAAGCGGCGTCCAACGCTCACCTGACCGACGAGTGCGGGGCTCCGTCTCGTCCGCGTCCGCGTCCGACTCGCCGCCGCCGCCGCCTCTTCTTCTTCTTCGCTCGGCCTCTGAGCTCCGGCGCCCCCGGCTCGAGCAGGAGCGGCCACCTGCCGACGAGCGCGCGGGCCCGCGGCCGTCGAGCGCCGACGCGGTTCCGAGTCTCGGAGACGAGCGGGAGCCCACGGCGGCCGCCGCCGGCTCCTCCGCCGCCGCCTTTCCGGAACGTCGGCCAGTTCCCGCGGCCGCCATCTTCCCTGGTGACTGCTGAGTGCTGCTGCTCAGCGTTCTCGTTCAAAACAAACCCCGCCCTTCCACTACCATATTCAACACCAAAAATAAAATAAGAATAAAAAGCGCTACAAACAAATCTTTTATCATCATATTTTATTTTTTTTACATTTAAAACCACCAGCGCTCCTCCTTTGGATCGTTTTTGGCTGCTGTTTTGTTTTCTTGTCAAACGTATTTTTTTTTTCAATAAAAAATATTTAAAAAAAACTTCGACCATAACATGGCGGGACCTTCAAAATAAAGGATGTTTTTCCTGTTTACTCAAATAGCAAAAAATAAAATGCACTTTAAGTACAGAGCCCCTAAATGAACATATAGTTCAATGGTATGTTTCAATTTTTTTCTGTAAGCTACATTTGTTAATAAAGGGAAAAAATGAGCATATCTCTCTCTCTCTTTCTATCCTATTCTAGTTTTTTAAGCTTGTCTGTTACTTTTTCTATACCATGTTTAATAATGTACAATGCTAATATGTTCACTTGCCTACGATGCAGGTTGGCGTGGGTTCCCTTCCCCGCCTGTTCACGCGCGCGCGCGTGTGTGTGTGAGAGAGAGAGTGGGGGAAAACAAAAAAACAACTACTCCCATGAACTTACGTCCGGTGACTTGTGACTCGTAGGTGCGAATAAGATTCACGCGTGTTAAGATGGAAGTAAAGCCTTTATCTCGTACATAATAGCACCAAAATTGTGTTTAATTTTATATAAATGTATTCAATGAAAAACGTTTTTAAAAGTGTTTTTCATCCGCAAAATGACGACATAAATGCACCGTTTAGGACAAACGCATACACAACCTCCGTCCACTTGGTGACGCTGGTGGGCCTTGAAGCGTCTTTTCAATAAAGTCCACCGAAAGAGGAAGAGGATGAATATGGCGGCCTCCTCCTGAAGTCGTCCGATGAGACTCGTTTGACAAGTTGGAGGTAGGATCATTCCAATTAAATGCTTCCATTCTAAACTTTACACGTATAACGCAACAGCGTGAATATGAATATACATATATATATATTTATATAAATATATATATATATATATATGTTTGGTAATTTAAGTGTATTTTGGTCACATTTTGAAGGTGGGACGCGGACAAGACGTCGCGTTTGCTTTTGTGTCAACAGGGGGCAGTGTTGTTTCTCTTTCGCTTGTACAAATGATGAGAACAACACGTTCTACCATGTTTTTCATTTATATTTACAATGATTGAATTAGAATGATGAAAATATTTCCATCTCATCCTTGCTGACGTCAATGTTTGTGTAACACTTCAGTGATTACAACACGTGTTACTTTGATTAATAAACAAAATCATTTGACCAGTTACTCCGCAACATTTGATTTGGAATTTCAGTTTGTGGAGTTTTTATCATGTCCCTGATAAAGAAAAATGGATGTTCCATAATCAATACCAATGAAAGTGAATCGAATTGGAAATAATCCAAATCGAACGGAACGGAACTTTTTTGAATCGCTTGAGAACATTCCAATCGATACCAATCCCTAAAATGAACCCTTGTGATCATCGATGAATCGTGCTTTGCTATTCTCCGATTTCTGTGGCTTGATTCCATTTGTTTTTCACCCAAATAAGATGTTTGCAAAGTCTGAAAAGCATCAACATTTTTCACATTTTCCAACGCATGTGATGGAGCAAATACGAGCAGTGAGTGAATCCTCAGCAGCCGATGTGGGTGAATCTTGGCCACGTCATCAATTACCGGCAGATGAAAGCCGTGCGTTGCGGGCATGCAGGATGCGGTGGAGCTGACCTTTTCTTTTCTTTCTTTTCTTTCTTTCTTTTCTTTTCTTTCTTTTCTTTTCTTTCTTTTCTTTTCTTTTCTTTTTCCTTTTCTTTTGCAGGCCATGCGTCCGCTGGTGGAGGTGGTCCGTCTGGGTCTGCTGCCCTACCAGGAAGCGTTGCGCGTCCAACGGGCTTACGTCAAGCGCTGCCAGGCGGGCGGCGGCGAGCTCCACGCGCTGCTGCTGTGCCAGCACCCGCCCGTCTACACCACCGGCATCCGGCACAGGGGCCGCCCCCCCGCCGAGCTGGAGCGCCTGCGTCTGCTGGGGGCGCAGGTCCACAACGCCGACCGAGGAGGTCTCATCACCTTCCACGGCCCCGGACAGCTCATCTGCTACCCGGTCCTGCACCTGGCCGCCTTCAAGAAGGTGCGCACGCCCGCCATATCGGCTCGGGGACGCTACGACGGCGCCGCACGAGCGCATCGTCCGCAGCTTGAAGTCACGCTTGTCGTCTTGTGCTTGTGCAGAGCGTTCGCTGGTACGTGTCCCAGCTGGAGCAGACGGCCATTTTGGCGTGCGCCAGCCTGGGCGTGGAGGCGTCCGCGTCCCCTCACACCGGCGTTTGGGTCGGAGACAACAAGATCTGCGCCATCGGTACGTTTGCCCGTGGCGGGATGCCCACGGCGCCGCCTTGACTTGCCCTTTGGCCTTTTAGGCATCCGCTGCTCTCGCTACGTGACGTCGCACGGCCTGGCCCTCAACTGCGACACGGACCTGGCGTGGTTCCGCCACATCGTCCCGTGTGGCCTGGAGGGCAAGGGCGTGACCTCGCTGAGCGCCGAGCTGCGGCGTCGCGTGGGCGTGGCCGCCGCCGTCCCGCACGTGCTGCGCGCCTTCGCCTGCACCTTGGGCTGCCGGCTGCTGGACGACGGCTGCCCGACGCTAGAGGCGGCCGCAGGTCACGTGCTGGCGTCGCCATCGCAAAAACACGTCTGAAAAAGGAGCCTTGGTCCTCATTTGAGGCGGGTTAGTGAGCTGGAGTCGATCCCGGGACCGCCAGTCAAGCGGTGGAGAATCCATCTTGTACCGAGACCAGGTTTTCGTCTGGCTGTTGCCAGGTTAGGTCAGCGGTGGACTGGTCGCCAAAGTGGATCGGCGGCAGGCAGGGCTAGCCAATCCGTTTGGACAAAGTTTGCCAGCGTGCTAACCGCAACTTTGTCTACATTAGTTTGAATGCATTTACGACAAGTTGTTATCATTAGAAAATGCAGACAAATTAAACACATTTGTAAGTGCCGGAAAGAAGAAGATGTCCACGCGGCTTGTCGTCATCTCTGCTCGTCCGCTTTTCAAAAAAATTGTTGTTGACACAAGTCAAGGCTCTCGCTGGCTTGAAGTCGTGTCTGTCACACTTGTGTACTGTTTATACAATAAAAGCACAACTTTAAAAATAAAACCCAGCGTATTTGACTTGATGGTGAATGTGGAGGGCGACGGATGTGGACCACGGACCGGACTGTGCCCGGGTTTGTTGACAATCGTCCGACAATGGGCCCACCCCCAAAAAACCGCCCTGTGTGTGTGTCCCCGTTGTCGGCCGCCGGGGGGCGCTCTCCTCTTGCTCTGCCGGCGCGGGTGGTCTGCAGCGGCAGGCAGGCAAGGCAAGGCAGGAACCCGCCGTCCGTCGGTCCGTACGGGGGAGACGACGCAGACCGGGGGGAGGTCCAGGATGGCGGCGGAGGGAGCGGCGGACTTTTTGGGCGTTCGCTGCCCGGACGAGTCGTCGGACAGCGATCCGGGCCAGGAACCGGGCACCCCGCAAAAGCTGATCCGGAAAGTGTCCACTTCCGGTCAGATCCGCAGCAAGGTGAGCGAGCGACGCCAGACGACGAAGCCCCGTCCGTGCCAAAGCGGCTCCTTGTGCTCATTTGCAACGACGTTGCCCTGCAACTCATCCGCTTGGGTGCGAGTGAGCGAGCGCTGCATTCGGCAGCAAGCACTCGCGGCAAATACGGCGCCATTTGCATCTTTCTCTTGCAAGTAGCACTTGTTGCAAAACCCACGAAATCGTGGACGCGAAGAGCAAATGTTGCCAGCTTTACATTTGTGCTGAATTGAAATCTTTTGCCTTCCGACGTGTTTGTCGTCTTTGCGTGCAAACTTGCGTCAACTCCGACCCGAGCGAGGAAGCGGGCCAGCCGGCAGGCAAGCGGGCCAGCCGGCAGGCAAGCGGGCCAGCCGGCAGGCAAGCGGGCCAGCCGGCAGGCAAGCGGGCCAGCCGGCAGGCAAGCGGGCCAGCCGGCAGGCAAGCGGGCCAGCCGGCAGGCAAGCGGGCCAGCCGGCAGGCGAACGCAAGTGCAGCCACGCCATTATTTCTTAGCGGTCCTGTTGTGCTAGTGGCCGCGGCGAAAAGGGGCGGAGCCACGTGCGGTTTGCCAGGCGGAGGCCCGAAGCACAGCCTCGACCTTTCGTGCTGTGCTTCGGCCGTCCGACGTGAGCCGAAGGCGGGCGGGAGGTTGGACGCCGAGCCGACGGGAGCTGCTCGCTGCTAACTCAGTCAGCAGCCCGAAAATTGCTCAAGAAGCTCCTTTTGACTCTCGTTCTGCTTTGCTGGCAACATGTTGAACATTTGCCTTCCGAGACGCCAAAAGTTGGAACGGAAAACGGCTGAAAATCACACTTGCTCCAACAAATCTCCGTTTTGGGGCCTCCGTGTCCAAATGCACAAGATGACAAATGTACAAAGCACAAGCAGTGACGTGCACACGAGCAGCAAATGGAAATGAAATTGAACGACGTGAGTGGACCCGCGGGTCGGCACCTGCCGACTCACTAAGATGACCAATTTTGGGCTGATGACCCCCGAAATGGAATTAAATAGGTGACAGATTTTCACCATCACTGATTGATATCCGAACCATCAATGAATAGATGTTGGCGTTTTGGGGTTGAATATTCTTTGGGCAAATTCCGCTTTTTTGCATATTGAACAGGCTTGTGCGCGCTTCGTGCGCGCTTCGTGCGCGCTTCGTGCGCGCTTCGCGCTTTCACGGAAAAAGACAAAAATGGAAGCAGTTGATCAAGTGAGTGTTGACAATAAATGATTTGTTCCGAAGAGAACAAACGCTGGCCGAGCGAGCGAGCAGGACACGAATGGCGTCGCAAAACACATTTGGCACGCTTGCATTCTTTTCACGTCACAGCAAGCAAACATGGCCGACAAGTGATGGCTAACCCTCACGGTGGCGGGCGTGGATGAAATGGAACGCCGACGTCACGCATCCGCGAGCTCGATCGACCAAAAGAAGAAACGCAAGCGGTCAAGATCATTTTGTGTCCTGCTGCTTTTTGGCTTGAACGAGACTTGAGTTGCAGAAAGCAAAACGCGTCTGATCGGCCGTTAGCTGGCGAACGCACGTTAAGCAAAGCAATGGCAGCTAAAAATAGAAGGCGGCGGCTTTGCGGCGCGTTGAACGTTCCCGTTTGATGAGACGCCATCGCGGCCCGCCGGCTGTCGATGGGACGGCAGACGGCGAGTTTGCGTGCACGCCGGCCGCTCACGTTGCGTGTCAACTCGTCAGACGGTGTTGAAGGAAGGAGACCTGATGAAGCAGACCAGTTCTTTCCAGCGCTGGAAGCGACGCTACTTCAAGCTGAGGGGACGAACGCTTTACTACGCGCAGAACGCCAAGGTGAGCGCGAGATGGCGCCTCCGTCATGTGCCGCTTTGTCACCTTGTCCTCGGCCCCGCAGTCCATCATCTTTGACGAAGTGGACTTGACCGACGCCAGCGTGGCCGAATCCAGCACCAAGAACGTCAACAACAGCTTCACGGTGAGTCTCGTCAGACCGCGCTCGCTGCCCGGGACCCGCTTTTTGCTCTTTTTGCTGGTTTGATTTTGTGGCCGATGTGCCGAGTCGGCAGTCGGGAGCCAAAAGCCCCGAGAGACGCTCGTAGCAGATTTCTTTATCAGCCGTGTTTTATTATTTTGGACCACAGCCAGCAAACGCTGGGCCTGGTGCCGGTTGCCGGTTGCCGGTTGCGAGTCTCCACGTTCATGTCATGTGCGTGCGTGCGTGCAGGTGATCACCCCCTGCCGGCGACTGATCCTGTGCGCGGACAACCGCAAGGAGATGGAGGAATGGATCTCGGCTTTGCGGAGCGTCCAGAACCGACAAAACTACGAGGTCAGCAAAACACAAGTCAGCGGCAGGCGGGCGTCCTTGTGACGTGCCGTGACGTGCGACGTGCCGTGCGACGTGCCGTGCCGTGCCGTGCCGTGACGTGCCGTGCGTGTGCGTGTTGCAGTCCAGCCAGTACAGCATGGAGCACTTCAGCGGGATGCACAACTGGTACGCGTGCTCGCACGCGCGACCCACGTACTGCAACGTGTGCAGAGAAGCTCTGTCAGGCGTCACCTCGCACGGACTCTCCTGCGAAGGTACGAACACGCGCACACGCCTGACAAACACTCCACGACTTCTTCTATTGGGGGCCCAAAACGTCTCGGGACATGGACACAATTGTCCTCTTTTTGGTCTCCAAATGGATGTGAAGCCGCCAGGCTCTTCCGGGACCGGGCGGGCCGCCATCTTGGATTGCCGCCAAGAGATCGTCTCACGTTCTTATTGCTTTCCGCAAGTGCTTGATTTTGTCATCGGGCAGCCGATGAGGACGCAAAGTCTGTCCAATTGGAGCTGAAGCAAACCCGGCAAATTTGGCTTCAGTGTTTGGCCCCAAAGACGACAAGCGTGTCCATGTCCCAAAGGTTGACACACCTGAACGCGAGTCAATGTTGTCGTGCGCGCAGTCTGCAAGTTCAAGGCTCACAAGCGTTGCGCGGTGCGAGCCACCAACAACTGCAAGTGGACAACGCTGGCGTCCATCGGGAAGGACATCATCGAGGACGAGGACGGGGTGAGTGCCGGCGGGCGGCGCGACGGCGGGAGCGGCGCTGACGTTGGCTGCGGCGCGTCCGGCAGGTGTGGATGCCGCATCAGTGGCTGGAGGGGAACCTGCCCGTGTCGGCCAAGTGCGGCGCCTGCGACAAGACCTGCGGCAGCGTCCTCCGGCTGCAGGACTGGCGATGTCTCTGGTGCAAGGCCATGGTAAGAAGGCCGCCAGCCCGGACGCACCCCCGCCCGGCCCGTACTAACGCCGGCGGCCGCTCAGGTGCACTCGGGCTGCCGGGAGCATCTGTCCGTCAGGTGTCCGCTGGGCCAGTGCAAAGTGTCCGTCATCCCGCCCACCGCGCTCAACAGCATCGACTCGGACGGTGAGGACACGCGCAGCATCTCATTCATGTCCAGCGCAAGCGCTTTCTTCTTCTACTTTTCGCAAAAACGTCTCGCTAATGTAACGCGCGCTGAGTTTGTGCCGAGTGCAGCCGTGGACGTTCGCTCGCCGCTGAATGGGAGCAAAAGTCGTCTGAATGTGCAAATGTACTTGCTTGATCGAAAGAACAAAACAAAGATGTGCTGGTTGCTATCGCACGCCAAACCAAAGAGTGACCCATTGGCACCACGCAACATGGTGGCGCCACCATGTGGCGCAGTGCCGTACTACCGATTGTTACAATCGGTCAACAAATGAAAACAATTTGCTGATTTGGTTCTCACGTTCTCAACATGTCGCCATTGCAACGTGAGCCAGTGGAGCTGACCGGGCCTCCAGCCGGTCCTCCAGCCAAGCGGGCCCTGGAGCCAAGCCTTGAGGCCTTCCCACTCCAATGGGAACATTTTCAAGTCAAGTGCCCGTCCAATGTCAGGCAGAACTTTGAGATGCTTTTGGTCGGTGCTGACGGTGACAAGCAGAAGATTTTGCCAGTCAAAGCAAAATCTCGCTCGGGAGCCTCGCAGCACCGACGTCGTCCCCCGGTCACGTGTCAGGAAAGTTGCGTTTTCGTTTGAATGTCGTTGGAGCGCCATCTAGTGGCCAAAAGGCACAAGGACGCCCTCCATCGTTTGATGAGCAACGAAAAACGCGTTTGGCTTCGTCTGCAAATTGGAAAAGAATGAACGAGAGGAATGGCCGGAGTCCGAACGCCATTGAACTCTTGCCGCTTGCTCCCGATTGGCTGACGGCAGGTTTCTGGAAAGCCTCGTGTCCTCCGTCCTGCACCAGCCCCCTCCTGGTCTTCGTCAACTCCAAGAGCGGCGACAACCAGGGCGTCAAGTTCCTGCGGCGCTTCAAGCAGCTGCTCAACCCGGCGCAGGTTTTCGACCTGATGAACGGAGGACCTCACTTGGGGTGAGACGGCGGCAACGTCAGCGGCAACGTCGGCGGCAAGCGTCCGGCTAACGTCCGGCTAACGTCCGCTCTGTCGGGACAGGCTGCGTCTCTTCCACAAGTTCGACACCTTCAGGATCCTGGTGTGCGGCGGAGACGGCAGCGTGGGTTGGGTCCTGTCCGAGATCGACGCGCTGACGCTGCACAAGCAGGTGAGGCCCGCCCACCCGCCGGCCGCGTCCCGCCCGTGACCGTCGTCCTCACGCTGCCGTCATAGTGCCAGCTGGGGGTTCTGCCTCTGGGAACCGGCAACGACCTGGCCCGGGTCCTGGGCTGGGGCTCGGCCTGCGACGACGACACCCAACTACCTCAAATCCTGGAGAAACTGGAGCGGGCCAGCACCAAGATGCTGGACAGGTGATGGCGGCGGCGTGCTGGAGGAGCGAGGACCGCTCCTGACGTTTGTTGCACTTGCAGGTGGAGCGTGATGGTGTACGAGAGCAAGTTTGCGCGCCAACACTCCGCCTCCTCCGTGGCCGAGGACTGCGCCGACGACTCGGAGGTGACGCATCGCCGCCGCCGCCGAGACGGCCGCCATCTTTGTTTTCACATTTCCCCACCGCTTTAAAACGCTGCGTTTGTTGGCTGACGTCCAGCCGCTGAAACGTCACCTCAGCTGGTGGCATCTTCAAAGCAAAGTTGGCAGCCAATCAGAGAAGGGCTTCTGAGTAGCAGACCAATCCAAACGGGCGCTTTGGGAGCAGATGAGCGCAAACGTTCTGTGGCTCTTCCAGTCCGGCTGAGCTCCCCAAAAATCGTTAACCCAAAACAGCATCAGGATCATTTGCCAATATTGTCGATCTGCTCGACAGAAAAATTGTCAAATGAGATCTTGCGTGCTCACTTTTTGCTCACTGCCGCCTTCCGCGCCGTCGGAGGTCGGCGAGTCACGTGACTCCATCCTGCCCACTGATTGGCCAAATGAGGACTTTGATCAGGTCCTGCTACTTTGCAGCTAACCGATGGACCCTGCAAAAGGACAAAATGGCTGCCCAGAAGGAAGTTTGAGGACAAAATGGCCGCTGACCTCGAGCACTTTTGCGCACGCGTGACTTTGTGTGTGCGCGCAGGTGCAGCACATCCTGACTTACGAGGACTCGGTAGCCGTTCACCTTTCCAAGATTCTGACGTCGGACCAACACTCGGTTGTCATTTCCTCCGCCAAGTAGGTCAACTTCCTGTTTGTTTCTTTCCTGCCCGGGCCTCCATCTTGATGTGCGTGCGTGCGCGCGCGCAGGGTCCTGTGCGAGACGGTGAAGGACTTTGTGGCGCGGGTGGGGAAGGCCTACGAGAAGAACACGGAACCTTCACGGGAGTCCGACGTCATGGCCAAGAAGGTACGAGAGCGGGCGGGGGGCGGGGTCCAGCCCACTTCCTGTTCCTGTTTCCGTTCGCAGTGCGGCCTCCTGAAGGAGAAGCTGGACCTCCTTCTGCGAACTCTGACCCAGGAGTCGGAGGCGTCCCGTCGGCCCGCCTCTCCCCTCCCTGCGGAGGACGGGGGCCCCCTGGCCTTCGTGCTGCCCCTCCTCCACGCTACGCCCGCCCCTGACTCGCCGGCGGCGGCCATCTTTAAACCTCGCGAGCAGCTGATGCTTCGAGCCAACAGTCTGAAGAAAGTCATCCGGCAGATCATCGAACACGCCGAGAAAGGTCAGCGCCGCGTTGACCTTCCTCACACGCGCTTTTGCTGAATTTACACCCCCCCCCCCCCCAAAAAAAAGTTTTGCCCCGCCCACACACTTGAATGACGACAAATAAGCAATGGTTTGATTATTGAGTCATGGCTGGAAATGAAGTTGAGCCGACGAAAGCCGACAACTTGTGTGCGTTTGTTTCGTGTTTAGAAAACTTTTGCTTTGACTTTGTAAAATATTTGTGGCGATTTTGTAACAATCGATGTTGCCTGGCGACGTAGCGAGACGGACGGCGGTTGAAGTGGGAGTGGCCTCCCGATTGGAGTCGCATGGCAGATTTCGTCAAGAAAAACAACAATCGTCCTTCAAAAACGTCTTTGTCCTCGAGGACATTTTCATCATTTGAGTTTGATGGAATCGTTTTTGCGACGTTCCTTCGCCAAATTGCTCGCCCCGAGTTGACTGCAAACGTGAGCCATCAAATGAAAGAAAGGTCAACATTAGCTGTTGAAAGTGAAAAGAGCGGAAAAGGCCGAGCGAGCGAGCGCAGGTGCGAGGCCCAATGAAAATGCGCCGTCATGTTTTTGTTTGCAGCCGTGGACGAGCAGAACGCGCAGACGGCGTCCATCTTCTCGGCCGACGGCGGCCTGGCCCAGGACCAAGAGGACGACGGCGGCGGCGAACGGCGGCCGGCTGGCAGAGGTCCGATCGATTTTTTGCGCTTTGCGGTCCTCGGTTCCGACGGGGCTCGGATATGGGCGGCGACGCGGTCGGCCCCGGGTTCAAAGATGACAAAGACAAGAAGGAGCTTCCGGCTGGCCTGAAAAGCAAAAAAATGTTGGATGCACATCGAGTTGACATCTTTTGCTTTCAGGCAACAAAATGTCACAAAATTACAATTGAAGGAAATCAAAGGATTGTAACTGAAAATGGACTTGAACGAGCAAAAATGTCTTTGGGCTTGATTTGTCCTGCGCTGGCTCGCAAGCCAGACGTTTTGCGGCCAGCCGATGAAAAGCGGACGAGCGAGGCCGGCAGGACGCGTTCGTCGGCCGGCAGGACGCGTTCGTCGGCCGGCAGGACGCGTTCGTCGGCCGTCTGATGCGAACGCGTCCCCCGCTTCGAAGCGAGAGCGCGTTTCGGGATGCTCGCATTTTGCACTTCAAATCCAAAAGCATCAAATGATTTTGGAATCCTTTCATGTGGCGTTTATCGGGAAGCAAAAGTTGCGGACTTGTTGCCAACTTGTTTGCTTTTGCCCAAACGCTCGTTTGCTTCTTTTCACGCGCGCTGGCAGCCGGCAAGACGCCATGCGAGAGGATGGCGAGTAAAGGCAGCTCCGTGTCACTTCCTGTCCACGCGGCAAGTCCGGACAACATGCCCGTGCTCAACACCAAGATCCTCTATCCTGGTGAGATGCTCTGGCCTGCCCTCTGCCCTGTGCCCTCTGCCCTCTGGGCTCTTATCTGTGCGTGTGTGCGTGCAGGTCTGCGGGCAGGCGTGTCGTCGTCGCTGTCTCACGGTTCGGTCATCGGTCGACTGCTGCTCAACGGCGAGCCGCTTGCGTCATGTGACCCCGACAACATGTAAGCTGTCCGCAGCAACTTGCTAGCGCCATGCTAATGCTAAGTCACCCTAGAAAAGGTGCACTTTGCCTTTCAATCCATCAGCGATGGATTATTTGTCCTCTGCGAGGAGCTGATGTCTTTTCAACTTTTCAAGCAAGATGAAGATTTGATTTTCCAGCAAAGAGTCATGAAAAACTTGAAGTGACGCACGATGAGAAAGACATTTCTTTGCTCTCTGCAACGGACTGATGACATTTCCATTGAGATGTTTTTTTTTAGGGCCGATGCCGATTTATCGTCATCAAGGAGGTTGATGAGCAACATTTGGAGTCCAATTCTTGTTGAGATGTCAACAACTTTTCACATTTGCAAACAAAATGTTGACTTCAACAAGTACAAAAGTTTCCAAAGAAGTGAAATGTTCAACGTGGCCTTGTTTTTGCTTCCATTTCAAGAGTTAGCAAAATGTCAGCAAATCTTTTCCTGGCGTTTCTCATCGGCCGTTCCGTTTTTGGGAGAAGGGCCGATGGCGATGTTTGTCCAAATGTCTCGACTTAGGAGTGACGGGGCTTGTATCTCAAGGTGCGTGCGTGTGTGCGTGCGCAGGGAGTGCTACACGGAGAAGTGTGTGATGAACAACTACTTCGGCATCGGTCTGGACGCCAAAATTTCTCTGGACTTCAACAACAAGCGAGACGAGCATCCCGAGAAGTGCAGGTGAGAAGCGCAGGCGAGCTCACGCGTGCGGCGTGTCATGTGACGCGTGCGGCGTGTCATGTGACGCGTGCGGCGTGTCATGTGACGCGTGTCATGTGACACGTGCGCGTGTGTGCGCAGGAGTCGCACCAAGAACATGATGTGGTACGGCGTTCTGGGGACCAAAGAGCTGCTGCACAGGACCTACAAGAACCTGGAGCAGAGAGTTCTGCTGGAGGTGAGACCCGAGCTCGAGCGCCATGGATGCAGCGAGCCGATTGGCTGACGGGCGTGGTCTCCCGCGGTGCTTGCAGTGCGACGGGCGAGCCATCCCCCTTCCCAGCCTGCAGGGCATCGCCGTCTTGAACATTCCCAGCTACGCCGGCGGCACCAACTTTTGGGGAGGGACCAAAGACGACGACGTGAGCGGGCAACGCCGTCTCGCCTCTTTTTGAGCCGCCCGCCTGCCGCTCACCTGCCGTGCGTGCGATCACAGATCTTCACGGCGCCGTCTTTCGACGACAAGATTCTGGAGGTGGTGGCGGTGTTCGGCAGCATGCAGATGGCCGTCTCCAGGGTCATCAACCTGCAACACCACCGCATCGCGCAGGTAAGATGCCGGCCACGCCCACTTTCCCACAACGAAGATCCTGCCTGACTTTCTTGGTGCGACTTGCTGGTCCCGTGAAAAGACAAGAAAACGTTCCTGGGCCTGCTCAAAGTGTTGCTTAAGTGGTCTTACAATCCTCTTACAACTGGACGCTGGGCCCCTTTAGCTCCTCCCTCCGTGTTGTTCTCAGTGATCATCATCAAGTTTGTCTCCATGGCAACGAGAACCCACGACCCCACGACCCCGTTCCATCAGCCCAGTTTCCTCCATTGGTTGTAAAGTCTGCATGTGTTTTGTTTTTTCCAATCTTGATTTTTTTTCTTCTTCTCTCTCCCTACCCCTCCCTCGTGTCTTTCCTCCTTAGGGAAGTTTTCGAAGCGCTCGTCCCGTCTCCTTCCGTCGGTCCTTGTTTTTCCACTTGAGGCCGTGAAATGTTGCGGCTGTCAGTAACGATGCGTGGCGTTGCGTTCCAGTGTCGCACGGTGAAGATCGCCATCCTGGGGGACGAGGGGGTCCCGGTGCAGGTGGACGGCGAGGCCTGGATCCAGCCGCCGGGCTACATCAAGATCCTCCACAAGAACCGCAGCCAGACGCTCACCAGGGACCGCGTGAGTCCCCGTGGGGGGGGGGGGGGGGGGTTCTGCCAGGGGGCGGGGTCTGAGGCGCTGTGATGGTTTGTGGGCGGCAGGCCTTCGAGAGCACGCTCAAGTCGTGGGAGGACAAACAAAAGTGCGAATTTCCCCGGGACCCGCCGCTCGGAAACCATCCCGAGATCCTCTCCGAAGAAGAAGCGGCGCTCGTACGGGACTTGGCGCAGGCGGCCGGAGTCCTCATCGGCAGGTGACCCGCGCCTTCCTTTGGTTTTGTCCGCTCGCACGCACCCGTTTGTCCCTTCACGCGCTTGCTGGTGCTTTTTGTGTGTCAGCATCTGCCAGCTGGCGCAGAGTCACCGCAGCCTGGAACAAGAACTGGCGCACGCCGTCAACGCCAGCTCCAAGTCCATGGACCGAGTCTACACGCAGTCCGGCGCCATCGGGGTACCGCCAACCCGATTTATTTGCAGCCGCCATCTTCACAACTTTGCTTTTCACTCATGCAGGAATCACATTTACAAAAAAAAAAAAATTCAAATTTCCATCCCTTCGATTTCAGTGTACAAATATATTGCAACTCTTGAAATCATAAATTAGCATTTTAAAAAGTGAAACTTGATCCCAAAATTACAGATGCAAAAAAAGTCCGAGTCTTCAAGTTGACATTGTGAATGTTCTGACATTCAAAGTCGGTGCCAATTCGTCACGCTTTTCCACGATTAAGAAATGTCGCAATCCGTATGAAAAGTGCGCCTGGCCATCATACGGACTTGTTTTGTTTGTATGGTGAGTGCTGTTCCGCTCGACGTCCACTAGGTGGCAGAGCAAGCAAGTGGCGTGCTCGTCGATACTTGCAACGATCCAGACAGCAAGTTTGTTAGGCCAGCGTGAAAAACGCATTTGGGCTGCAAAGCGATGACTTGACGAGCCACTCGGAGCCTCCACATTTTGGGAGGCCCACAAAAGGTCAAAGGTTGCATACCGGTGACCTTAGGGCTCCGTTGCGCATCCGGAGGGGGCGGGGCACTACAAAGGCTTTTTTGGGAATCATTTCAACCTTTTTCCGTATGCATGTTCAGCTGCCCAAAACGTCAAAAGAAGAATCCGTCCTTGGGTCGGGATCCGTCGTACGCGTCGCACTGGAGTTCCTCTTGACAGCATTTCAACCATCTCACGTTCAACTTTGACAAACGAATCCATTTGTTGAGAAGAATGTTGCGGCCGGCGATGGCACTTGTGTGAATTGCCGGCGTGTGTTGCGTGCAGGCGGCCAGCTGCGACGCGGTGGTGGCGATGGTGAAGGACGTGAAAGCGTTGCTCAGCGAGACGGAGCTTCTCCTGGCAGGAAACATGTCCATGGTGAGTAACGCCAACGCTCACCTGAGCACGGGTGCCATCCCGCCGCTACTCAAAGCGCAGGTGTGTGCGTGTGCGGCAGGCGTTGGATGCGGCCCAACAGGAGCAGTTGAACGTGGCGCTGACTGCCGTGCGTGAGCGCCTGTGCGGCCTGGCGGACATCAAGCAGGCCCCGGAGCCGCCCGACCAACAGGTAACAAAAGTGGAGTGGCGCCGCCGTCCGGCCCGGCGCTCAACCGGCCGGCGCGTTTGTGTCCAGGGTCCGCTGGCCACCGACTCGGCCAAGCCCGGTCGCGCCGCCAAGTTCCGACTGGTCCCCAAGTTCAAAAAGGACAAAAACAACAAAGTCAAAGAGGCGTGCGCTTCTTCTCTCACTCTGCCGGGTAAGCCTTTCTTCTTCGGGCGCCCGCTTGGCCCCACGTGGCGCCCGCTTGGCCCCACGTGGCGCCCGCTTGGCCCCACGTGGCGCCCGCTTGGCCCCACGTGGCGCCCGCTTGGCCCCACGTGGCGCCCGCTTGGCCCGACGTCCTCTTTTGTGCCGTCAGTGGAGCGCTGGGGCACGGAGGAGGTGGGCGCCTGGCTGGACTTCCTGTGTCTGTCCGAGTACAAGGACATCTTTGGCCGGCACGACGTGCAAGGGAGCGAACTGCTGCACCTGGAGAGGCGGGACCTGAAGGTAGGTGTCACGTGATGAGCGGCACGCCGCCTGGCGTCGGCACGCGCGCACGTGGAGGTGAGCGACGTGTGTGTGTGTGTGTGTGCGTGCGTGCACAGGACCTGGGCGTCAGCAAGGTGGGCCACATGAAGAGAATCCTTCAGGGCATCCGAGAGCTGAGCCGCAACAGCAGCGCCAGCGAGGCCTGAGCTCCGCCTCCCGAGACCAAGCCCCGCCCCCCAGGCCAGCCTTTGGATGGGGATATGCAAATGAGCGCAGCTTCAAGTCAAGGCTCTCGTTTGTGTCCCGTTGCCGTCAACCTGCAAGACCACGTCGCGACATGCCTGATGATGTCACTCATGTGCCTTCCTTGTCATGTGACCAATCAGCATCCACTTCTTTTTAAACTTTATTTATATTTGATCTCTCCTCCTTCTCTTTTTCGTCTTAACTTGGTGCAAGTTGCAGAGAAGAACGTTACAAAAAACAATCTTTACATTTCATGACCGCAAGTCAATTTGACTACAAATGTTGAAAAAGTATTTTGTTGAAGAAACATTTCATGTTTGTCTTATTAAAAGTCATTCAACTCAAATCTCGTTTGAAAATGTTTGGCTTTTAGGAGAAGCAAAGTTGTTGTTGTTTTGATGACCAACGTGAAAATACTGTCGCGCTTTAGCCTCAAGTATTCATAAAAAAACAACCTTTTTTTTTACATTTCTAGACTTTACGTGCTTAGAAGAAGGATTTTACAAACAAGCAAAACATGAAAGTACAATCGAAAGGTCATTGCACATAAAAGCGACATGAAAATGTGTCATTCAAGCGTCAAAAGTTTCACAAGCTGTTGTCGACCATTTCAAGGTTGGAAAATGAGATCAGACATTCTGGGACAGCCCACTAGAGGGAGCCCACGAGCACTACTTGCACTTGAGTATGTTCATATTCGGGAGCTCTGACGAGGTCAAGCCTGAAAAACCATCGAGTCCTCGACAGGAAAACTTGTTTTATTTGTTTGCATGCGGATCAGAAAGTACGTGAAGCCAAGTAGGGCAAGAAAAACAAAAAACACCACCAGCAAGGTTTGGTCCTCAAATCACACAAAAGATTGGACTGCGGAGCGCTTCCACTCGCGTGGACAAGCGAGCCCGTCGGTCGGTCGGTCGGTCGGTGCCGCGCGCGCCTCCGAAATAAGAGCGCTGGCCGGCGGGCGGGCGCGTGCGCGGTACCTGCGTCAGGATCGGAAGACGTGGACGGCTCTGATGACGAACTGCCGGCAGATGGGACACTCGCTCATCCGCTTGCCACATTTGGTGCACGTGATCATGTGACCGCATTCCAGCAGCACGCAGTCGATGGGCGCGTCCATGCAGATGCGACACAGGTTGTGATCAGAGCCTGCCGGACCGCCGCCGTCCTCTAGAGGGAGACATTGCGGTCAAATAGTTGCTTGGCCGGTGGCCGTGTAGTACCACATTTGGCCACAACACTGAGCTCTGCCCCAATTTCCTCTTTCTGATCAATTGAGATGTTTGGCGCGTGTGTTGACTTTCATTTGATTGTTGATGCTTGTGACAACAGGAGGCCATGACATTACACGGCAACATTTCCATTCCTAGCCATCAAACGTGCGTGTCGCGCCTCCCCCGGACCCCCACGCCGGGCAAGCAGAAAAGAAGGTGAAAAGGCAGCGAGTGAGCGGCAACATAAGATGGCCGCCGCTGGCTCCACCTCTTGCTACGACCAGGAAGTGGCAGGGTCGTGTGTAGGGCAGGCGCCGTCGTCAAATTCAACATCATGGAGTGTGCACGTCACGTGCCGACACGCACTCAACGTGTCGGCGGAACGTTCCACATCCAAAACGTTATCTTGGTAAACTTTTCATCTCGGTCAGCCATGATGGCTACAATATGACAAGGACGAGCTTCCCGCCACCAGATCCGTCCTCAAGTGCTTGCAAACGCATCTCATGCGTCATTATTATTATTAGCCAAAGGGATGTCGGTTTAATTTGTTAGTCCATCATTTCAAAGTCAAAGTCACTTTTGGGAAGTAGAAAATGAAAAGTTACAAAAGGCCGCGGACGAATTGAACGAGCGAGCGTCGAAGGGACAGACGCCGGCGACAGAAAGATGGCGGGCAGAAGCGGACTTTTGCGCAGGCGGAAGCGGCTCGGGAGCAAAAGCGTCAACTCACGGCGGTTGTCGTGGCGGTCGCGGTAGAGGCGAGCGACTCTCTCCATCAGCTCCCACTTCTCGCAGCAGCCTTTGAAGTTGACAAAGTTGCGGGCCAGAATTTCTTTCAGCTGCCGCACGCTCAGCGCATCCACGTCGTCCTCGCCGGTCAAGTCCGACAGCGAGGCCCTGCGGCCCGCCGCGTCCGCCGCGTCCCCGACGTCCTCGGGGTCCCATTCCTGAAGGAGAGCAAAGGGCGGGCGGCCGCCAGAACCGTCCGGCTGTCAGTGCTTGCAAAGCTTTTTGGACCCGACACTGAAGAACACGTCACGTCAAAATCAGCTTTAATGTCCTCATGGACGAAGACGTCAACACAACAATGAAAACGTCCACTCAACTGCATAAAGGCTTCTTTTTCCCTCAACATGAGAAGGAAAAAACATCTTCAAGCATTTCACAGCTGTCAACATCCACAATTATTTGTGTTTGTTTTTCCCATTTCAAATAAGAACAACAATCAATGGATTGAATATAATAGAAATCCTACCTGATCCTGGTCCTGGTCCTGGTCCTGGTCCTGGTCCCGGTCCAAAGCATCTGCATCTGCGGGGGCGCTGTCGGGAGTCGCGACTGTCGGGCTGGGGTCAGGGAGGTCGATACCGACGGTGCGGTCGGCGACGGGGATCCGGTCGGAGGCGTCGGGGTCGCCGGTCGGCACCGGGGCTTCTACGGCGGGGTCGCGGTCGGGGGGTTCGGACGCAGACGGCTGCTGACTCAGGATCAGTTCCACCAGCTCCTCCTGCACGAGAACGCCTCCGTTGAAAAGCAAGCAAGTACAAAGAGCTTTTTTTTTGTTGTCTTTTTTATCTAAACGCAAGCCAAGTGAAAGCTTTTGTTACCAACAACAGCTGCTTTTCCACCAACAAGCTCACTCAACCTTTGAGTTCCGCTAAACCGAGTTCTTGGTTGTAAAAGTTCTGCAGGGAATTTGTCATTTGCTTTCCACAGCGTCTTAAGAGTTCTTGGTCATTTATTCAAATGCGTTTGAGGACGTACGAGTTTGATGAGCGCAGCCGATGTCAAAACAACACCCCCCCCCCCCCCCCCACCCCAAATTTGACGTTGCCTTGGTCAGTGCAGCCCGCCCCCTCAAAGTTCCAGCCCGGAACCAGAACCCTGCTGCTGAGATTTGTCATTAGCCGGGAAATTGCTGTTGGTGGAAAAAGGCCAAGGTAAATGGAAAAGTTCTCCAAAAGTTCTGGCGGTGGGAAAGCCCCCAAAATGCAACTCATTTGCATGCGTTGCCACTCACATCGAAGACGGACGTTTTTTCATTCGCGGAATCCGAGTGAAGCAGCAGAAAGCAGCCGTTTTCATTTTGTCACTTGCTGTCGACTGAAGATGACATCACAATTGCTCGGGTGCGGGTCTCGGGGCTCAGCTGTTGTGCGACTGGGATCGCGTGACGTTCGCAAACCGAGCCCTCGGGGGCGGCGTGGCTCAGTGAGAGTGGTCGTCTCGCAAGCCAGAGGTCGCGGGTTCGATCCCATGCCTTGCACTGTGACCACGTGGAAGTATTCTTCCTTCCTTCTGCCTTCCAAAAGCGCAATATCAACAAAGTAACATTGACGTGCATCCCCGATTGCGCCTGAGAGAAGAGCTCGACAAATTAAGTCCAAGTTGGATCGCGTGAAAGAGCTGAGACGGCTTTGTTTTGACTTCGGCCCAAATGAGGACACTTCAAACTGTTAGGAAGAGTAAACATTGAAGGTCTCTTTCAACAGGCAAAAAACAAGACAAAAGTTGTCGCCGACGTACCTTCTCGCGGCACAGGTGCGTGGCGACGTGGTGCAGGTGCAGGTAGTCTCGCAGCTCTTTGACTTTCAGCTTCATCAGCTCGGCGCGTTGCAGCAGGTTGCCGTGGAAACGCCGGCAGGTGTGACACAGGCGGGGGCGGGGCTCCGACTGGGCCGAGCAGCGGCCGCAGTAGTTCTCTTTGCAGTCGGCGCACACGTGCTGGTGGCGAAACCAACATTGATTGGCGGTCGGGCGGGCGCAGCTGAGACCGATCAACGCTGGCGATCGGTCGCTCCTTCCCAATCAATCACACTTGCTGGACATTTGAATGGCGTAAACGACTTCCGGAAGTCACACACTCTCGCCGTTTCCGGCCACTGCTGCGACACACAGGCCGCGTCCCAACACTCGCACCCCCAACCCTGCGCCTCCCAATCGTGCACGCAGTTCGTCTCCGCTCTCTGAAATGCTTCGGACAACGGAGACAGACACGCTCGCACCGATGGACGGGACCGCGCAAGCCAGGGCAGAAGCGCAAGCAACGGGACGCGGCCCACACGTCGCAAACAGCAACCAGAAAGAGCGCCGATGTGTGACACACGGAAGTCGCAAGTCCCGCCTCCTCCGTGGCACATTAGAAGCGGCCACCAGGCATGGGCCCATCTTCCATAAGCAGAAGCTCAAAAAAAAACTATCAATTTCATCAATTTATGTCTGTGCAATTTCAATCACGCGATGGAAATGTAAACATGCCCCCCCCCCCATCCAATTCATCGACAAAATCATCAAGAAGTTAAAGCCGATTATGAAAATAATCGTGAGTTGCTGCCCCAATTTTAATTTTAAACAAAATAATCCATTTTTGGTACAGAAGAAGCGCGTACCGTGTGAAGTTTTAATAAATACAATCGTATGTCATGTGTCCTGCATGGAAGGCCATTCGCATAATGAGCAGAAGTTTGTAGATGTGCACGCTGTGCTGTATTCATAATGGATGATATGATGGATTCCAAAAAGATGCGTTTGTGGCAGAACCTGGTCACGTCACGGTGTGCCATGACGCCGCCATGACGTCGCCACTGGCCTATTTTCACAATGGAGCCGTAGGCTACTCATGATATCCTTGGGGCTAACTAGGACTTGCTGGCTCTATTTTAGGACAATGCACATTAATGAGAGGATAAAGGCATCCATGTTGGCAGTGTCTCTTTCACCAAAACTTCAAAGGGGTGTGCAAGCAGCCAATCGTGCGGTCACAGACAGTATTAGTGCTTATTGAAAGCTGACTGACTTTTGAGAAGTGCGCTAAAGCGTCGAACCGGCATCTAGTGGCCAATTCAAGCAGACTCAGCATTTTGTGGAAATATTGTCTTGTTGCTGCGGTTACCTTGGTGGTGGGCGTGTCCAGGCGTCGGCCACAAGCCTTACAGACGTGTAGTTGTTGTTCGGGGGGCGGAGTGGGCTGGCCGCTGAAGGCGGAGTTGGTGTAGGACCGAGGGTGCGTCTCAGCCCCGCCTGCCTCGTTATCCGCAGAGTCCAAACACAGCCAATGACAACATGACGCCCACATTTCTGGCAACAAACGACAACAACATGACGCCCACATTTCTGGCAACAAACGACAACAACATGACGCCCACATTTCTGGCAACAAACGACAACAACATGACGCCCACATTGCAGGCAACGCAGCGTTCGTTGCCTGCATTTGGGAACATTTGCAAACTTTTCCAACTGGGAGCCGCATACAGCCAAACGAAGGCAAACGAAGGCAAACGAAGGCAAACGAAGGCAAACGAAGGCAAACGAAGGCAAACGAAGGCAAAAGAAGGCAAACGAAGGCAAAAGAAGGAAGAGAGGCTCCCCTCAACATTAAGCACACTAAAAGCAATCCATTCAAAGAGGTACTTCCGCCCCACACCCCCCCCCCCCCTCTTTTTTTTAAAGAGGGAGCGACCCCACGTCACAACTTTCTGACAAATAGTTAGTTGAGGATTTGTCATCATTCTGAGGTCATGAATCAAGATCCAGTCATGAAGACAAGACGTGTTGACGTTGTTGTTCTTGTGACTTTCCACACGACGCCTCACCTCGTCGTTGCTTTCAAGCCATTTTCTCCAAGCAAGCTTGAGTAATTGTCAGGTGCCGAAAGTTGAGATTCGCTCCTCAGCTCAACTTTGACGGCTTTGTTCGCCATTTTCAAAGACTTGCTCAAAGTTTGTGTCACGCTTTTGGCTGGCGCACTTTGACTTCCGCCACTTTGGTTTGACGTCAACACGAGCCACCTTTCTAACTTCCAACGTCAACGCCATTGGCAGAAGGCAACAATTCTCAACTTTCCTCTTCGCTTTCCACACTTTGCTCGCACTTTCGACGAGATTGGACACTGCGCGAGCGTGCTAAGCTAACCGAGCTAGCGGCGGCTTTGTCAGCAGAGCAGCCCAAAAGTTGAAAAAGTTCAACGACAACATTGTGAAAGGAACAAACAAGAAAGAAAGAAAGAAGCCAAGCTTTTCTCACCTGTCGCCACGTTGGTGACGGCTTTCGACGGCTAGCAACTCGCGAGCCAAACAGGAACAAGGTGGCCGGTGATGTCATCAGGTGGTCTCCATACGTCATCAGGTCGCGTGCAGGTGATACGGTCACGAAACGCAAATATGCCCGCGACGTCATATCAACGCGCAACTGCTTTTAATACAAGTGCACTTAAGTTAGGGTGACTATTTTCCAAATTTAAACCCGTAACACAACAATTCGCTGAAAATGTAACTTACAATAAATTCTCACCAGGAACTATTGATAACTAATGTAATGCTAAATGGCAATGCCATCTTGGTTGGCAGTTCAACAACACTTAATAAGTCATGCACTCGCTATTCTGTAGCCTTTTTTGCTCGCTTTCCGATGATGTGGCAGTGTTGTTAGTTACTTTCCCACCGCTGGGGCGGGGGCTCACCTGGAACTGAAGTTGACATGCAGCTTTCCTGATTTTGGTGCGTCAAAGTCAAATAAATGATCAAATGTTGGCGCACTGAACGCCTACTTCTATGAGATAAATGCCCTACTGTCTGAGTGATCATTGAACGCACCTCGAGTTCGCCGCGGAACACGAGTCAGAACAGTACTTCTTTTTTTTTTTGCTTCTCCACGCAGCTATCGACCGTTGAATATAAGCAAAACGTTGTTTATAAAACTGGGGGAAACACACATTCACATACAGTACAAGTAAGTTTACCCTGTCTTTAAATGAAAACATGCGCCGCGGAAACGCTCAGCTGGCGTTCGTTCTGACTTCATTTCCCATGATTCTTATACACGGAAGCAGGAAGTAGTTCTAGTTCCAGTATGACGCAAACGTGTGTGACAAACTGGTTTCGTCAACTCAAGCAGCTTTATATTTTGTCAATTAACTTTGTATGAGGGGGAAGGTGGCAAGGCAGGAATGGCTATTTCTGCTTGTGTTGAGTATAGGACGTCTGTGTAATTTTATTTGGAATGTATGTTTAAAACCCGTGGGCAGTATTTTATTTTGAAATGGCTTGGCCAGAACCAACAAAAAGCCCAAAACGGGTCACAATGCCGCCTAGGGGTTAATAATGTTCCCTTCCTAATGTACTTGTGATGATTTGGGCCATTTGTAATGATTTAGAGCTTGAAATGAGCGGTCTAGCCCACTTGACACGATCAGATTGAAGAAATGAGAATGCGTCCTCAATCTGACAAAAGAAATGTGCATGTGGCCCCCACAAATCAAACGAGTCTCAAGCGGCCTTCCCAACACGGCTGGCCCCGTCTCAATCAAGTCAGGACATTGGGACAAATGAAATTGCTCTGAGGCGAAATCACACTGTTTGATGATTCCGTTTATTGCCGTCATTGTCACCAAGAGAAAAAAAAAAACATTTAAAACAGCCGTTTTATTTCTTTTGTACAGTAAGAAAGTGTCTGCGACATCCAGAACACACGAGACAAGAACCCAAACAATGACACACCCCGACCCGGTCCACAAGAGCACATAGATACGGGACGCGGTCCGATGCCGAGTCTGGACTGGGCCCAGAGCCGAGCCTGGACCGGACCGGAAGGGAGGGAGCGAGCAGGTGTGGACCAGGAGCAGAAAGCGACAACTTGCGGGGAAAGGAAGTGAAACGAGATTGTGTAATGTGCTGCTTGCTTGGGCAACAATTTGGACTTTGCTCTTTCTTCTGGTGGTCCACACTGACACAACGAAACCTTTTTTCTGCTTTTCTTTCTGCTCTTCCGGCGTCCGCTCGCTCGGCTGCCGCAAACGCGTCACTGCTGCAATGGAAGACACACGAGCAGATCAACAACAACAACCTCAGTAACACGCAAAACAAGCATTGAGCGCCGCCGCTGCCGTGGGCCCGAGAGGCCGATCGAACCTTTCGCAAAAAGCGTCAACAACATTAACTCATTGACCGGCAGCCCTTTTCACAGCATCGGGACTCACCTTGGCAGACTCGCACAAGAATGTGTTCTACGCGGTCCCGTCAAGAGCGCTCATTTTCAAAAAAATACATACATTGGGGGGGGTTATACAGGGGCCAGAATCAGAAATCAAAATGATTCACATTGTGTTGACATTTAGCAAAAACTCAAAAGGGAATCTGTGATTTGTAGCACATCATCCACAACGCAACTCGATCTGCTTCACACGCCGAGAGATTTCAAAGCAAAGTTAAGAAACGCTAAACAAACAAAAAAGCTTACGAAAATGACTCCAAGATGATTTTGGAAATAATCCTTTTCAAACTACTTTGAAAGCTTCATCAAAGTTATTAGAAAAGAAACTATCATTTTCAAACTGGATTGAAAAGCATTTACACTTGATTGAGATGTTTGCAATCTGGATTCATTCATATTATTCACTCGGATTTTAAAAAAAGTACCTTTTTTTCCCGGATGTATTCATCTGTTTGGTGGAGGGGCGGATTATACACGAGTGCGTGCAATTGACTAAATCTAAATCTAGCAAATGAAAACAGTGTCTTTGTGAACAAAAGTTTGATCCATTTGCATTGTTCAGTAAGCAGCAGTCGAACGTTTGAGCAAATTCATCGACCAATTTCACTTGCTTGCCAGCAGAACGGATGGAAACGGAGGAAGTCATCGCTCCAGTTCGATTGAGACGAGCGGTGGCGCATGCCGCGGAAAACAAGTGCTGGCGGTGAGTTCATGATGCCGGGAAGTGAGCCGAAGCAAGCATCAGTCACTTCCCAGCGTGACGCCATCAAGTGTTTCTGAACGTTTCACAACAAATCACGTCAAGGATTTTAACGGTAAACAAAATGGCCGATTGCAGTGAGGGCAGCGCAACTATCGCCGCGGCAACAAGACGAGCTCGTTGTCGCCGCGGCCATAAAATGACCAGCAAACCAGATGGTGTTTGCCTTCAAGGGGGCGGGGCTTCAGGTCTTAGGAAAGGGGACGTGGATGTGGCCTGCTGTGATGTCACAGTAAGCCAAAGTGAGAGGGCGGAGCCCAGAAATGCCAAACACGCGTCGACAAGTCTGCGTGAAAGCCCGATACGTTGCTTCCAAATTCTACCGTCAAACGCCCTTTGACCTCATTTGACCTTGGGTCCACTTGCAAACGAGGCGCAACCCTCGGGGCCGATGGCGACAAATAGAAAGGTGACAAAATGGCCGCCTGCCTCTGCTGGGATTGGCCACGACGCAGCGAGGAAGGCCGACGACAAGTTTGGCTTTTTGTGTGAGCAGAAAAGTCGCGCAAAACGCGCAAGGACGACGCAGGCGGGCCGGCCCATTTCTTCTGGCCGACGGGGCCACGTTTTGGAGAAAGAGGGTGGCCCGCTTGTCACTTTGCTGATGAAAATGCAAAAGCTGACACACCTGCAAAGGGCGGAGAGCCTTTTTTAGGCTCACGGTGGAATTTCAGCATCTCAAATTGGCTCTTATTTTTCTGCCGCTCGCTCGACTTGGCATTTCGTCCAAATCGGGCCAACTTTTTTTTCCTCCTTTTTTTCCCGCCATGCCCACATTCAAAGTCTGCAATCATTTCACCTTTCTGGCAACCGGAAGCATCTTTCCGTATCTGGCAACAAGCCATTCAACTCAACTCCATTCGCGGCGTGGGCCAAATCGCCAAAGAGAGATTTGCTGCATATTTACATGACAATTTGGAGAAACGGCGCCGGACGCTTAATAAGAGCTAAGAATGAAAATATGCGCTGATGCAAAAGACAACAACGAAGAGGAAGACGACGAGGGGGGCGGCGTCCGCTTGCCGTCGGTCACCCGAACCCCGCCCCTCCCACCCTCCTTCAGTCTTTAGCTTTCTCCCGGGAAATCACCTCCTCTCGCGGCTTGGCGCCCCCAAAGATGGCGGAGTTGGGGTTGGCCACTTGGTTGAGGGGCTCCGACACCGTCCGAGGCTTCAGCTGGAGGCGTGGTCTCTGGGCGCGCTCCTCTGAGAAAGAAAGCGGCCGGTCAATGTGCGTGCTGGCCTGCGGTGCGATTCCTGACGTACCGTCCGATGGTTCCCTGAAGTCGGTCATGCCTCCTCCGCGAGGCGGCGGCCCTTCTCTGAAGCGCCCCATCCCGCCGCTGGCAGCGCCGGCGCCCCGCCTGTCGCCTCCTCGGCCGCCTCCCCGACTCCGTCCTCCCGAAAAGTCGTCATCTTTGAAACCTGAAAAGCAGACGCCGAGGACGCCGCTCAGCACGGCCGCCATGCGCTCAAATCAACCCAGGGTCAGACACTCCTTTCCTCCTCCCCCAATCACCATGTCGGGATTTTCCAAGTGGGCCAAAATAGTTCATCGCGAAATCCCTTTTACAAATGAACATCATCAGTCCAAATAAAGGCCAACATCCTTCCTGTCTGAGCAAACAGGAAATGCTGAGTCACTCAGAATCAGGTGCTCGCAGCGTTTGTCCACCAGAGGGCGCTGCGACCCCACTCAAGCCAATACGCGGCTTCCTACGGTGGATTATCGGAAGCTCCCGGCGGCCTTTTGCTTTGCCAGCTAAATCTTCTGCTTCTCACCGGCAGCAACAAGAGGAGGCCAACGTCGAGATCGCCTTCTTCGAGACCAAAGACCGCTCAAGAAGGTTTCTCAAGGCAGTTCAAGACCCAAGACTCTTCTCCAAGACCCAAGACCGTTCTTCAAAGCCGTTCTTCAAGCCACCGCATACAACATTTCAGTGTTCGCGTTAAAGGCATCACGTTTTGTAACTTCCCCCTTAATGCCGTTTACACGCTGCACACATTTAGGGCCAAAATCCAAATCATGGTTTCATAGGTTTTTTCGACTTGTCAAGAGTCTTCGCCAACAGTCAAAAGTTGCACTTGAAAGTCCACCTTTCTGATTGGACATGTTAAAGAAGCTAAAGCAATTTTTTCGAAAGTATTTCCTCAGCCGGTTATGGGAATTTGGCGAACGTCCCCGGAAAATCCCTTCCTGGTGATTGAGGAACGAGCGCACGATGATTCTTCATCACCAGCAGAAGCAAAGACATGACATGAATATGCAGATGAGCAAATGTGCAGCCATGCACGCGAGTTGCCAGTCCTGCCATCTGATTGGTCGCACCTCCACCGGGCGGATCCATGAAGTCGTCGCGTCCTCCTCGGGGACCGCCTCCTCCTCGACCTCCTTGGCCTGCAGACGACACGCCCGTTAACACCGCCTCGCCGATCCGACGCCGGAACGCCGGAACGTCGGATCGGCGGATCGGCGTTCCCGTGACCAGCGGCCGGTGAGCATGTGATGAACGTGAAGAACGTGAAGAACGCGAAGAACGTGAAGAACGCGAGCGCTCGCCAGAGTACCTCGAGAGTCGTCTTTGGGGAAGCCGAAGCCGGTCCCCCCCCCTCGCGCTTGTCTCCGCCCCTCGGCGATGTCCACGCGAAGTGACCTGGAGCCTAAATCCTGCGGGGCGGAAGGCGACAAAGACGGTGAGCGGGCTGCCGGCAAAGAGGCTGGCTGGCGGGCGATGGACTCACGGCACCGTCGTACGCCAAGGCCTCCTTCAGAGACTCCAAATCGTCAAACTCCACGTAACAGAAACCTGAGGGAGGAAGACAACGCGCACAGCACGCCACGTCAGCGCTAGCAAACGGAAACGGCCTTTCGGGCTTTTTGTGCCGTCCTGATGATGCAACATCACGCTCTTGCTCAAGGGCACTGCCGCATGCTCACAAGGGCTGAGGGTGGAAAGCGCAACCTCCCGCCGCTCTACCGACCGAGCCGCGCACGCCGCTCCAAAATGTCCCAACTCGCTGTTGGACGGTACCGGGACGGCACGCGAGCCACCAGAACCAAATGTTTTCAACGACTGAAAAAGAAGCAAATAGCCATCAAAAGGAAAAGTTCTGATCATGCATTTAAGCAACGGCAAAAGTTTGGACCATGTAAAGGTCGTCCTCAACTTACGAACACGAGAGGTTGCTTGTGAATTGAACCGCATGCAATTTTGTGTCAAAATTTAATTGGATCAAATTGTTACAAATTAAATAGTAAGAATATGTCAACAAAAAAAACACATTTTTAATGAAATAGAAACCAATTAAATTGAAATGACATCATCCATTATGAACTACTTTTCCTCACAGTGCATTAAATAAAATATTTACAAAGTACAATGCAATAAAAAAACTAAATATGCTTAAGCACATTGGCGGCGGCGGACGAGTTATTGAGTCGAAGGCATCGTTGGCTTCTCAGGAAACGAAGTTTTCCGAGCGCCCGTCAAGTGCACATGAACGTGATCGGCACGTAGGACGAGTCAAGATGGCGACCGCTGAGTCAGAGTCAATTGATTTGGAAGCTGAAAAGAAGTTTTTTGCTACTATGCCGATAAAGACGACGACCGAGCGCTGCTTTTCATGAATATGGTCCGGGAAAGCAAATGAAATGGACTCGCGGCGCGGCGCCGATATCGAGTGCGTGCGCCAGACGAGGCTCATTTGCCGTTTTGTCGCGGAGTTGCTCGATTGGCCGGCAGTCCTGCCAATCGGAACGCCAACAAAGACTTTTTTTTTTGGGGGGGCAGTACTGCAGCGCATGCAATCAATCGCTTAGCTCGGATCTCGCCATTCCTCGGAAGCCGCCATTTCCCACCCTGGTCCTGGAAAGAAATTTGCCAAGCGAGCCAACTAGTCGTCTTGCCGTCACATTTTCAAAACGCTTGTTGCACATCATTTCATATTTTGAAAGAAAAGACGGATATTGTTGATCACGTGTTGTTCTGTCAATTGTCGGGTCAAAGTTCAAGTGTGTTCACAAATTGGCGGCTAGCCCTTTGCTCACTTTGCTTCGTATTTTCCGGCACTCTCGCTTGTGTTGTTCTTGGCCGACCACCGCTTCCGTCTACTTTAGCATCATTTACAGGATCTGCCCCCCCCCCCAAACCCCCAAACAGTTTTTTCCATGCGCTGCCGCAACTCGGGTCGGATTCCCATCACTCCATTTACAAGGCAGACAAACAAGTTAAAAGTTGTCAACATTTCCAGACGCACGTCAACATGCTAGCGAATGTTCCCCGTTGCACACGTGTCACGGCACATCAGGCCAAGAAAGGCGGGCGGGCGGGCGGCCGGTTTGTGCGGGCGGCCGGTTTGTGCGGCCGGTTTGTGCGGGCGGCCGGTTTGTGCGGGCTCACCTTTGAACTTGTCAGTCTCTTTGTCGCGCACCAGCCGCACGCTGCGTATGCTGAGGTCCTTGAAGATGTTGTCCAGGTCTCCCTGGACCGTGTTTGGCGGCAGGTTGCCCACGTAGGCGGTGTAGGGCGGCTCCGTCGGAAGCTCCTTCATGCGCCGACCTCCGGGGGGGCCGGCGCCGCCGCCGCCGCGGGGCCTGAGGGGAGGAGGGGAGCCCGCCGTGAGAAGCCGGCCAACACGTACCAGCGCTGCAACTCTTGGTCAGCCATCGTCACAATTTACAATCAACACGAGGAACCTTTTTTTCTTTGGCGACTTATTGACAAGACGGACGCAGTTGTACAAGTCGCGTTGGGACGCAGACGGGAAGCAGCGCATGACTGGACTCACATCGCCCCAACGGCTGCTTGGACCGCAAACTAGGGACGGGCGACTACTGGTAGCAGGTATCGGTACCCTGCCATTTTATCAGGTATCGGTACTTGCAACGGCGGCTGATAAGAGTATCGACTGGCCCATCAGGAACAAGAAATTAGAAATTGGGAGAAAACTGACATTCATTTTATGCAACTTGAAGGAAAATTGCTGTGCTGGGATGCATGCGATAGTTTTTTTCCCCCAGGTTTTTTCTGTCCTTGGATTTGTTCGGGGGGAATTTGATGTGCCAAGAGTACTCGTAGTACGTGTACTTGGTATCGGTGACTACCTGTACTGCCAAAAAGGTGCTATGGAACACCCGTAATTGAAAGACTGACATTGCAGATGACAGACCACCTGTTGGGCAAGCAAAGGTGTCCTAAAGACGGAACAAGTGTTTTTTGGAAGCGCTTGAATGAATAAATGGCTCGAGTGGGCTAACGTGATTGGAAATAAGAGCGACCCGAGTTGCGAGCTTGGGGAAGTGCTAAACGGAGGCAGCTGCCATCGCGATGCGATGCCGCAGCGTTGGAGGAGCACCAAAGCGCACCAAAGCACACCAAAGCACACCGACCGCCACCGACTGCTCCCTCCCGCGTTACAAGCGCAAAACACGGCCACCAGAAGTCGCATCATTTGGGGGAAACGCAGCGATGTGCTGCTGCTGCGTGCCTGTTTGCGTGCGTGCGTGCGTGCGTGCGTGGCTCAAGACAGGCGCCCAGGCAGTCTCCACCACACAACGCGGAGGCCACGCGGGCCGCCGCCGCCACAGCAGCAGCAGCAGATTTCCTTGCAAATGTCGGACGGCCGCCGCTGGCCGCTTGGCTCGTTTCGTTTGCGACAGCTTCAAGCGGCTTGCCCGTTAGCACGTTAGCTCGTTAGCACGTTAGCTCCAGCAGCCAGTCTGCAGCCTGCCACCCAGTGAGCAAAGCGCGGTGTTCGCCCGCCGCCCGGACGGGCTCGCCTGGCCCCGAGCCGGCATGCGTGCGCGCAAGCCTCGGGACGGGGGCGGCGTGGCGGCCATTCGGCGGGAGGCTCGGACGGACTCACCCTCTGTTGCCGCCGAAGCTGCTGTAGGCCCGGTCCCGATCATCGAAGTCGTAGTCCGCCATTACTGCTGCTGCTGTGTGCGGAGGGGGTCGGGGGGGTGAGGGCGGGGCCACAAGGAGGGCCTTGACGTCACGCCGGGAAAGCTTTTAGGTGTCCGCGGAGCGCCTGATCGCGAAGGCAGCATTGGTTGGCTCGCCAGCTGCAGGGGCTTCCGTTTCGTCGTCGAATCTTCTCGCAAGTTTAGTGACAGCTAGCAGGATCTCATGAAGTGAACGTCACTGAATGACACGCCCCCAAACCCGGGGGCTTCTAAACGAGCTCGACACAAGTCCCACAACACGACACCGTCTCACATTGATGACGTCACCAAACAGCAATCCCACAACACGGTCGCTTCTTGACGGCGTCATTCTCCTGTTGGCGCGGAAGAATTGACCGTCGTGCCGTTGGGAGAAGTGAAGCCAACGGCGGCCATCTTACGTTGCCGCTCACCAATGTCGCCAATCTTGAATATCGTGATTTCATCTGCAGCGTTTTCACGCCAACCAATCAAGTCTGCATGTACATTTCATTGCCAAGACTCAAAGATTTGTCTGCATCGTGTCGTCACAATATTCATCAACTCTCAAGTGAAAGCACATCTGGGAAACAAATTGCCGCAAAATGTAGCGCTAACTGCAGGCTGTTATCCAGCAAAAAGGATTTTCAATGGACTATTAGGATCCGGGAGGCTGACACACATTTTGGCCAGGGTATGTTTTTTGTGTGGAATATCTCAGAGTCAAATAATGGAAGCATCTAAAATTAAAAAAGACTAGGCTGTCTACAGAGGCTGTGTTAAAATGTGTCGCTCTGTTAAAGGACTTGAGAACTTTTTTTTTTAAAACAATCCCATTTTTGTAGGGGAGCTCAAACGGATTTTGTCCTCGACTGTAATCTGAATGACGAATGCAGACGGTGAAGTTCGCTTTTTGCGCCATTCGGCTTCAGAAAAGAGGCGAGCCGTGATTGGTCGTTACCTGAGCTGATGCTTTTTTTAAACAAACCCAAAACGATGACGTAAGCAAGGCGGCATATTGTCAAACATGTCGCTCGCCATCTTCTCGCTCGGCCAAATGAGCCAACGTCAAATAACGTTGACAGGAAACATGGAAGGACATTTGCAAGATTTGAGCAGACTTCAGAAAAGCTTTCCGTCCCTCCACCAGATTGCGCCCAAAAAACATTTTGTGCCGTTACGGCATCGGTACAAATTCATTGTCATGTGTGTCGCAAATGATAAACCCGTTAAGATGCTTCAAATTAGGGTTTGGACATTCAACAACATTGTCACTTTTTTTTTGTGTGCGTGTGTGCAGCTTCCCAAGCTCAACGCAGGTCACTGCTGATGTGCGCCGCTTCCATTAACAACATGGCTGCCTGCGAGTTGACCAAAAGGCAAATGTCGACAACTTTGCAATTCCTGGAGCCAGCATTTTTTCCCAAGAAGCAGATAAGACGAGCGCCCGTTGGAAGGTCATCCCCGTGGCAAGCGTACCATTTGGAGCAGGTGTGCCAGAAAAGTTCCAGGACTGATGCCGGCACAAAAACAGTGTGCCGTCTTCAGATGCCAGTTGAATTAGTTCCGTCAACATGTTTGTACCTCAAATCGTCTTTTCCTATTGAAATGAATGTAAATGACAAGTCATCTGTTCCTGCAAAAAGAGAAAAAAGTTGTAGTATGTATTTTTAATGATGTAAAACTAGCACTCCATAAAAACACAATCCTGACATAATTTAAATAGAATTCAAGCGTTTGTGTCACACGGCATCAATTAAATGCTGCTCTTGACCACCTGGGGGCAGTGTGAGCTATGCTGTTCATCAATCACGGCAGTGGAGTGTGTTCCGCCTCCAACTCAAGTTGGACGATGTCTCAGCTCGTCTCCGAGCTCATCAGAACAGCACTGATCGGAGTTATTCCATACGGAGGATAAAGACAATATGACAATTCCATTCAATTGTCTGTTTACATGTTGCTGCACCATTTGCGGTGAAATTGTTGCTAGTAGAGCACGGCAACAAAGACGCTAATTAGCATTAAGCTAGTGGGGGGCCTTTCTGCAGGCATTTGACTGTCTAGTTGAATTGGGGTAAACTTCAGCTGGGAATGGCGTGGGGCAACTTCAAGTGTTGGCGAGTTGCCAAAGTGCTGCTGCTAATTGTGATGCGAGTTGATTGATGAATTTGTCACGTCCGTCCGTCCAGGAAGCTTTGGGCCGCACACGCGTCGCGCGACGGCCGCCGTTTGGCCACAGCGAGCATTTCAAAGCGGCAGATTTTCATCTCAACAGCAAAGAAAGAAGAATGTGTTTGTGCGGAACGGATGAAGCTCCAAAGCTGGTTTGAGGTCAGGAGAAATCCAGAAAGTCCCAAAAGGCTCTCGGCGTTGGATTTTCTGTTCACAAAAGAAAGGACAACAAAAACGGGATTTTGGTGGCAAAAGTCGGAGGCTTGAATGGAAAAGGAAGGCTTCGGCCATTTGCAGTATTCGGGACGCTCATGTGGAGCGTTCCAAAGCGCCGTCGTCCATCTTGTCGGGCTTGAGGGCGGGGCCTTGCGCCTTGCCGTCCCTCAGCACGGCCAGCGCGGCGCCCGAGAAGGTCTTGAGCACGCCCAGCGTCTCGCGCTGCAGCGTGAGCGACTCGCTAACGAACTCCTGCTGGCTCTCCACCAGCAGCTGCAGCGACTGCGCCAGCGTCTCCAGCGAGCGCGACACCGACGCCAGCAGCTGCCGGCTGGCGCGCTGCTGCTGCACGCTGTGGCACGCCAGCTGCTCCAAGCCCGCCGCGCGGCCCGCCGCGCCGCACGGGAGCGGCTCGGGCTGCGCGCCGCCGCCGCCGTCCCATTCCGCCGGGCGGGGGCGCTGATCGGACGAGCAGGGCGCCGGCTGGGAGGAGTCACTGGCGGGAGGGAGGAAGGAGGGCGAGGACGAGGAGGTGACGGCGGGGAATGCGGCGGCGGCGGCGGAGAGCGACGGCGAAGCGGGTGACGAATCGGCGTCGCACTCTTTTGAGGTGGTGCTGACGGCGTTGCGGTTGTGCCGCGAGTACGTGTGGACCAGCTTGGGCGGCGCGAAGGACGATTGGGCCGAGAAGGTGGAGTTGTCGTCGCAGTCCATGGAAGGTTCTGCAAAAGAGACGCAACAAACTTTGCAGTGGGAAAACATTTTGGGGACTTGATTTGAACTCCTAAAGTGTCATTTTCAAACATTTTCACAGCTCACTTGTGTTAGATTAACTCTGCACAGATGAAACTAATCTCCGCCTTCGCACCTGGCGACAAGTATAGTGTAATATCAACACTGACCAGTGTTGACTAGTATTACACTTCAACTACCACCAGAGTTGTTTTAATCCCGTTGCAGTGGAAAAATAAATGAACACTTTTAAAAGTGTTGTTTTAACTAGGTTTGGTGTGGGCCAACCTATACACTTTTCGGGTGTTAAATTTAACTCTGTAGGTGTTGAATTAACACTGGCAATTTTGCTGTGTGGACAAAATGGAAATGAAACCAAAAACAAGATTTTTTTTGCTTGGCTTCGGTCAGTAAGTTTGAAATGATGTCAAACTTTTGTGGCAAACAAACTTAAGAACGTTTCAACTTGTAACAAGTTTGTGAAAATGATGTCAATCAACACAATAAACAAATCAAAGGATAATTATTTGGATGGAGATCTTTTCTTGATTTGAAAACCGTCCAAATGATTGTCAGCCTGGCGATTTCCTCCAAGAAAGCAAACGTCACCTTTTACTTGCTTTTTGTCATTTGCAGCCAAGAAAACGCAAAAAGTTTCTGACCTGCGTCGTCCTCCGACGAGCGTGACGGCTCGCCTGCAAAAGCAAAAACACAAACATTGTGGGAAGGGAAGGTTTGCGGCATTTGCGGCGGCATTTGCGGCGGCATTTGCGGCGGCATTTGCGGCGGCATTTGCGGCGGCATTTGCGGCGGCATTTGCGGCGGCATTTGCGGCGGCATTTGCGGCGGCATTTGCGGCGGCATTTGCGGCGGCATCCGCGCTTACCGCTCAGCTCCTTGTCGGGCGACGACAGAGGCGAGAAGTCGAAGGAAAGTCCGCCGGGAAGCGAGAGCGAGCCGTTGTTGTTGTCCAGGTACGAGTAGCAGCCGGCGCCGTCCTTGCCGGCCGCCGCGTTTGACTTGGAGCCGTCGTCGTCGTCGTCCGCGTCGCTGAGAACGTCTGCGAGGCAACACGCAGCGTTTTCACCACGGCGCCGTTGCCATGCGCACGTTACGCCGCCTATAAGAAGTCTACACACCCCAGTTCCAGGCCACGCCAGCTTTTGATTGAAAAAAGTTGACTGATGATGGAAAGACTCGACAGTTCAGGTCGACACAAACACATTCAAACGAGCAAAAGCATTTTGGAGACTTTTTTTTGTTTCTTTTGTTGACTGAACTTGGTGATCCTCGACGAGATGTGGCGAGAGCCGGGGTCAAATTGGATACAATTTCTGGCCGGAACCTGACATTAAAGGTCACCGCGCAGCCAGATTGTTTTTTTTGGGGGGGGAGGGGGGGTGTGTTGTAAAACCACGGAAATGCAAAGAAAATAGAAAACACAACGAGTCTCACGCACGCACGCACGCACGCACGCACGCCATCCGGCCACTGCATTCCACTTACTGTCCAACGAGATCGTAACAAGACAGACGTGAGAAACTGATTTGGATTGAAAATGTTCGTTTTTCAATGATGTGCAAAATAACATCACGAAAACACCAACGTGCGCGCATACGTGCACAGAACGGGGGACAGAACTCCGAGGAATCAATAATTGATTGACAGATTGATCATCATGTGATTGACTCACATGATGATCAATCTGGAAAGTCACTCGGCAGATCCGTTCGGGAGGGGCGGGACTTGCTGTACAAAACTTCCATCTGATTGGACGATGCGGCATCTTTGCACGTTTGTTTTGACCAATCACGGCAACGGCTGAAAATGTCATCAGCACGCATATCGTTAGCGGATCAAAATGGCGGTTCAAAGAAGCTCTTTGCACAAATCCACGACTTCCTGAACTCAATGTCTTCTCCGGAGTTTGTCAGCTGACAAATGCGGCGAGAATTCGTCTTGCCGGCAAGCATCACAACAGAGCGGACGCTGCGTGTGACGCCGTCCGTCCCGAAGTGGACGTGGCACAAATTTCACATATTTCAGCCCATCAGGCCACGAGACCAAATGGCAAGAAAGTACACATTTTTCAACAAATATGCCGATTTCTGCCACACCAAACCGTGTCCTCCCACCGCACGTTTCGCCATATGCAATCGCAACCGCCGAAACACACTTTGGATGACTTGATGTCAATCGGATCTTAGTAGATCGTTTTCTTCTTGTGCGGGAGGCCGGCAGCTGATTATTTCACATGCGGGCTTTTGACACTCGCCCTCATATTTTGGGGACCGACGCACCGTTGCAGACATTTTCCCGCAAGGTAGTAGCGGAAGGTAGTAGCGGACGGTTCCAAGCCACTTTCCCCCCCTGGGCGTGACCCAGACACTTCTGCGACGGCGTCTCACCTCCCGTGGGACTCATGAGCAGGATCCCGTGGACCATCTTCTCCACCGAGTCCAGAGACTTCCTCTTCCTCCTCCCCGCCGAGCCGTTGGGAGCTCGAAGGAGGGCCAGACGACGCTTGCCGTCACATTTCAGGTCCGCCCACTTCTTCATGATTTGCCGCACCTGCGACACAAAGCGTGCTTGGCTGAGGATGGGAGGTCATCGACGGCTGTGACGAGTCCAGGAGGTTCTCCCGGGCCTCGCGCATCCCGCCAGGTCTCCGCATCGACACCCTCAGTGGAACCTCATGCTGACGTTTCATTTACAGTAAACAGTTAGTTGGATTTTTGTTGTTGTTGTTTTTTGTGGAACGCTTCGCAGAATTCTTTTATTCCACTTCCAATTGGTTTTGGGTGTAATGCCACCGCCAGACACTAAATGGCAGCACCCCATTTTGTTTGCAACTAGTTTGGAAGAAGTAGAGTGAAAACAGGAAGTATTTCAAGCTCATTGCAGTTTTTGCCACAGACTTGTATATAAATGTACTAACTATGCCGCATAGTCGCTTGACTTAAATAGTGAGGCCACCGGCGGCCATCTTACGTTGCCACTCACTAAGCTCGCCTAACATGAATACATTGACTTCTCTGCACCGTTTTCACGTTACTGACTGGCAAAAATAACACCACGTGTGGCGAGTGGTTGTAACAACAAGTCTGGGGAAAGCGACGAATGCACATTTCATCAAGGCTGCGTTCACACTGCAGGCATATTCGACTCCAATCGGATTCCTCATCAAATCAAATGTGTATTTTTATTTTTTTTTACTTACCGTTCCTCGCAAGCACGTGAAGCGGTTTTCTTTTCTTTTTTTAACGACCACATGTCTAAGACCGGGCACTAATTCGCTATTTCCGGTTGAGCATGAGCAGAGTCGACGGGCCAGTGGAGCCGTTAAGGCGTTTGACTGCCGAGCATGCGAGGAAACGAACGGGCAGGCAAACGATCGGATATTGACAATGCGGGCGCATTGGGTTTTTTCACGCGTCACATCACGGACTGTCAAATCCGCTCGGAGTGTTTCGAGCTGATCACAGACAGACGCATCCTGTCCAAATCGGATCTGAAAGTACCTCCCGCGTGTGGTTTCCATCCGTCCCGCAAAAATCCGATCTCATGTGCTTTGTGACTGTTCGGACTACAAAAGAGTCGTACCCATTTTCAACCCGGACGAGCTAAAAATTGGATTTGGGCTGGCAAGGCCTAAGAACGTGATTCGATGTTGTTGTTTTTGTTCTGTGAATGATACTCAAAGATTGGTCTGCATCATATTGTCACAAGCATCAACAATCAAAAGAAAGCAAAGCTTATCAATCCATTCGTTATCCAAACCGCATCGGTACCAAAGTTGTTGCCAAACTTAAACCTAAATTGTGTGAGATAATGTAGCATATTTTGCCAACTATGAGACGCTACTTTTTCCATGCCCTCTGACCTCTGCTCCACATGCTCACAAGTTTGCTGAGCACGAACGAACGCCTTTGGCGCTCATCGTCCGTGCGCACGTGTGTGATGACATCATCGCCCACCTCTCTGTGGTTCTGTCCCAGACCGTTGATCTGATCCGTGATCTCAGCCCACTTTTGTTTCTTGGCCTCTGCAGACACGCCGTGATTAAACTTCCCTGCAGGACGACACAAAATGCAAACGCGCTCAGTACTTGATGACTTTTATTTGGGACCAAATATGCTACGTGCTAAAGTGCTATTATTATTAAATCCTCTTTTTTCACTTTTGCCCAATTAGTGACTTGTCAGAATTCAATGGAGTCATTTGTGACCAGGAGGTAACAAGAGCGCACAATTTATTTGTGACTTCCGTTTGCTTCACTGCACGCAAATCAAGAGAAATTGTGTTGAGTGGACGCCTGCACTCACTGAGGAGGATGTATCTGTTCCTGCGCACTTCCTGCAGCAGCATCTTGATCTCGGAGAAGGAAAACCTGGGCCTGTTGCCGAGGCACCTGGCTCCGCCCGCCTTCAACTCCTCGTCCTCGTCCTGCCAGGAGGTCGCCATGGCCGGCCCGCCCGCTCGTCTCCGCCACCGCCGCCGCTCCTCCTCCTCCTCCTCCTCCTCCTCCTCGCCGGCACGCACGCTGGACGTCTGTCGGGTTGGCGCTCTGCCGGCTCTTCCCGGTCCTGAGACGAACAGCCCTGCCCAATCAAGAGGCACGTATTTGCCACATACATAATTACGGGAAACTCGGGTGAGAAGGTCAAACCCATCATCTCACCCCTTGCTTTGGGGTAGGAAAGCAGAATACTTCATCAGTTTTGTTCACAAATTTGAGAATATTCTAAAATAGCACATCTGTAACAAACAAAAATGTTACTATTTGGGGGGGCCGACTTATTTTCTTGAGTCCCGAAAGAATGCATAAACAGTGCACTGTAGTTTCACTACAATGTGGTTTAATTTCATTTCATTCCCCAAATCCCATAAAGGAAAATAGGAAGGTCCATAAAAATCAAGCCCATTCCAGTAAACATGGTTCATGATTTTTTTCCCAAGCAAATTAAACAAATACGACATTTTCTTGTTTGTTTTCTTTCTTAATCTCTCTATAAAGTCTTACTGATTTTACTCGTGGAAACAATTTTGTACATTTGTTAACGAAGTAAGTTGGTGGGGAAAAACAAACAAACTAATTTCTTATTATTTCATACATTGTTATCTATTTCCATCAAACCCGAGAAAGTCAAGCCAATGTCCGGTCACGTGGTCTGTCTCGACCAATCATCAGCGTCCCTGCCGAGCTTTTGTCGGCTAGCAGTCGCACACATTCAAACATCAACAAGGTTTTTTGACGCGCCGGCGTTGCCATGGAGACGCCAACATTTCATCGCCGACGCGCAGATGGAACAAACGTCAAAGCGTCACCACCGAGACAAAGATATTGCGTGCCAACGTCGAGTCGCCGGCGAGGCCGAAGACTAGCGTCGCGCTAGCTAGCGAGCTAACAAGCTAGCTGTATGCTAACGCACTCGCCACTGAGTCAGTGTTTGGTGTGTGCGTGCGTGTGTGTCGGAGTGTAGAAGTGTTAGTACGCAAAAGAAACGTAACCAAAGGATGAATGAAAATGAAATGTTTACCGACAAAATGGCGACGTCCTCGGCCCTGCTCGAAAATTCGGCGTGTGGTGAGAGAGGCTACTGCGCATGCGCAACACCAAGCGCCTAGAACGCGCAAAATTGGACGCGCGCGTGCGCAAACGCAACAAAGGGAGCGAGTGGCCGCAATCTAAATGCGCAAATCGAGCGCAAAGTACTGAGTGGCCCGCGGTCCACATCCGGCCCAGACAGCATTTTCACCGACACCAGTTCGCAAATATTTGGTGCATTCATTTCGGGGTTTTTTTCTCTCGAATTGGTTAAAGTATTAATTCGGTTTTTGATATTTTTTTCATGATTTATCCTATTCAACAATGTATATAACGGATGGAAAAAAATGTTTATATACAGTGGTGCCTTAAAATGGCTATTTCATTTGTTCCGTGACCACGCCCATAAACATTCTCAAATGAGGGCCGGGTGATGGAGCAAAAGCAAAAAACTTTTTTCACAGCATACAATATTGTAATTTTTCATAGTGTGTTTAGCTGCCATCTTCAAATGGACACAGAAAATGCAAGTAACTACAGAGAACGTCAACACGTGACGTCAGATCAGTCTTAACACTTGTAGTGTCGCACTCCAACCAAAAGAGGCCAGCATTGGGCACACCTGAACACATGTAGACAATTTACAGGTCAAATAAATCGGAGACCAAAACGGAGCAGGAAATTGTGATTGCCTGTCGACACGCATGTCCGACATGTTTGATCTGCTCATCGTGATCGACCTGAAATTGATCACCGTCACCAAATGGCATCAGTTTCATCGCAACCATTTGAAAGTTACAAGACACACGATCACCAACCATGCAGTCATCGATCCAACACTTTATTCAAGCGAGCCAAATGAAATGTTCAAAACACCTTTTGAAATATTGTGCATTCCACTTCAAGTGCTCACTCGTCCGTCCGCGTGTCCGTCCACATCCGCCAACTGGCGCGAGGCCAGCGCTTGCCATCAAGTGTTGTCATTTTTTCATTCCCTTCCCTGGTGAGCAAGCGGCCACGGCTTGTCGGAAGCTCCGTTTCGTGCCCACGCCGGACCACGAGACGCCGCCCTCCTCAGATGGCGGTGTCCCACAAGACGGCCGCCGATCGTCCGGCGGTCGTGGGCGGAGCCGAATACGGCGGCGGTTGTTTCTTCTTGCTCCACTCGGGCAGGCCGTCCCGTTTGCTGAGGTTTTTGTCGGCTCGCCGGCGACTTTTGATCTCGCGACACAAGACTCGTTTCTTCTCGATGGTCTCCATCATGGTGGCGTCCCCGCACAGCCACGGCATCTGGGGGGCGGAGCAAAGGTCACCTGTCACTCAAACGCCGCACATTTGGCCTCCTCGAGACGGCAATTTCTTGAACCGTTTCTGCAGTCGAGAGGCTGCATCAAAGCCTTCTTTATGATCTAGCACAAAATAAAACGTATAAACATGTCTTTGGGACACTTACACCATTTAACATTTTTGGGAGCAAATGACTTCATTATGACTTGGCGCAAAATAAATCGTTTCCATGGAGGTTTCTTTTGATGGCGAGCTGCTACCGCTAATGTGGATGATCTCAAAAGAGTTTGAGCCCAATGAAAGATTGTTGTTTTTGACTTGCTGACCTGGCTGAGGGCGGGATGATCTTGCGGCGTTGAAGGCACCCCCGACGTTGACGCAGAGCGACCAAGCTGGCGCAAACACTTGACTTCTATTTTCAAACAACAACAACAACAAAGTTGTGGTCAACACGTTTCTGTCCTCGCTGGCTTCATGTAATGATGGCAAATTTAGTAACGATGATGCCAGGCTTCAACGTTGCTGCCTTCGATTGTGTTTTTGTTCCTGGTAGCTCAGCCGCGTCCAAACTACGGCCCAGGGGTCATTTGTGGCCCACTACCCACTTTGTTCCCAAAATAACTTGTGACATCGTTTAGTCAAGTGCAGAAGGCGGCGGCTGGCAGTTCACGTACCTTCAGCGGCGTGCCGGCTCCGCCATTCGGTCTTGGCCAGCCGTTGGACGGACGTTTGCGGCGCGGCAAGGTCGTCCAGCGACGTGGCCGAGCCGCCATATTTAGCCCCCCCGCCCTCCGGGGGCCGTCCGGCCATCAAGGCGTTGTAGGGGGGCGGCCTCTTCAGGCTCAAAGGCGTCCGCGAGCGAGCCATGCTCACGGGGGAGGGGCACGCCGATTGGCTGCGCGGGTTCCCATTGTGGGCGGAGCTAGAGGATGCGTACGGGCCGGAAGGAAGCGGCGGCGCAGACGAGCGACCCGAAGATGTGATGGTGGACGTGGACGGCCACTCGTCATCTTTGCTCCTTTTGGAACTCCGGGATTGTTCGGCAAGCCCCGCCTTCTCGCCCAGCATGGACAATTGAGTGACGTCGACGGGGGTCAGCGGAGACTCGTCCGAATTGGGGGATCGCTGAGGCGGGAACGGCGGGAAGATGAGCAAGGGCGGCCGGTGCGTGAGGAGGTTGGGGAAGGGTTGCGGGATGCGGCACGCCGACGAGCAGGACTCGCCGTCAGAGTATTTCATTTCCTCGTACACCGACTCGTTCTGCTCGTCTTGACTTCCCACCGAGACGTTGGCCGCCATCTCGATGTAGACGGACTCCGAGTCCTCTTGGGAAGACGAATAAGGACTTTGCCAGGACGGCGTCTCCTTCCTGTGGTTGCACGCGTGGGCCTCGTCAAAGGACGAGCTGAGCTGCGTGTTGGGGTTGCGTTTGGGTTTGGGTGGCGGCGTCTTCTTCAGGTCTTCAGCGCACGCGTGCAAGTGAACTGCAAGCACACAAAGCAAACATCACGCCGGCCGGACGGACGGACGGACGGCGGCAACGTCAAGCCTTCCAAGCAGGCCCGCCGTGCCGGGTCCTCGAGGACTGGGCTCATTTCAATAACAACATGTATGGACTGAAATGATTTTTTTATAAAGAATATAAAAGCAAGATATATTGAAGAGATAATCAAATCGATTGAATACATGATAAACACACAAATGAATTGCCTGACGTGACAAATATTGTCAGATTAGATTTCGGATATTGCTAATGTGTTCCTTTTATCAATCAGACCGTTTTTGTGATGTGTGAACATCTGAAGAAGAAACCAAACCAAAGTCAACACGTCTGACTCGTGCCTTTAGCCGGCGCTGCTGTGCTGACGTCCAATCGATTGGACTATTTCTTCAAACTTAAACGATCCTGCTTTTTCAATCTCTACATTTTCTTGTTTGAATGACATTTTTTTGGGACAGAACAATTGTAAAAGGGCAGACAATCCTGGAGTGTGACGTCATCGCTAGGCGACCCCGATACAATCCGATCACATCCGGTACCAACAGCGGCCAGAGAAGGACGAAGGGAAACAGGCAGAGGATCGGACGGACAGACGGACAGACGGACAGACGGACGGACAGCTGCACTTCTGAAAGCTGACAAGTGAAAGACAAGAACATGCACAACGACGACTGGCGGGAGACTAAAGTACGTGTATGGCGAATGCGCCACACACTCCAACAGCGGCGCAACGGCGGCGCAACGGTGGCGCAACGGCGGCGCAACAACGGCGGCGCAACGACGGCGGCGCAACGGCGGCGGCGCAACGGCGGCGGCGCAACGGCGGCGGCGGAACGGCGGCGGCGCAACGGCGTTCACCTTCATCTGGCGTATGAAGCGCCTCCGAGCTGCTGCTGAGTTTGGTGTTGGGGTCCCTCTTGGGTTTGGGCGGCGGCAGTTTGCGCTCGTCGCCGTCCTCGTCGCCGCCCACCGAGTCGAGGGAATGAGAGCGCACGCCCAAAGCCTGGCCGGGAGCCGGCAGGTGAGCCGGCGTGGTCGCGAAAGCCATTCGCAGATGCTTGCCGCAGTACGCCACGTCGCTGGCGCCCGATGCCTCCTCGTCGGTCCTGGGCAAACGGACACAAACGCGCAAGCTGAAAGGTCGTGACCTTTCTCAACCGTCAACTCAGCCAATAGGCAAGCGCTTGGCAAAAGGAGAGATGCGATTTCACAAAGCAAATTCTCTTCAAAGCGGCCTTCATTTTCAACCGCAATCCGTTTCGGGTCCCGCCATGCCGCTTTGACAAAATGGCCGCAGATTGAGGCCGTGGGAAACGCTTCACGTCCGTCTCTTACAATGTGGGAACGTACCATCTGTGGTGCGCGTGGGAAAGGAGCCGCCTTGAAGCCGGAGTAACGATGAGTCTTGAACGCAAACGACGGGACCACCACTCGCTGTTCACGACTTAATCGGACACAAATAAAAAGTAGGACAAGCGCGTCCAAAAGAAAAAGGTCGAACGGTACGGTTAAAAAAGAATGCGGCTTCTATCATGAGCTTCGAGCTCGTCGGCCTTTTTGTTCTCGACTAACTAATCGTCAGTCACGTGATTATACACAAAATTCTTCCAATAAAGAAAGATCGAAACAATTTGTCTCTTTGTACTTTTAAACAAATACATTGAAATAAATGAATACAATAATAGTGACCGTTATTTCCAGCTCAAATGTGCACTAAGCAAATCTAAATCTAGTAACAATAAACAACACCGTATATTTTAGAACACACTACAAATGAAGGCAATTGGCTTCTACGGTGTGGACGTGAAAAAAAGTCAATCAGCAAAAGGTTCACGCGGTAAAACAAATAGAATGAGTACGAAAAAAAGACCAAGCAAAGAAAGGAAGCACAAATAAGAGGACGTAAAGAAGGCAGCTGCATCGAGGGAGTGAAACGCTCAAGGAAAGCACGCGTTTGGCGGGAAGGAGTAACGTGACACGCCAACAAACTGCTGCTCATGCAACGGCAAGAGGACCGAGCATTGAGCCCTGAGGGACTCCGCGGCTGAGCAAATGGGCGTGGCCTCGCGTACGCGCTTCACCTTTTGATGGCTTCTCCTTGACGCTTGTGCTTGTGCTTTTTCTCCTGCAAGTAGGTCCAGTTGGCGTCGTTGCGAAGGCGGTCGCTCTCTCGGGAAATGTCCGAGGCGTTCTGGATGACCAGCTGGTCGTAAGCCTGAAGGCATCCGTCCTCCACGTACTGGAAAAACCTGCGCAAGGTCGAAGCCTCCTCGTGAGACGTCATCATTGCGGGACCACCTGAGCACAGCGCAAATACAAACGCGTTGGCCACGACACCACGGATCCCTTGAACGGCTTCAAAATGGATGCCAGCCGACAAAAACAACGTCTGCGAGGGAGGGAGCGAGCGAGCGAGCGGGCGAGCGAGCGGGCGAGCGAGCGGGTGGTGCTTCGCACGGTGAGCAAGAGCGACCGGGACGAAAGCCAAGCCAGCGAAGAAAGACGGAATCTCGCTGGGCTCACAAAAATCGGAATGTTTGACGTACAAATCTGGGATTCGTCAACACGTCCGCCATTCGAAAGCTCGTCGCACAAACAACGAAGGATCAGCTTTCAAAAAGATAACAAACACGGAACACGGAACCAACGGAGGCCATTTTCGGCCCTCGTCAACCTCAAAAGCAAAGAAGAGCAGCAGCAGTAGTCGTAGAATTGATCTGTGTGTGTGTGTGTGTGTGTGTGTGTGTGTGTGTGTGTGCCCAAATTGAATTGTTTCTAAATGAAAACAATTGTGTGCACGTGATTGTCAATTGTGCTTTTGTTTTTGTTCTTTAAGCACAGTTTTTATAGTTTGGGAATTTTCCTTTTATTTAGTTTGGATTTCATTTTGAGTTTTGTTTTTCAAATTTAGCTGGTTTTCATTCGTTTTCAAGGCGGTTCTGTTATTTTTTATTACATTTAGTTATTTAATAAATGCTGAGTTTTAGTTTGGTTAGTTTCAGTATTATTATTATTATTTTTTAAATGTGTATTTCTTGCGTGCAATATTTCAAAACCACCATGGGAGCAACGTCATCTGAAAGTGCTTTTCTATTGGCTGCTGCCAGATGACGTCACTTGTGTGACACACTTTTAAATATTCTTATCCCAATCAATCTCATTGAAATCACAATCGCATTAAACTAATTACCAAAGACTAAAAGGAAGGACATTTTTGCTATAATTATAAAGTTAGTCTTCGGGGGGTTTTAAAACCTGGTTATTTTTTATTTATTTCCTTAACTAAATTGTTTTCAGAATTTTTGTTTTTTCGTTCGTTTTAGTCCTAATTAAGTTTTTCTTTCTTAGTTCAGTTAGTCTTAGTTAACTAAAATAACCATGTTTTTAACTGACGGTTGTTAAATAGCGGAGTGTAAATTGAATTGGCAAAGCTCAATTGAAATAACGATGACGTCACATGACGGAACGATGACGACGGAAAAGTTCACCGATGCGTTCACATCTTAGAAAAACATTGAAGCGCAACCAACATGACTTTGCCTCAAGTCAAATCAGCTTCATGCTAACAGGAAGTGCAAATGCTAAAGACGGGCAGACAATGTGTCCGGTTTTGCTTTAATTTACGTCTGTCATGTTTGCTGTCCCTTTTGCCAAGTGTTTCTCGCCAGCTTTTGACGTCATCTGCGCTCGTCAAGCGCGGCTTCCAATCAGCGCCTTTCGACTTCCTTCCTGTGTCCAAGTTGTGTCTTGTCGTGTCTCGTTTTGAACCCGGTTCCTTTTGCAAATTGCCAACGTGGACGGACGACGGCCAAATGGCATGATCGTGCCCCCCCCCCACACGACGTCTGTCGCCAAAATGGCACAGGAAGTCAGCCAGCTGTAACCTAGCAACAGCAGCATCTCTCAGGGGCGATGACGTCACGCTTCCTGCCCGACGCTGACGAGGGCGCGAGAGGAAATCGGAATGTGTCATCATTGTCGCCCACAAAATCTTGAGCCCGAGCCTCGTCGTGGTCACGCAGGACAAATCCAGCCCCCCTTTTCATGTCCTGCAGCCTCCTCCCGAGGAAAAGAAGAAGGAAAAAAAAAAAAAAAAGAGGCGCCGATGCCGACTGACAAAAGCGTCTTGGTTGAAGAAGCTTACCGCAAGACTCACGCTCCTTCCATCCTCCGGTGCCGCTTGTGTCCTTCTGCGTCTCCTTCCGTATGTCCATCCCTCCTCCTGAGGGTCGTCAGTCAGGTTAGGCGGGTGGTCGCCATCAAGCTCACGTTCAAACTGGCTCGTCTCGCGCGACCCTTCGTTTCGAGGGCGGCTGAAACCATGGCAACCTGACAGCGTCGACACTCCTGACTCCTCCCATTTCAGCTTCTTTTTTTTTGGGGGGGGGGGGGGGTATTTTTATTTATTTTAATCACAAGACCCTGAAAAAATATGAATTCAAAGCCCAATATTTGACAGTATTTTTTTATTTGTGAAATATTTTGTTCTTATTTGTTGAAAGACGTTTTCAAAAACATGCAAAAAAAAAAAGCAAAAGCTGATGAATGACTTTTCTCAGAAATGATTTGGAAGATGGAAGGATTTATCCTTCAAAGAGATTCGATTTTTGCTCAGGAAAATGAGCCTGACAGTAAATAATTAGACTTTTATTCACTGAACTCAGTCACAGGTACAACACACACACACACACACACACACACTAGGACAAACAATTGCACAAGCAAACATTCCTTACTTGCAAAGTTGGGACAAAGGAAGCAAAGTGACGTCCGGCGCGCACCTCACCGCAGTCGGGCGGTCGACGGGTCTCAGGTGGGCGGAGATGAATGTCAGCAAAGGCATCAAAGACACGCCAATAAGGTGCTTTTATGTTGGAGGGCTCGTTGGATTCATGACAGCAGCGGCGGGCGCTCGCTTGAGCTTCGGACTTTTTGCTTACCCAGTTTGAAAGACGAGAGGTCGCCAATCAGTAGTCAGGTTTCCGTCCAATTGCTTTGAATTCTTTAAGCCGATTTCCTGACGATGCGCAAAGCGGACCTGCGACTTCTGCCCGTTTCCATCCGTTCTTCCTTTGCGAATATCGATATGTAGGTGGCGCTATACACCGTGGAGATGCGATCCAGCAGTCATTTCAAAGAATCGCGACCTTTGAACCGCGATACGGATTGAATGGCGAGCGACTTGGCGTGATCGTTTTTAAATGTTGTCAGCAACTCCATATTTGCAGTGGCTCAAATTGGAAAGACTTTTCTTTGGACTTTACAGGAAGTGAAGGACGATGCAGGAGAGTTGACGTGTTTTATTTGGACTGACGTGCACACAGCAGATGCGTGACGACGGCGTCGTTCACAGCCGACGAGCGCACTTGTCTTCAAATTCAGTTCGAAAGGATTGCAAAATGGCCGACTGGATTTCTTCCAACTGTGAAGAGCTCGTCGCACTCGCGAAACAATTTGGAGCTTTTGGAAGACGCGCACGGAAAGCGACCGAATGACGTCTGACGTGTGAAAGCATGCACATGTTCAAAGCCAAATCCGAGTGGACGCCGATCCTCGACCTTGGGCCGCTGCGCCCGTCGGCCGACTAATCTAACGGGGCAGGTGCGCCGAGACGCGCGGTACGAGACAAACCGGCACAAGCGCCGCAGAGCGTTGCCGGGACGTGCGGGCGGCGCCGCCGCTCAGCCGCGGCCGGCCTATCTGTCGTGAAGCTCCGCCCCCTCGTCCTCCTCCTCGTCTTTTGCGCCGATGAGCCGCTGGCGGGCAAAGTCTTCGAAGATGATGTCGTCGTCGCTACGGAGCACAAAGCAAAGAAAAAGTCTGCTGTGAGCGCCGAGGCCTGCTGAGGCCTGCTGAGGCCTGCCGACAAATTCCCCGCAAACAAACAAACAAACAAACAAACAAACAAACAAACAAACAAACAAACAAACAAACAAGCTCGGCCGCTCGTGTCACAACAATTTGAAGGATTTAGCACCAAATCCAAAGCAAGTGGCGGGACATGCGTGCGAGCCGATTGGGAGACGCCAGCTGGGTGGGCGGGGCATGGAAAAGCCACCAGGAAAACAAGACGCGCGATTTGCGCTCTCATGCTTTAGCTTAGCATGCTTTGAAAAAGTTGCGCTGATGAGCTCTTCTTTTCTTTTGGGAGTCTACGCAGGCCACTGTTTATTATGATGATTATGATTGGCTGCTTGCACCGCTGAGTAAAGCAGCCGCCTCGTCAAAATTCACACACATTCACTGGCAGCCATTTTGACGGAAGCAACCCCCTTCGCCCCCGGCTGTTGGACTGACATTGCCAGGCCCGCAGAATATTCTGCTCTGTTGCTTTCAAAACACCAAACCCACCAAAAGAAAGATTAGAGTCAATTAGCATTAGAATAAAGCAGAGGCATTAAGCGCACATCCGCCCGCCGCCCGCCCGCTCGCCGCTTAATGGACGGCAAAGCATCCGCTGCGCACGCGGGACTCGCATCAACGCGCACGCGCGCTTACTTGGCGTCAAACTGGATGAGGTTGGTGTCGCTCTGCGCTTCATCAGCAGCTGCAAGACAGAAGCAACAAATGAGATCCCAGGACGTGCTAATGTGGCTAAGCTACGTCTTACTTTCTTGGCCATGAAGCGACTCTTGGCAAGGTTTGGGGTGCATCAGCGTGAAGGGAAGTTCAAGGGACACGTCGCTGGCAAAGCAAACGCGAGAGACAATGTTTGAGGGCCGCCCACCAAAATCAAACCTTTGGCACGTTTACTCGGAGGTTCGAGAAACGTTTACCTGGGGGCCAAATCTCCCAGCAGCCTGAAGACCACAACAAGACAAAACATCAAACTTGGACGTCAGGAAACATTGAGTCGCCGCCACTAGGGGGCGGAGCATTACAAAACAACAACACTCAAATGGGACTGACCCGCCTCGAGAAACCAGCAGCTTCACTTTGACTTTGTAGGACACGACGATGCCCAACATCTCCTTGTCGGCGCCCTCGCGCAACCTCGACACATCAACATTTGTTATTGTCCTCGTCGTCGTCGTCATCGTCGCTTGTCGTCGTCGTCATCGTCGCTTGTCGTCGTCGTCATCGTCGCTTGTCGTCGTCGTCATCGTCGCTTGTCGTCGTCATCGTCGCTTGTCGTCGTCGTCATCGTCGCTTGTCGTCGTCATCGTCGCTTGTCGTCATCGTCATCGTCATCATCGTCATCGTCATCCTCATCCTCATCCTCATCCTCATCCTCATCCTCATCCTCGCAGTTCAAATAAATATTCATGAATTTTAATGTAAATGTTGCCCAAATGTTTTGTGTGTTTTCCCTGAACCCGTGTTTGTGGACTCACTGCGTGCTGGAGGCCAAGTTGGTGTCCTCGTGCTTCAACTTCCCGTCCAGCGCCAAACCTCGTTTCTCTCGATTGTTGGACAGAAACGGCGTCAGCGTGAAAACTTTGCAGAAGGTGGAACTGGAAGCCACAACGTCACTGACAAGACAAACAGCAGTTGTTTTGTGCAGAGGATCAAGAAGAGCTGCCATCCTGTCAGTATCGTTGTGCGGTCTGCCTGCGTTTGCAATCTTTACAATCAGATCTCCGTGGCTAAAAGGCCAACGACTTAACCGACTTTCCCTTCGTATGTTAGTGTTAAGCTAGCGCAAACGACGCGCGTGCTTTCAAACACGGCACGTCATCGCGATGTCACAAAGTGACTTTTTCGAGGTCACGTTACGTGAAATGCTCACTTGAATACTTGATTTTTTCTCCCCGTCAATACTTGATTTTAAAAGTAACAACACGTTTGATTCCGACAACATGAACTGAGATTTGTCAAGACTTTCTTGAAAGTGCATTTTTAACACTAACGTTGAAGACGACGTTCTTTATGAAAAACGACATCGGGACGTCCTCATTGATGTGTTTGAATTTATCATCAACTACTTTTGCTGCTATGAATGATAAGAATGGAATTTCTGTCGCTTATGATCTGCTTTTGTTTCTATATTATGATACAATTGCTTAAATGCTATATTTGCGTTTTATAGATTGGAGATGAGATCAAAGACGTTTTCTTCTCCCCACTCCCTTTCAGGAAAAAAAAAACATGTCCCCCCCGAAACCTTTTTTTCTGTACATATCACGACAGTATGAATTGTTGCTCCCGTGTTGAAATGCGAGTCGCGGCCTGGCGTCGAGACTCACTCGGACTCCTGGCAGGCCACGGGACATTTGTACTGCGCCGTGTTGAAGAGGCAGATGTCGGCGTACTGTCGCACTGCGGGGACGACAGACGGCAGGTGAGCGCAGACGGCAGACGGCGGACGGCGGACGGAGCGGCACAGACGGCAGACGGCACAGACGGCTCGGGTCGCACCTGACACCTTCATCTTCTTGACCGTCTTGTTGGTGTTGTTGGTGACGTGCACGTTGACGCTGATGGGCTCGCCGTGGTAGTAAATCTGAAAGAGGCCAGACGGACGGTTGCGGCTTGGTGGGCGGGGTCAGGCGGGTGGGCGGGGCTCACCTGCTTGTCCAGAGACGCCTCCAGGTGGAGGGGTTTGTCCGACATGAGGAAGTGCCGGGTGGTCTCGGCGGTGGGCTGCGGTCCGGGCTTCTCGGGGGCGAACTGAACCTTCCGGATCACCAGACGAACCGAGTTCCTGCGCGGCCGACGCGTTCAATTAGCTTATTGATCGCCATCCGCCAACGTTGGCCCGCTAATGCACTCGCATTCATTATGCATGTTGCGCAAGGAGGACGCTTTACCTTTTGTGGAGTTTTTCTTCCGCGGTGTCCGCGCAAAACACTTTGACTTCGAAGTCCACGCCGCAGGCCTGAAGAGCGCACACGTCGCCGGTCACACTTCTTGGCATGAAAGGTTGACCCGGGTGGCAAAGGTGAGGCCCGGGGGCCCGAAGCGGCATCGTTTGACGGGACATTTTTGGGGGGAGGGGGGACATTTTTGGCACCACCGAGCCCCGCCGGGGATCGACGGCGCAGCGTGCCGGACAAAACCGGCAACCCGCACGTCACATCATATCCAATGCTTACCTTTCCCGTGTCTTCGGGTCCCGGCTGCAGCGTGACCGAACACGGCAGGTTCAGCGGGATCTGCAGAGGCGGGAAAAGCAACCGGAAGTTGACAAAACAAGCCAAAATGTCTTTGCTTTTAGTCTTTGCTAATGAATGTCATACGTGAGCCTTTGGGGTTGATTTTTGAAAGTGATGTCATCGAGCGGCAGCCAATAGAAAAGCACCTTCAGGCGACAATTTGGTTGGCTTAACAAAATGCAACACTAGGCAAGAGATGTGCTACTTTCTTTCATTACACGGTGCTCTTCACTAAAGATAAATAAGACATATTCAAAGAAAACTAAAACTATAAGCATTTTTCAAAAGGAAAACGGATAAAAAGTCAGAGAAGCCCCCGAAAGTAAGAAAATGGAAAAATCCAACTTCCAACCGAAATGCAAAGTTCCGAAAGTCTCGTTTGTGCTGGCGTACCTGGAACGTGAAGGGGTAGGCGTGTCCTCCCAGTTTCTTCATCAGACGTTCCTGCAAGCGAGACAAGTTGTTCTCGTCGTCGGCCGGCGGCGGGAAAACCTGCGCGTTGGCCACAAACAAATCTTTGCGGAAGGTCAAGCCCAGCACGTCCAAATCTTCGCGGCCGTATCGAAATGCGCAGGTGAGCGTCACAAAGACTGAAAAAGTCATCCAAACGTGTCATCGTCATCCGCAAATGTGCGTCGGAAGCCCCGAGTCGCCCCGAGTCGTCCCGCGGACCTTTTCTCTCCTTCAGGTAGTCGGGTTCGAGCAGGATGACGCCATCTGCCAATCAAAGCGTCAGCAAAGCCACAAACGGGATTTGCTCGCCACTTTTGCTTACCAACGGGCTCCACGCGCTCCACCTGGTCCACAAAGTCCCTCTTGCCCAGGTAGACCGTCAGCTGAGGGGACGACAGCACAGGTGTCAAAGGTGTCAAAGGTGTCAAAGGTGTCAAAGGTGCGACGGCGCATCAGACGTCAACTTGCTCAAAATCTGCAGCCTAAATAATAACAATTTGGTTTTTGGACCAAATCCCTTCGAGTGAGCAGTTCGCCACCAACGTGTGGTCACGCCGACGCTTTCGCCGTCATAAGCACTCTCCGAGGGCAACCCAGACTAAAACGAGGCCCTTTTGACTTTCGGCCAATCACAAGAGCCCACGAGCCAATCAAAGGGAAGAAAAAGAAGACTCACCTTCCCATTGGGACTTGCTTTTTTAAAAACTCTGAAAATCAAATGATACATTTGTGATTAGTTAGCAGTTGACATTTTGTTGTCGTTTGTCAAAATGTCCGCCGTCTTCGCCGCAACGAACGGAAAAAGACAAAACAACATTTCTGTACAATTGAATGATGACAAAAAAGCGCGCTACCATTTTGCACGTGACGGCAACGACAAGTAAAAAGACTGAAATGCTTTTTGTCACAATGCAACGGCCATTGTGCTGCTCCTGCTGCCGCCGTGCATGCCTTGGTTGGCCACCTGGGGGCAGCACAATAGCATAACAACACATGGAGAGACTCCTCATTTCTTCCCGTCGTTTTCTCGGAGGGTGAAGAGTTTTTGCTGCCCCGAGCGGACGCTCGTCACCGCGACGTACAGCGACCAATCCAACGTCGTCATGGCTGATCTCGCTTGTGTGAAGATCGCACCCGCAACGCCGTTGAGAAAAGGAATGCGGTCAGAGGTGGGCGGCGCCGGCGGGCGGGCCGCTTCCTGTTTCTGCTCACTTGCTAACTCCGCCTTCAACTTTGGATCCTCTTCTCACCTCACGTACCGCTTTGCTTTCCTATCGCAAGTGCGTGTGCGCTTCCGGCTGTGTTGTCATGGTAACCACACTGTCACGTCTCTGTCACACGCACGCACATTTGACATCGCACCGACACTATTTAACATAACATTACAGTCTGAAATGTGTTGCTTTTTGTCATTACGCACACGCACGCACGCACGTAAAAAAAACAAAAAACAAAAAACAAAAAAAAAACAGAAAAACACACACTTGGAAGATTTGCAAGCAATTGGACGCCACATGACGACACGCACACGCAAAAACGCTACCTGGTTCCTTTGTCGGCCATCCTGACGCCAGCAATGATGAGCGAGTGGACACAGCGATGAAGATGAAGATGAGGAGGAGGAGGAGGAAGAAGAGGAGGGATCCCGTCACCGTGGAAACTGAAGGGAGGAAGTCTGTGGTCACATGATCAGAGGAGAGCCCATTAAAGCCCCCCCCACCCCCCCCCCCACCCTCACACATCACAGGGAGAATTTAAAGGTGGGTCAAGTCAGCAAAAATGTTCCCTAAACGAAGAGCATCAAAATGAGGAAGGAAAGGAAGGAATTTTCCTTCCTTCACCTTTTTTGAAGGCTTCCTGACAGTCAGCAATGTCGCCACCTGCTGGACAAGTGAAGATTTTGACACTGGCTGTTTGTTGTTGATAGCGGAATCCGTCACGCTTGCGTCCAACGTGGACGAGGATGGAAAAGGAAAAGAAGGCGGAGCAAGTGCAAGTGCAAGCGCTTGTGTGGGAAAATCTTTCAGGAATTGCGAGCAAATGCAGGAAGAAGAAATGATGAGAACGTTGCAACAATCTCACGGGCGTAAACAGGAAGTTTCCTTTTTCACATCACTGAAGTGCAAAATCATTTTTGCGTGGGAACTGCAAAAAGTCCCAAGTGGCTGCATTTCATTTTGCGTCTTTGCTTTCATCAAACTTTTGAGAAAAACTCAAGTACACAAAAGTCACACGTCTTCCCTTTTATTATTCTTCACATAACACAAGACATTTTAAAAGTCATTTAAAAAGTCCCAAAAGGGGACAACAAACAAACACAAAGAGCATTAAAAACAAACACATTTCATTTCTTAAAAAGATGGCTGACGTAGCGAAGGATGGAACAACTTACGGATCGGGATCACGTGGGTCCGAGGCGGTTCGTCTCGCTGGTGAAGTTCACTTTGCGGCCAAACGGTGGCGCTGGCCGGATCAAAAATGGCGGATCAAAAACAAAAAACTTTTGGTCTTTCAAGGCGGAGGGAAAGAAAAAAAAAAAGTCTCCAACTCGTCCCCTCAGAGGTCGCTCCAGAGGACGGCCCGCCCCCTTTTGTCCACGCTGGCCGCGTACTCGCCGGACGACGACCAGCAGACGGCGCTGACGGACGCGCTAGACAATCAAAAGGAGGCCGAGTTCACGACGTTGACGGGGACGTTAACGGGGACGTTACGATGCCACGCTGACGCTTTTGCGACATCTTAGGAACAGCCGCGTTAGCCACTCGCGTTAGCCACTCGCGTTAGCCACTCGCGTTAGCCACTCGCGTTAGCCACTCGCGTTAGCCACTCGCGTTAGCCACTCGCGTTAGCCAGGCTTTACCTGTGCTTGTCAGCCAGTCGCGTCTCCAGGTTTCCGGCGGAGACGTTCCAAACGTAGACGGCGCCGTCTGCCGATCCCGCCGCCACCAAGCAAGCGTCGGGACTGAGAAGACAGCAGACGTCGGAATGTTTGAGTGCTTACGTGGGAGTGACAATCGCCGGCACTTTGGAACTTTGGAAACGCGCACCTGATGGCCACTTTGGTGCTGTCGCTGGCGCATTTGAAGCCGTCCGCCCTGCAGCAAAACAACAAAACGTTAGCTCACAACTTTTTAAAGAAGGGGGGGTTGGGGGGGGGCAGCTGGCTGTTTCCAACATCGGCACCTTGTCACAAATTTGGACTTTTGAGTCTCCCTTGAGCAATTGCACGGAGGTCGATGCGAGGTTTCAAACATCATCTGCCGATAAAGAAGATTTCAAATATTTGCACATCTTGCCGTTCGACTTTTAGCATTTATGCAAAAATCCTCGCCACGGCCCAGAATGCCGTTGCCGACAGACCGCTTGTGGCCCGCGGGTCGCACGTTTGACGCCCTCGCATATGTATTGTTCCAAGACGGAGCGGAAGTCACCTGAAGGTGGCGCTGCGGTCGCTCCACCTGCGGACGTCGAGCAGCTGCAGGCCGTCGTCACGGCAACAGCTGAGCAGATGGCGGCCGTCGGCGCTGAGGTCCAAAGACGTGACTTTGCCCTGCGCCGGCAGGCAGTGGACGCAGCTGGACAGCCTGAAAACAAACAACACCTCGCAAATGAGACGACGCGCCCTCAAATGACAGTCGGCGACGCAGCGTGCGATTGTCAAACGTTCCGCCGGCGACGGAAAGCCATGAGACGTCGTCGATAAGACGCAAGCCTCACCTGGTGTCCCACAATCGGATCTTGCCGTCAAAATGTCCGCTGATGGCCACGTTTTCCGAGCAGACCACGTCGCTGCAGAAGGACGACGCGTGGGCCGAGTGGACGCCTGCGTCACAAGACGGCTTTGGTCAGGCTGCGTACGCTCATCGGAATGCCGGCAAGATAGCCGACAGCCCGCACGCGCTCGAGCAAGCCGTGGAAGCCACAGGGCGGCCATCTTGCTCCTCCCATCTGGCCAGCAGACTGCTGTATAAACGATACGGCATACGTCCACGTGCACAGCTCGTAGGCTCTTAGTATAGGGCCAGGGTCAAGGGTCAAGGGTCGGGTGGCGAGGTCACTATTTTTTTGAACTTGTAGATGGTATGTGCAGCTTTGAAGACCCCCTTTTTCTTTTGACCTTCAATTCCTTAGACCCCAATATTAGATTTGCCAGAAGCATCTTTTGTTGGATTATTAGAACTTTATCATAATTCTAAGAAATGTTGTTGTGCTTTTCATTCTCCACCATTTGATCTTCTTGCTGTGGAACAACGCTCACATAATACTTCCCACTTACACCGTTCAACTTTCAACTTGTTTCAAAAATTCCCGCCTATTTATACTTACAGTATTTGCACAATTTAAGGTTAAATATCAACTTCATTTCCAATACGACTGACATTGAACTTTTTCCAAGTCCCGTTTTTCAATGATTTTTATTTATTTTTGCATTTTTCCATTGGATGTCATTAGTTACTTTCAGATGAGACTTTTCCATATCATTTCTTTTTATTCTTTTATCTTTCAACTACGATGAATACTTTGTAATTTTCACACCATTTATTTTTCAATTTACTTCATAAAGCTTTCAGCGTTCACACGCAATTTCTGCAGAAATTGCACTTAGTCGAGTTCTTTAATAAAAAAAAAGATTCAAGTTTCCTCCTGTAAACATCTTTAAGCATATAATTCAATCCATGCATTTTCTTAACGGCTTCGTCGTCACAAGGGTTGCTGGAGCCCATCCCAGCTGGCTTCGGGCAGTAGGCGGGATCGACCCGCAAGCGCTTGCCAGCCAATCCAGGCAAGCTTTTCATTTCAACGTGTATTTAAGGAAACGTGTCAAACGTCCTCTTGTTTATGTTGAGCAACTTGAAAACATCGCAAATCATTTCGACTCATGTTCTCCGATTTGGATGCCGAAAACGCATCGGATGTCAGCCGAGAAAGCTTCCTTGGGAGGAGCAATATGGCGGCTTCAAGACTCTCGGCCCATCGGCTTTGCGGTCATGTGTACATTTGAGTGGGCTACGTACAGGCGGCTCGTTGAAGGTCCCAAATCCTGACGGTCCCGTCGGCGCTTCCCGTCACCACCTGATGACGACTGAAGCGAGCCGCCGTCACCTTCCTGCCGTGGCCCGTCAGGGTCAGCTGACGCACGCACGCAAGGTCAGTCGGTTGCCGGGACGAGCGTGAGGCGCGCGGCCGTTACCTTGGCAACGGGTTGGTCCAAACACCACAACAAAGCCGATTTGTCGTACGAGCCCGCCAGAATTTTTTGACCCTGCACAACCACGAGTGCGCTTGTCAATGAGGCCGGGTCAAAGGTCAGAGGCGATCTCAGTGCGAGGTCAAACGGGAGCCAGGTCAAAGGTCACGGGGGGGCTACTCACCGTGGGGTCAAACTGGACGCAGGTCAGACCCTCCGTGCTCCCGTCCAGGGTGGTCTGGTGTCTGAGGGCACCTGAACGCACCAGCAAAAGAAACATTAGCATTAGCGCTTGATAGCATTTCACCGGCAAACAATTTGAAACTATTTGTGGCGGGTTGCTCACTATTTAAAAAAAAAAAAAGGGGGGGTGGTATGTGCTGCTTTGAAGACCCCCTTTTTCTTGTGACCTTCAATTCCTTAGACCCCAATATTAGATTTGCCAGAGGCATCGTTTGTTGAATTAGTTATCATTCTTTGATGAAAAGAATCGATACGAGCTTCCTCCTGCAAACACCATTAAACGTATCGTTTCTATATTTCAGGTAAGTTGTAAAATGTCTGAAGTCTGAACAAATGTAAAACATGATAAATCAGGCGGTTTCTGTCGCAAATGTTCCCCAATTTGGGAGGAGCAAGATGGCGGCCTCGCGGCTTCAAAAGTCTGGGCCTAAGGGCGATCCGGTCCGATATACAGATGAGTGGTGGACCGGGACTTTGCAAGCGGAGGCCGACCCAATCTAGCGAGATCACCATCAACTGAACATTTTCAGCACGCGTGCGCACCGTTTACAGCAGGGGTGTCCAAGTCCGGTCCAGGCGCACCCCGACCTGTCTGGCCTGTTTTCCATGTCTCCCTCTTCCAACACAGCTGAATCCGACGAGCGGCTCACCGGCAGGCTTTTGCACAAGCCTGATAACGATCCTAATCATGAATCAGGTGTGTCGGCGGAGGGACGCATGGAAAAGCGGACGTGCGCTCAATTGAAAGACGCCAATGAGATGATGAAGGCGACGGAGACAAATCGGCGACTGTGCGTACCTGCTCGGACCTCCCACACTTTGACCACTCTGTCGGTTCCGGCGCTGGCCAGCAGGGCGGAGCTGGAGCAGAACGCCGCCGTGTTGACGGCTTGCTCGTGAGCTTCCTGTCAAATCAAAAGACTTGAAACGTTTAACGTCACCGCGGTCGAGACCAAAAACGTCTTTTTGACGTTTGTCGTCCTTGTTGATGTTGAAAAGGTCTCACCAGGACGTGGAGGGCCCGGCTGGGAACCCTGGCCATCGTGGGGACTCTGACGCGACACGCAAGCTCCTCCTCCTCCTCTTCTGAGCCGCACAGGGATTGGCCCCGCCTCCTCCTGTTGACAGCAGCCAAACTTGGAAGGAGACCCGACGGCTCATCGCACCCGACCGGCCTAACGCTAATTCCCACAATCTTTTCGTAATCCGCGTCCCCCTAAACCGTTTGGTACACACCATAGATCAGTCGAGAACAGGGGTGGGCCAACTGGGTCCTGCAGGTTTTGGAGGTTTCCCTCTTCCAACTCTGTGTTGGAGAGGGGAGACGTCCAAAACCTGCAGGACCCAGTTTGCCCAACCTTGGTCTCGAATGATCCATGTCATGCTCAGACTTGGTCCCGAGACCTAACCCTCATAGCCAGTCCACAGAGCCGGTCTTTAGACCTGATCCTGGTTTAGGAATGTGCCGGAGAGAGTTTGGACTCACTGGAAGAGTTCTCGGATGGAGGCCAGGATCCTCGGAGAGCTTTCTGACGCTGGAACAGAACTGAGAGAAAAAACAGGTGAAAAGTGGAATTGTGGCGGTTTAGAGCGCCGCTTAAGGGCTTTTCACACTGCACTTGGTTTTGGAGGTGGAACTTCGCCCATATTTGGAAGTGGTCGCTTGCTTGGCGGCCGAGCAGGCAGGAAGTAGCATGCAATGGTTAGCCTTTAGCTGTTAGCATTCTGAAATCCCTCCGCCAGCCCTTTTCCTTTTGGACAGGCGTCACAGGGACTTTTTTCTCCTGTTTACAATTGGAGGCGTGGCCAAAGGGTTGGGTGATGGTGTGCTGCTAAGTGCAGTGTGAAAAGGCCTTGAGGTAGAAGAGGGATGTGTTTGATGTCGTCCTTTGTGATCGTCGCTCTCGTCTTTGCCGCTTTTTGTGACAGCCGAGTGACTTGAGGTGATCGGCCTCACCTGGAGAGGCGCACTTGACTTTTGTCCGCAAACGTTTTCTTCGGCGGGAAACATCTGCAGTTGGGGACGGCCAATGAGCTGAAAGCAAACAAACGCTGGCCATTCATTGGACTTGCACGCCGACGAGGTTGATGTTGCCTGATGGGGGGGGGCGGGGTTGAGTGAGGGGGGGTCACAGATGCCCCCGTGCAGCAGCCGCAGTTTTTCTCGCTAAATGTGGCGACTTTTTTCCCCCGGTGTTCTTTCGTGTGTTTTTGCCCCTCCCACAAGGTTATTCCTCCTCCTGCGGCGTCCATTCCGATTCCGATGATGCCAATTATGCAAATTAGGCAATGACATTTTATTGTAATTCAATGATTTTACACGTTAAATACAATTTTGGAAAAAAAACGCGTTTTTAAATCCTAACAATCCATTCATTATAAATCATACGAATAAAATAAGAAAATCCAATTGTATTGTTTGAATAAACGATTTGTCATACTTGACGAAACGAGCTCGTCCATCCGTCCTGCCTGGAACTCACTCGGTTTGACCGGATTTGGACCGATTTTGCAAAACCCACAAAATGTTGCGTTGGATTGCGCTCAAAACATGGAAGCCGCCAAAAGTCTCTTCTTTCATTGGTTTCCATTTTAGCAGTTAGCATTAGCATATCGCCAAGTTGCATCCTTTTTCACAAATCTGTTGAAAACACTGGCAAAACGAGACTGTTGCAACATGGTTGATCTCTTATACTCTCCTGCCACCTGCTGGCCGTTTGTGTAGTAACTAGTATTGCTTCAAGCGTTTTCTTCCGTTCAGAGGCCGCATCAAAGCCTTCTGTATGCAGGTAGCTCGACCGTGGGCGGGGCCTGGCCAGGCAAAGCAAGCCTTACCTGGTGGGAGGAGCCTCACCTGTCGACGTTGAGCTTGGAGGTGGCGGCGGTCTGCAGATCTTTCTGCAGGTTGACGTCTTGAACTCTGATTGACAAAAGCACACGTGATGGTCGTCACATTTCAGGTCTCCAATAACGGCGTGACAATAACTAGAGCTGCTGGCAGCTTGCACCCGGACCACGTGGTGGGGGGGGGCGGGGAGCTTTTCTGAAACTAAACCTTTGGTGCCGGGTCTGGCGCATGTGCCAAATTGTGCAATTTTACACCCTCATCTGTGTTGAGTCGCTCTTTTGTCAAATGTTGCTTTATTCTGACAACGGTTTTGCTAGCCTGACTATCGTTTGGACGGAAGTGCGGAACGCGCGCAACGTCGTCCCCACCACAAACGCCGCATCCACTTCCTGTGACCTCTTTCTTGGCGGGTGACGGCCGAGGCGCCTGACCTGGAGCGTCTGTGGTTGCGCTGGTTGAGCCGCGCGGCCGCCTGCCGCTTGAGCGTGACGACGTCCTCCAGCAGGCCGCTGCCTCGGAGCTTCTCGTCCCGGAGACGGCGCTCGGCCCGCCTCTGCCGCTCCATCAGCGCGTCGTACTTGCTCTTCAGCAGGCCGTTCTCCGCTTCAAGCCGCTCCACCCCAAAGCGCAGCTGCTGCCGGAGGTCACGCGCGGCCGCCACGCCGCGCTCGCCCTGCAGCAGCCTGGCAGGAGAAAAAAAAAAAAGCCATCAGAAAAGGTCTGCAACATTTTCAAATGGAATGCATTTTTGTTTACAGGTCAGTTGTATTTAACGTTGTGTTTTCAAACCCTGAAGTATGACTTTTAATTCAAAGGCTGGCAGCCATTTTGACTGAAGCAACCCCCTTCGCTCCAGCCGTTTGACTGGATTTGGACTCATTTTGCAAGTCCCACAGAATTTTGTCTTCTATTGCTATAAAAACATGCAACCTGCCAAAAAAAAGATTAGTCTCTTCTTTCATCAGGAAAAAATATTTCTATTTCTATCTGTTTTGCAGCAATTAGCATTAGGATAGAGCTAAGTTTCATCATTATTCCCAACATGACCCTGGTTGATCTCTTATACTCTGCTGACACCTTCTGGCCGTTTTTGTAATAAGTACTATTGCTTTAAGCCTTCTCTTGAGTTCAGAGGCTGCATCAAAGCCTTCTGTATGCTCTAGAGTAAAAAAAAACAAAAAAACATTAAAAAACGTATAAATGCGTCTTTGGGACACTTAAAACATTTGACATATTTATACGTTTTTGGGGAGCAAATGAGCTAAGTGTGCGTGCGTGCGTGTGAGCGACCTGTCCCGCTGCTCATCCAAAAGGTTGTCTTGGATTTTCACGTGCTGCTGCCTCTCCACCACTTGATACGCCAACTGCAACAAAAGTCACAAACTTGTCACTTTGTTGATGAGGAGTACAATATATATATATATATATTTTTTTTTAAGTCAACCTCTACTTGACGGGAATGCATTTTTTGCAGACGAGCGCTTGAAACGAATCAGCAGGCAAATGTGAAGAAAGAAGAAGCGAACGCGAAAGCCGTTTGATGCCAGTCGACTGCAAAAATGTGTGAAGAATTTCACGCTGAAGGTAAAGAATGAATATTGAAAAGCGACTAAGTGGCGTTTTGTGCAATAATGACGGCTTGCTGGGAGTTCAGCTGCAAAGAGGGAAAAAGTCTGTCAAGAATGGAGGACAAGTTTTCAGGCCAGGTTGAATCAAAGACTTCTTTTGGTTGTTGCCTGAAATCAAAGAACAAAAACATGAAAATGATCTTCATATTTGTCGGGACATTTTTTTATTCTAAAAAAACTATCGAATTAGCAAGAGATCTGCTAAAAAAAAATGAATACATGAAAATGGAAACGGGATTCAGCGGAAAATGGGAAATTGACCGCAAGCAGCGAAAGATTTATGAAGAATTGACACAAAAAATAATTAGAGATTGGTTAAAAAAACAACAAGAAAAAGCAGTTGCGTCGATCCGCTTTAAAAACACAAACGGTGAGCAGGTTCCAAAAGCAAATGGGCTTGACTTTGGTGACATTTGGTTTGCACTTTTTCAACTTTGACCTCTCCAGTTGTCTTCTTGAGCTGCACACACGACGACGACCACGACGACGACGACGATGGCGGCGGCGAGACGGCGGCGCAGCTCGCACGTCTTCCGCTGCTGAGGATCCAGTCGGTCACGCTGCTTTTGTCCAGCAGGCGAGAATCTGAAAGAACGTCAAAGGTTTGTCGCTCGCACAACCTGTTCCACCTGATGACCACGCCGTCGCCGTCGCATATTTGATCGTAATCGCACCGTTGCGCCACCACAACGCAGATACAGCAAACTGACAAACGAACATCACTCACAGGCAAAAATGATCCGATCGGTGCCGATCCGCGTCTTGTGGAATGTCACATGACCAAATGCAGGAAAACAAGCTTCACACAACTCTTGTGTGCGCAGCCCAACTACGTCAGCTACAAGCTAATGACGCCACGTTCTAAACGCCAACTGAATTACAATCGAACTATTCGTGCTCTCTTCTCTGCGAGTGCGACTGAACGAGGGCCGGCCTACGTCATGTTGTCAGAAGCATCAACAATCAAAAGAAAGCAAAGTCCATCAGGAAACCTTTCAATTCCCCGTCGTCAGATCAAATAGGCTGAATGCTGGATGTGGTCAAGCGGAACCTGCGCATATTTGCCGTTTGCGCTGGTGAAGGTTCACCTATGTTTTTTTTTTTTTTAAAGTAAACCCGTTCTTATTTGCATTTTTATACAATCCTATTCCGTCCACAAATAGCCATTTGTCTGTTTTATGTGTTTGTTGTTTGTTAAAGGAATCGGCCAATACTGTCCAGTGGGCGTCAATGCATTATTCGCGGTCGGGCCCGGTCCCTGTGTGCCGCGAATAGCGGGGGTGTGTGTGTGCTGAGGCAGCGCTACTTGTTATGACGAATACAAAATATGAGGTCGGAATGTTTTCTCCTACAACTCCGGTTACCTTCCGTGCATTGTACGCTCGTAGAAGTACACGTAGTGTCGTCTTTGTGTGCTCTTACAGGCGCCGACGAGCTGTCGGAAGCGGTGGTGCTGCTCGCGGTCCCGGCGGCGCAGATGCAGGACGACGTGAGCCTTCCAGTCGTCGCCGCCGAGCGGCTTCATGCCGACGCCGACGCCGGCGCCGGTCGCGGCTCCCCGGCTTGACACTCACACGCGCTTCCAGGCGAGGCCTCAGCCTCGATGTCAGCAACGCCGAGCAGCCAGCGAGGCAGACGACTTGCTCCAACTTTCTTCGTCTTCCGCCTCAAAGTTGCTTGCTTTGGTTTGTTTTTTTTTCCGGCGACTGTCGGCCAATCAGGGTCCACTTCCGCCTTTCAACTGACCACAATTCGTAATCATTTCCAATGTCCCAAGCGTGAAAATAGTCAGAGAAACGTGAAAATAGTCAGAGAAACGTGAAAATAGTCAGAGAAACGTGAAAATAGTCAGAGTAACGCTTTACTTGAAACAAACTAAATTCGCTTCTCGCTCCCAGCTGTGGTTCCATCAACATAGAACCACTTTTAGCGCCAAGTTCAACGTTAACGTGACCGCCATGTTGGATGTGTCAAATGTCAACGCGATGAGAAAAGGCGCAATGGCGTATCCCGTTATAACTTGATCACTTTCACATTGTAACACGACAAGTGTTTCAACAGGATCAGTTTGACCTTGAGATGTGTCTGACTTGGCCATTGGGCAAAGCAAAACGCGAAGACCACGAGTAAGTTTGTGTGTCTCCTTTGTCACTATCCTGCCAAACTGCTTCACAAGTCCGGGGGCCTCATTTGCCACCAAGCCAAGTCGACACGTTGACGTCATCACTGGACACGGGACGGCTCAACGAACCATGAAGACAGACGGGGACGCGCGGATGTGTCCTCTTGCTGTTGATGTCAAATGCAAACGGGAAAATAAGAATAAGGGTCCAGCTTCAGGTTGGAAACATTTTTCAAGGACACATCTTGAGGACTTTGGTCAACCTTTATTGAAAATGAAAAAAATCTATATACAAGCACAAAGGACATGACACCAAGTCAAACATGTCCTCAAAGTGTCCGTGCAGGTGAAAGAAAGACTTTGATTGGTCAAGGTCGCCACCCCTCCCACACGCTCGGCCATTGCACGTGCTGAATTGGACGGTGGCCATTTGCGTTCAAACATTCGTCTTGTCTGAAATGTGCACGTGCGTCGCGCGTGCTTGAGCTACCGCTGAGTCACCGGGGGGCGTGGCTTGGCTTGCGCGGTCCCTTCAATCAAGACAAAAGGCGGGAAGGTCAGCGTCAAGTATTCATTGCGGCAAAGTTATTTTCCTTCACTAAAACTAACAATTTCGTTAAGCAAATAAAAACGACAATTAACTGAAACGACGTTTTATGTTTACAAAACGAACTAAAATGAACTATAATTAGAGAAAAAAAAATCTCCTTGGTTTTAGTCTTTTGTCCTTCATTTAATGCCTGAGCCTTCGGGGATGCTTTAAAATGTGATTTGAAGTCGATTTATTTTGATATTAACCAGGATAAGGACATTTGAAAGTGTGTCACGCATAAGTGACGTCATCTAGCAGCAGCCAATAGAAAAGCACTTTCAGATGACGTTGCTCCCTGGTGGTTTTTAAAAATAGCGCACAAGAAATACACTTTTTTTTTTTTTTAACTAACTAAGCATTTATGAAATAACTAAAACGAGCAGAAGCACCCTGAAAACTACTTCAAGCGAACTCAAAATAAAATCAAATGAAAAATTCCCAAACTGTAATAAGCCTGGACTTGGACTTGGCGTGTCCCGCCAAAATAACGTCTCAAATGTTCCCAACTCATCAAAGGCGGCTTCAATCGCTTCAAGGTGCGAGCGTGGACACGCCTCAAGCGAAAGCGTGGAGGCGGCTGGAAGACGACGCTGACCTGAGGCGCCGGCGGAAGCGGGACAGGAAGTTCCTGCAGACGCTGAGTCGCGGGTGCAGGTGCGAGTCGCGCCACTCCAAATTCCCTGCAAAGCAAACGCGCTCACAAAGAGGACGAGGATGATGAAGATGAGGAAGATGAAGACCATGCGCACCTTCACTGGAAACGGAGTGCGTCGCCTCCTGCTGGTCCGCAAGTGAACTTGCCGCAGAAGTGCCCCGACTCACAGAGTCCGCGTCTGGGGGGGGGCGGGACCCAAAACAAAAACAAAAACAAAACCATGAGCCGTCCGTGCCGTCGGCAAGACGCGTCGTGTTCATTCATTGGCTGCTCACAAGAATTTGTTCTTTCTTGAAGGTCACCTGAAGGACGCGTTGACGGACATTTTTTTGTGATGCCTCGAACAAACATGCGCTCGTTGTGAGCACGCGAGCTCTCGCACGCCACAACAACGACAACGACGGCGACAAACCCACCGTCATCGACATCGTCGAAACTTCCGGCCGAGCAGGCCGAGTCCGGGCTGGGCTGATAGCTGCTGCGGAGCTCCGCCCCCTGCTCTGCACTCTCCAGCCGGCGGAAGCAAGATGGCTGACGTGCCGCTTGGACGGCAAATGCGCTGAAAAGCATCGCCTGCTCATGTGACATCTTAAAACACGCAAGCGCTTTTCACAATGGCAACTTTTTTGTGCATGTTTGTTGTCATGGCGGCCATCTTTGCCGAGTGATGTGGAATTGTTTCATATCGGAGCGCTTGCCACTCAAGTCAACAAATGCATTTTTAACGGCTAAATAGAAGTGCGAAAGAAAAGAAATGAGAATGAATTCATTTATGAACGCAGCTGTCGTTTTTTGGAGGCATTCTGAAGAACGCACTCAAGTGGCAACGTAAGACGGCTGCCACCCGTAAGACGGCTGCCACCCGTAAAAGATGGCTGCCACCCGTAAGACGGCTGCCACCCGTAAGACGGCTGCCACCCGTAAAAGACGGCTGCCACCCGTAAGACGGCTGCCACCCGTAAGACGGCTGCCACCCGTAAAAGACGGCTGCCACCCGTAAAAGACGGCTGCCACCCGTAAAAGACGGCTGCCACCCGTAAAAGACGGCTGCCACCCGTAAAAGACGGCTGCCACCCGTAAAAGACGGCTGCCACCCGTAAGACGGCTGCCACCCGTAAGACGGCTGCCACCCGTAAGACGGCTGCCACCCGTAAAAGATGGCTGCCACCCGTAAAACGGCTGCCACCCGTAAAAGATGGCTGCCACCCGTAAGACGGCTGCCACCCGTAAGACGGCTGCCAACCGTAAGACGGCTGCCACCCGTAAGACGGCTGCCACCCGTAAAAGACGGCTGCCACCCGTAAAAGATGGCTGCCACCCGTAAGACGGCTGCCACCCGTAAGACGGCTGCCACCCGTAAGACGGCTGCCACCCGTAAAAGATGGCTGCCACCCGTAAAACGGCTGCCACCCGTAAAAGATGGCTGCCACCCGTAAGACGGCTGCCACCCGTAAGACGGCTGCCAACCGTAAGACGGCTGCCACCCGTAAGACGGCTGCCACCCGTAAAAGACGGCTGCCACCCGTAAAAGATGGCTGCCACCCGTAAGACGGCTGCCACCCGTAAGACGGCTGCCACCCGTAAGACGGCTGCCACCCGTAAGATGGCTGCCACCCGTAAGACGGCTGCCACCCGTAAGACGGCTGCCACCCGTAAAAGACGGCTGCCACCCGTAAGACGGCTGCCACCCGTAAGACGGCTGCCACCCGTAAGACGGCTGCCACCCGTAAGACGGCTGCCACCCGTAAGACGGCTGCCACCCGTAAAAGACGGCTGCCAGCCGTAAAAGACGGCTGCCACCCGTAAGACGGCTGCCACCCGTAAGACGGCTGCCACCCGTAAGACGGCTGCCACTGGCTTTCACTGGGAGGGGCCAGTTGTGATGCTGCATTGGAGGGAGGCGCCAAGCGGGATCGTCCCGGTTGGCGCCTCAAAGCGCTCTGGGCAAATGCAAACACTCAAGATGGCCGCCAGCGACCTGAGCCGTTTGCTGGCGCGTGACGTTCGCAAGCTGAGCGAGATCTTCCGCTCTTGTCGTTCGCAGTCGGCAGAAATCCGACAAAAAACAAAAGCGACGGCTTTTCCTGCCGAGTCCACAAACGCAATGTTTATCCCAACGATGGCGTGAAGACGACATTTGGGAGGTGCCATCGCTCACCTGTCAAGAACGCAGGTGGCGTCGCTCTGATGGCGAAGGCCGGCGGGCGCGTCGTGGTGACGGCGGAGGACGCCGCTCCAGCTGCCGGCGCCAGCTGAGCCCGGACGCCGCGGCGCCAGATGAGCCCGGATGCTCCGTTCCGCCTCCTCGTCTTCCTCGTCTCTCAGCAGACGCTGCGGAATCAAGTCGTGGTCGTCCTCGTCGTCCTCGTGGTCGTCCTCGTGGTCGTCCTCGTGGTCGTCCTCGTCCTCGTCAGTCTTGCCGCTACTCGGAGAGGAGTCGAAGTTGATCAGCGGACTGTTTTCCAGCCAGCGATTCCGCACCGGCGCCGTCTGTGCGTCCGATTGGACGAATGAGGAGGTCGTCGGATCGCCCTGCTGCACACGCACACACTTTCAGAACCATTTGGACCGTGCAAGTCCATTTCTGTCAACTGACATCAAACAAGACGAAAGGCGACCGCCGGCATTTGACTGCTGCCAACGATTGGCTAATGCCTGGCGAGAAACGTTTTCCCGTTGTTGAAATGTTTCCAAGTGCGGCAGAATCCGGGTTGGCTTTTGCCACTTTTGGTTTTGCAGATCGCCAAATCCTGCTCAGCGTCGGCCATTAGCCTCCGATAGCATAGAAGCTAGCTGGCCGGCTAGCTGCGGAGACGCTTTCTTCTCATCTCAAGATGGCCGCCACCATGTGACATGTCGGCGGAAGCAAACTAGTCATGCCGGAGACGTTGAGGGTTCGACCCGCAGCCAGTTTTTCAGTCCCATGACGATTTTTGCTTCTTTTTGTTTTGTTTGACTGCAAACAAATATCGGCCCCAAATATTGATTATTGGCTCCCTTGACGATAAATAATCGCTATTGGACCTGAAATAACATCAGCAAGCGGCTAAAAATGAATTTTCTAAGCGGCTATTATGATAAACAAATCAACAGCAAACGCACACTGACCAGTTTTCGGAACCACGAGGGCATCTTGCCGTTGGTGCGTATCGGCGGAGGAGCTGCAAAAGCGGAAACAAGCGTGAGCAACGTCCACACGGGCGTCATCGGCGACGGCATCGGCATCGGCGTCACCTTCGGAGGCCGGTCTGGACGGCGTGCAGGGCGCCACCCGGGGAAGCCGACGGCTCGGCCCGACCAGGAAGGTTTCCCGCCTGAAAGGAGTCGGCCCCGCCCAGTGAGCGAGGGGAGCGCCAGACGGGGGCGAGCGCGAGGCCACGCTCACCTGATGCCGGCGACGGTCGTCAGGGCCGCCGCCGCCGCCGCCTTCTTCCTGGTCATGGTGGCCGTCATGCGGGGGTCCAGCCGCCACACAAACACGCAACTACACACAAAAGCGCACAAGAGGTGAGTCCGGCCCGGCGTCGGCCCGGCGTCGGCAACGGGGCTCACCTGTCTGCCGACGTGCTGATCAGGTGCCGGCAGTCCTCGCTGAACCTCAAGCACGTCACCAGCTCTGGAAAGCAAAACGGGATCGCTTGAGGAAACATATTCATTCCAAAAATAATAACCAAAAATATATAATTCAATCTTTTGAGCTCAGATGAAAAGTGCAAACTGGCAAAAGGAGCCGCATGACTGACTGGTGATTATATTTGATTGGCAGTTCGTGATTGGTGATGAATCCGCATCGTCAAGTTGATTGCAAAATCTTTTCTCTTTTCTCATCATCTCTTTACGAAGCAATTGGATAAAAAAAAAGGAAAAGAGAAAAGTTGGTACTTTTTCACATGACAGCTTTTTTCGATTTTTGCCATGAATTGAATCGGACTCACTTCCTGCTTTTCCCCACAAATGTCTAATTTGGAAAAAGGACCCCCCAAAAAATCGACAATGAACTCATTGACTGGCAGCCATTTTGACTGAAGCAACCCCCTTCGCTCTCGGCTGTTTGACCGGATTTGGACTGATTCTGCAAGGCCCGCACAATATTGTGTTGTATTGCTATCAAAACATGGAAGCTACCAAAAAAAAAAAAAAAAAGATTAGACGCTTTTCTTTCATCAGGAAAAACACACACACGTACATTTCTATCTGTTTCCGTTTGTAGCAATTAGCATCGGAATGTAGCCGACTTTCATCATCATTCACAAATCTGTGAAAGAGCCTTTTTGCAACGTAGCCCTGGTAGATCTCTTACACTCTGCTGCCACCTGCTGGCTGTTTTTGTACTAACTAGCCTTGCTTTAACTCAATAAAATACTTCCGTATGCTCTAGCATAAAAAAAAGAAGGATAAATACGTCTTTGGGACACTTAAAACATTGAAAATAGAACGTATTGATACCATTTTGGGAGCAAACGAGTTCATCGAGAAATCAGGAAAAAAAAAACTCTTGCCTCCATTTTCTCTAAGTTTTGATTTGCTTTTTGATGTTTCCGAGTGTGTGCAAACGTGTCGTTTGTGTGAAAATGTCTGTTGCGCCCCCAAAATGACTTGGAAGAATATTTTCAGGCTGAAATTGTGAGGATTCGTCCGAGATGAAAAATGGTGTCGCTTGAGCGAACGTCACGTTGAAGCAACGTTTGCTCACCCGAATGTCCCGCGAGGGTCGCCACGCGTTCCCCCGACCGGCAGTCCAAGACGCTCACGACCTTGTTGGAGCGGCTGGTGGCCACGTAGGAGCCCGACGGGTCCACGTGGACCTACGGCGGGAAGCACAGCGCCGCCGCCGCCGCCGTCAGCCAATCACATCAAAGTCAGAACAATCACAAGACAACAACAAGGAAGGAAGGAAGGACTTTGCCGGTCAAGCTTCCTTCCTTTTTTGTTTTAAAAGCCACCAAGCTTCGCCCGTCGATGACACTTTGCATTGCTTGTTAGCATTAAGCTAATGATAAGCTAATGATAAGCTAATGATAAGCTAATGATAAGCATTCAGACGCTCAACACTCGAATGTGCTGCATTTTGTCAACGGCTGTAAAAGAAGAACGAACGTTTTGTTTGATGTTCTCGACGCAAGCGAGCACGCGCGACCTCATTTTGGGGAAATCGTGCGAGCGAGCGCCAAGCAAAGCGCCGGCAAAAGTCTTTGTAGCACGCGGAGGACGTCAAATCGGTCTCCAAATCGAGTGCACACAAAGGCAGCCTCGCACCCTTGAATCTTGTGACCATCGACCGCTGCCTCCATTTTGCCACCAATTCATCGGATACGAGTTGGTTTTGCATTCATTGATTGTTTTTCAAAGTAAAAGCAGATATTTGCAAAAGCAACAATAATAATGATAATAATAATCAGTGTGCTTTCTTCGAGGACCAAAGTAGGATCATTCAAGTTGAAAGGTCGAAATGACGAGCATTTGGCCAATTTCAAGTTGGGCCGAAACGATGATTAAAATTGTCCAATTGTGTCGCCTGGAATAGCGATGTGGAAACGATTAGCGACCGACGCGGGTTCCGCCGAAACAAAGAAAGTTGAAAGTGTGTCGAACCTTCAGCAAAGAAAGTTGAAAGTGTGTCGAACCTTCAGCAAAGAAAGTTGAAAGTGTGTCGAACCTTCAGCAGAGCTCCTTCAGTGCTCGTCGAGTCTTTCAAACTTTTGCTCAGCTTTCCCGTCTCCACGTTGTAGAACCTGAACACATCGCAGAAAAGCGCCGTCATTGACCGCTGCAGTTTAGTAGCGAAAATCAGCAGCACCAAATTGCCTGATTGGACAAAAACATTTTGCTTCTTAGCTTTTGTGCAGTCTAAACAAAACAAGAACGCGATGTTGGAATGAATGTCGATCCGTTTTTGCGATCACTCGATGGAATCATTGAACGCACAAATCGTTTTTTTTAGAGCGGCAGACGTTGACGCGACACGTCAAAAGCAACGTGCGCGTGTGCGTGCGCGCCACACCTCACCGCACAATTCGGTCCCGACAGGCGACGGCCACGTGCGTCCCCGACGCGTCGCCGTCCATGTCGGACAGCGACGTCTTCTCCAAGGCTTGAGCCGTCCGGACAAAATGAGCGCCGCCGTCCGCCGCCGATGTCTGGATTGGAAAACAATTTGTTCAGAAAGAAAGAAATACGATAACAAGAATACGAAGGAGAATTCATAGAAGAAGAAGAAGAGGTGTTGTCCCCCGGCGGGAGGGGCCAGGGACGACCCGGGACACGCCGGAGAGACGTCTGGGAACCAACGCCTTCGGAGGAGCTGCTTGAAGTGGCTGGGGAGAGCAAGTCTCGGCCCCGCGACCCGCCCGGAGTGAATGGATGGCAATAAATAATACGTCATAATAAGAAAAGAAAGTCATTCATAATAATTCGTCATTTTAGTTCCAAACGGATCTCTGATCGGCTGTCAGATTTGTAAAAAAGAAAAAAAAGAAAAAAAGAAAAGCGGCCGCTGCCGATATTCATCCAATTGCCGAATAAGAACGATAATCGGTCCGTCCAAACCACAGCGAGAACACGCAAAGGTGAACGCACACGCACACACGTTGCCGTTTACCCGCCGGTAGAAGTAGACGCTCCTGTCGGCGCCGCAGCTGGCCAAGCGGACGCGCTCGCCGTCACCTGCAAAGAGCGCAGCCGACGTTGACGTGGCGCCGGACAAGCTCCTCCCCCCGAGCGGCGGAACGCACCTGCGAACTTGACGGCCAGCGGCGAGGCCGAGTGGTCGGCGAGCGTCTGCTCCAAAGCCACGTCGCCGTCCAGGTTGAAGATCCGAAGGAGGCGGTCCCTGCCGGCGCTGGCGAGCAGCCTCACGCCTGCCGCGCACACAAAATGGAGACGCTAAGGTTGGGGACGCCGTCATTCGGAACCAGCGCATTAGCTTGGATCAATCGCTTTGAAAGGCCAAGTTGGTCCAATTGGTGATCGATATTCCGTCCTCGTTTGTTGGCGCTCACCTGCGGAGGCGGGCGAGAACTCCAGAGCCAGAACCTCGCCGTCGTGAGCCGCCATCTTGACCAGCTCGTCCAGCGACTCCAAATCAAAGATCCTGCGCGAGACAAAACGTCACGTCGTGTCGCGGCGAGCGAGCGGCGGTCGTGAGCTCACCGCAGCGTTCCGCACGCGTCGCCGGTGGCCAGCCGCCGTCCGTCGGGACTGAGGGCCAGCGCTCGGACCCACGACTTGCCGTCGGCCTCCGCCTCGGCCCGCCCGCCGTCTCTCACGTGCAAAATCTTCAGCAGGTCCTGAACAACAAAAGTGGGTCACGCCAGGCCCGGCAGGACGCACAACGAGCCAGCGCGTTACCTTGCGGTCCGGGTCCGAGCCCACGCGCCACAGCCTGATGGTGTTGTCTGACGAGCAGGTGAGGAACCGGGACGGCGCCCGGGACGGCGCCCGGGACGGCGTCTGGGACGGCGTCTGGGACGGCGGCGGACACACCTGCAAGCGTGGCGTCATGGCAACGGCGCTACAAACGTGGTCGGCCGAGGCGGCGCCAGTACCTGAACGTTCCACACGGCGGCGCTGTGGTAGAGCGCCGAGTGGATGCGGGTCACCTTCGCCAGCCGCTCCACGTCCCAAACGTAAACGCTGTGGTCGGCGTACACGCAAGTCAGATGCTGACGCTTGGGGTCAAAGGTCAAGGCCGCCACGTCGGGGTAGCGCTGACCCAAACTGGGACTGGACGGCCTGAAAAAAAAAAAATCCATCACGTGGAAGCGCCGCCACTTCGGACCACCAAAAATGCCAAAAACAAAATCAATCAATAACAGAAATTCATTTGATTTGGACTTTTGCTTTTCAAACGACTTGAATTTTCTCAGTTTGTCTTGAAAAAAACGACTCGTTTTCAGTTGCCACTTTGTCGGAACGTGTCGAAGGTCGTTTATTCGAGCACTTTTCAGATTTGCAGAACGTTGACGACAGACAACAAAACAAAGATTTGAAAAGCAAAACGTTTGTTTTCGTTCCAAAGCAAAACGAAAGCCGGCAAAATGTCAAGAAAGACAATTTGAAATTCATTTCTTGTTTGCCGTCACATTTTTGGCAAAAAGCCCAACGCGACCGTCTTGCATACCTGGGCATGATAAGCTCCGCCCCCAGGCGGTGCGGGCGGGGCAGGGTGGCGACGTAACGCAGGTCGGCCGGCGCGAAGACGCGCACCAACCCGTCGGCGCAGCCGCAAAACACAAAGCGCTCGCTGAGCGCCAGGCAGAGCGCGCACGCGGCCTGCGGGAACAAAGCGTGAGCCAGCGGGATGACCACGCCCCCCCAAGCGCCCGCCCCCCAAGCGCCCGCCCACCTTGAGGGGCACCCAAGCATCCAGCCGCCGGCCGGCGTCGAAGCGGCACAGCAGCGCCGACTGCGTGACGGCGAAGGTGGCGGGTCCGCTTTGGCACGCCGCCCCGCTGAAGACGTCCTCGTGCCGCTCGCCAAGCACGGCCGAGCGGCCAATCAGAGGCACCGTCGCGCTGCTGCTCACCTGCTGGACACAAACGTCACCTCATCAGCGACGTGGGCACGCCACGCACGCCAACGTCAGCGGGAACGAACGCCAAGTACCCGCCGCTCCTCGGAGGCGTTCGGGTACCAGAACTTGAGGTGTCGTTTGCCGGCCGTGACAAAGTAGTCGCCGTCCCGCGAGAAGGAAATGGCCGACACGCTGCTGGAAACTTTGTTGGAGGCCACAATCGAACCTTTCTGCAAATGATAAAAGTCATTCATCTTTCATCCAAAACGTGCACGTGCGCGCTCACCTTCCAGTCCCACACGCACACGCTCGTGTCGTGCTGCGATCCGACGGAGACGACGTAAGCGCCGCTGGGGGAGACGGCCACGCAGGAAACGCCGCACGTGTGCTTCTGAACGCTGCCCACTTCCACGCACTCGTCCACCTGCCACACGCGCACGCACGGCAGGTGGCCGCTCTGACACACACGCACACACGCACGTTAGCAGCGCAGCTAGTTATGCTAACATCTTGCTTGGCTGAATTTCACACGGACGTTCGAGATGTTAGCATTAGCCGCGAGTCACGTTAGCATTGCTAACATGGGAAGTGGCGTGAAATCATTCACGGTTGAAGCAACAAATCGAATATCAAATGAATGGACAAACTTTTTGATTGAAACTTTGAGAGCAATCGTTTCGCTTCAACTAACAACTTCAATAATCTGCCGATTGTTTTTCAATGAATCCGATTTTCCAAACTTGTTCTCGATGAAAACAGCGGACGACGGTTCGGAAGGGACGAAATTCCTTCGAGTGGGACGGACGCGACGTGTGGACATTTTGGGGGGTTTTCTGGTGCGCTGAAGGTCTCAGCTGGAAAAGTGGAGATCATTAGCCCCGCCCCTCCCGCTGGGACGCTCAATTTGGGGGCTTGTTGTTGTTGGAAGTGATGAGAAGGAGCCGAGCAGATCTGCGCACACGCCCCCCAGATGATGTCACTTCCTGTTGGTGTGAGCGACGCCTCCAGAACGCCGTCACGCCGTCACTCGGTAGCGTGCCGGCGCCGGCGGCGGCGGGAGGGGATGGCGGGTCATCAGACCTTTTACAGCTCATCATTGACCTTCGGCCCGACAGAAACCCGCGTTTAGAGATTGCGCCGTTAGCGGAGGAGGACTTGGTTCTGACAGAGCCTCCAAAATCAGGTGGCTCGGACTCAGAGTGTGATGGGGACGTCGCTACTTCGTTTCAAGGGCTCGACTTCCACTTGAGTTAAATATACAGACGGACCGACCCGACCCGACCCGGCCCAGTAGCGCTTCTGACCGGGCCAACGCCCAAAAAGACTTCATGTTGGACCCTACAAGGACTCAAAGAACCGCTAGCTGCTGCCCTAAACCAACACACGGCGCTCGCTAATGTTAGCATAGCATGGCTGCTAACGTCCGTACCTCGCCGGTGACCAGATGTTTGCCGTCGCAGGAGAAGGCCAAAGCGCTGAAAGGTTTCCTGGAAGGGAAAAAAAAAAGTTTGGATGCTGAGCGCTGGACTGGGCCATCGAAAGGACGCACCTGGACGTGTTGATGATGTGGCGTTGGCGGTTGGTCTGCGGCTGGAGGAGCACCACCGCACACCTACGAACACACAAACGCTCAAGGTCCGAGTGGCGGCAGGCCGGGCTAGGCCACGAGCCCGGAGTTCGGATCCGACGCCAAAGCGCTGCTGCTGGCCGCGCTGATGCCCAGAACTTTGTCCAGTTGGACCTGAAACCGGACGGCGGCGGCACAATTTGCATCCTTCGCTCAACAAATGACTTTGTTACTTTATTTTTGTGCTTGGAAAGTTCTTCAATAGGAAAGGCGCAGGATCGACAAATCGAGCAGGAGACAATAGAAAAACCTGCCCTTGCTTGTGGTGCACCCCAGGGATCTGTGCTGGGGCCAGAGTGGATAGAAAGGATATCGTCATGTGTCACAATCGTTCAATGTGATCGTCTTGACAGCAAGTTTTAGTTTTCAACGCAAAGTTGCTGCATTTCAAGCTCGGCCTGTTTTTTTTAATGTTACTAAATTGTTTCAACGGTCTTTGTTATTGTACGACTACTTTTCACTCCATGTTACAGCACTTCAATGCAGCAAAGCTCGTTTGAAGGTGTTTTTATACATAAAGTGAAGTTGATTTTCTTCGCACAAGCAGCTCAGAGTTGTCAAGCTGCTCTTCTGCTTTGCAGCCTCGCGTCAGTTCATTATTGCTGTTGTGCGTCCCATTGCAGGTGGAAGACGTTTTTGACTTCTTATTTCTAGACGTGACGTTGACGGATGTTTGCTGTCGTTCTGACGCGAGCTTTATTGGCGTTCTGCAAATGATAAAAGTCATTCTTATCCTCGCTCGCTCGCAATGACTTTTCCTTCCATTTGAATGGCTTGCTAGCTAATATTGCTAAAGCTAACGGCAGCAGTCGGTCCACGTACCCGGCAGCTTCCCGAGGTCTTGTGGCGGTTCGTCTTCCCCGCCGTTGATATCCTCTTGGCGGCGTGGAGGGAACCGCCGCAGTCGGCGAGCTCTGCCATCGCGCCGTGAACACTTTTCACGAAAAGCGCTTGCTTAGCTTAGCTTAGCTTCATGCTAACAACGCCAAACTAAGTTTCCACCGGTTGGACACGCGAGCTCAGTGGAAAGTAACCCAGCGCATTTTTTTCAAACGCAGACACGCCCACCTGACCAATAGTCGACGACAATAAACCCGCCTCTCGCTTTACAACCAATAGCGACGGACAAGATTCGAAAACAACCAATGATATAATCGCTATCGGACAAGAGCCCGCCTTTTCCCCCAAACAGCCAACCAACGGACGTCTTATTTGGTCAACACACCAAGGGAAAAAAATGCTACTCGCTCCAGGTACATGTTTTACGTCAACTTAACTATACATCTACTAAAAACATATTTCTGGATCCAGATGATTTGATTGTGTGCGACCACCTTTTTTTTTAGTGCACGGACAATTGCGCCCCTGGCGGCTGATGCCAGAAGGCGGCCATCTTACGTTGCCATCGTACTGACAACTCAGAGAACCAGAGACGCGATCGTCAATCATCAAGTTGACATTTTGCAGACAATTTTGAAATTATAAGGATTATGCTGACGACGATGCTGAGGAAGAGGAAGAAGAAGACACGGACGCGAACTGACCTCCATTGACACGCCCACTTGAAAAGGGAACGAAACCTGAAACCGTCGCGGTCGCCACAACAAACTCAAGAAAAAGAGTTCAAGTCGAGCATTTGTTCGTTTTTTTTGTTTTGTTTAATCCTCACAATGTTGATGAACATGTTGAAGTGTGCCGAGTGTGAAAGATTGCAACTCGAACGAGAAGAAGCATTTCAAAGAACCTTTTCTTACACCGCATGTTCTTTTCACAAGCCATCTTTTATTTCTCTACTTTGCGGCTGTAAACGTCTTGAGCCTTCAAATGTGAAGAAGCGCATCGTGACCTTCTTGTTCATGAAATTCGCTACAGCAAAAATAAAGCTTCACTTTCACTTAAGTAGTCCTTTGCCGCCATCTTGTGGCATTACAGGGAATGACCGGTTACTGTTTGATTAGCGATCGCCTTGAATTGTCAACAGGGCGACTTATCGATTGAGTAAAAAAAAAAAAAATGGATTCCAGTCACAAGGGATCCCATTAGTTTGGATTCATCATTCAATTGGACTCTTGAAGGATTAGTCGCACTTTTGTTAGCATGTTGTGAACCGTTTCTCCTCACGAGAATGCCGGGTGTGCTGGAGCCGATCCCGGCTGTCTTTTATTGAGCATATTTCATTTTGGTTTCTTTAAATCAATGGGACTGTAAATGAAAACGATTATGAATTGTCTTTAAGTGCAACAAGTCAGGTTTTTCAGGAAAAAATTATTAAATTACTGTGAACCAGCAAGATACAAAAAAAAAAAACATTTAGGCTTTAAGGTCCAATTGTATTTTGACATGAATGTATAGGAACGAGACGGTTGGACTCTGAAAAGGAAAATTAATGGATGGTATGAATTTTGAAATTAGGTCGTCGTCGTCTAGTAAGCTTTTTGTGCGTGCGTGCGTGCGTGCGCCATCTTTGGAGTTCAGGCGTCGTCATCGACATCGTCGTCGTCCCCGATGACGCCGCGAAGGAAGGAACGTTTGAAATCCTCAAAGGTGATGTCATCGCACTCGCTGCGACCCACAAAGCAAAAAAAAAAAAAAAAAGATGACAAGACGTGCGAGAACAAATTGCAGCAAAAGTTGACGTGAAATGAAGACGGCAACTTACTTGCTGTCTTTGGCTGAAATCAGAAAGACAAGAAAAGTCACAATTTTGTCCAACATGCGCCCAAGCAGACGTGAGGCCCTCAACACTTTTTGGGGCCCGCAACACTTTTTGGGGCCCTCCAAAGAAAACATCGAGGACGCCTTTCATTTGGCCACAAACGACAATCAATTGGAGCCAAATGATGACGCACAGATTTGGTCGACCATCACAAAATGATCTTGTCGTCTTTGAAGACATTTTGTATTTTGATTTTGTGACGAGTTCGCTCAAGCAACAACTTCAATCTGACGTAAGACGGCGTTTTGCAACGCCAGCGATGGCGTGATCGCACGTCATCGTATTTCTCTGGACTTGATTGTCAAACGCGTGCGAGATGCCGTCGTGACGACTCGACATTTCTTGCAGGACAAACACGCTAATCACATGACGCGCCTCAAGCTGACGGTGCAACTGGTAATCGGATTATCACGCACACACATGCGATGTGAGCGCTTGTCATGGTGACGCAAGAGGACGGCACGTACCGGCTTCGGGTTGGGGATGCATCAATCGGAAAGGAAGCTCCACGCACACCTCGCTGCAGTGGGGAACACACACACAATTAAGTTTTGGCTACATTGTGGGCGTGTTTTTCCAGGTTGAACCATCATTGTGGGGACGGACTTGAAATTGAGGGGACATTTTGCTGGTCCTCAAGTTCAGAGACCTCTTTTTGAAGGTCAAGACTTTCGAGTTTAGGTTTAGATGGTTGGGGTTAGGGGGAGGGGCTAGGAAATGCATCATGGCAATGAGATGTCCCCACCATGATACAAAGACAAGTGTGTACGCGCGCGTACCTGGATCCCAAAGGTCTGCCGGACGGCACAGAGAGAAACGGGAGAAAGTCAGGTGTGCTGAAAGGATGCAGCAAAGTGTGTGAAAGGAAAACGTTACCCCGCCGCCGTCATCTTCAAGAGCAGCTTGTAAGACACCAACATGCCCTGAAGCTCCTTCAGCACCTCCCGCTTCACCCTGCACTCATGATTGCAAAGTTGACGCTTCGCCCATCGAGAAACGTCGACCTCACCGCGATGACGCCGATTGTCAAGACGGCAAGCGCAGGCACGCACAACAATGTCGTGGATGAAGTGGTGTTGACAAGCGTGAAAATCTTTTTTGTGTGAATGTGAAGCGGCAACAGGTGAGTTTTCCCCGTTAGTGCAACTACTCAAAAAGATGTTTACAACGTCAGTGTCCGATTTGACTGGTTGGCCAAGCCAATTTTTTTTTCCTTTTCGTGACGAAGCATCTTTGCAAAATTTGGTCTCATCACTTCCAAAAAGCTCCACTTTCTTGACCGTCCGTCCCTTCATACCCGTGTATGAAGTGGGCGGCAGAGTGGAAAGTGTCCTCAAAAAGCGTCTTCTGCACTTTTATTTGCTCAATTGTGTGATTGGACCGCAAGGGCCGCTGCTTGGCCCCGGTTGTCATAGCAACCGGCTCGGCATTGCTAAGGCTAACGCTAACGTTTCTCACATGCTGGAGGAAGCCAAGTTGGTGTCTTGATGCTTGAGGTGTCCGTCCAGCGCCAGTCCTCGCCGGTCCTTGTTGTGCTCCAGACGCGGGTACAAGGTGTATGACTTGGCCAAGCTCGAACCCGGCGCCACGCCGTCGCTGACGCCGTACAACACACACGTCACAAACAAGTCACAACTGAAGAAATTGGAGCTGCACAATTATGGCCAAAATGATCATCCCCATTATTTGTCATCAATAATTATTCATAATTATTGACAATCATTGGGTTTCCAGCCAAGCATTTTTATTTGAATTTTCAAGAAACACCAGAAATGTGCAAAAACGTTTTTGACACTTAGATTTTGGATGGATTTTGAAGCGTGTCGAAAAAAGGAAAATGCGAACTTGGGCGATGGAAACAAGACCGGATACACGTGTCACGTCTTAACCGGATATTACATCACACGTACGTTTGTAGTCCCAAAACAATGTGGGACGATAAAGTAAGGTATGTTTGGGCAAGCGACCATACAGAAATCGAAAGCGAATATTCATGCAATTTTAGATGGAAAACGGCAGAGAGACGCTGCGGTTGAAGAATTTCAAAAGCAAACTCATACGACGCACGGCGCAGTTGCTTCCTGGTCTTCTTCTTCTTCTTTTCAATGACTGCTGGATCACATCGCTATGGTGTATAGCGCCACCTACAGCGACGGAGTCCCCTCAACACAGATGGAAACGGGCAGAAGGCGCATGGTCAGTAAATTGGCTTAGAAACATTCAAAACAATGACTTATGTTAGGAAAAAGGTCAGCATTTTTGTTGTACTACTTTTTTTTGTAGTTCTGCAGATGTGTCTTGGACAGAGCAGACTTGACATTTTTGATGAAGGCCAGACCAGCAAATTTGAAGTCAAACCACAAATGTGCTTACATTTCACATTTGTTGCAAAAGCAACAAGCACATTTTGGCTTTGTTGAAAACCTAATGAAAGAAAAAGAAAAGGTAGCGGCCATTTTGTTTAGTTTTTGTGATTTTTCCTGGATGTCTCAGTCTGGATATTCGTTCGTCTTGCTTTGAGTGGTGATGTTTTTTCACTACAACAACACGAGTAAGTAAGCAAAGGAGTTCATTTGGTGAAGAAGAAGACGAGCAAGCATTTCGTGTTGAGGCGCAATTTGAAGCGAGACGATGAAATTAGCGCCGGTGTTGGTTTGAGTCTCTTACCCGCTTTCCTCTTTGGCCACCGACTTGACGTACTTGTCGTTGGAGTAGAGGATGACGTGGGTCACCTGCTCCACTGCGAACGCCACACGCACACGATGACCAAGGCGGCGCCAGCAAAGCCGGCGTGCGTGCGTGCGTACCTGACAGGCTGATGTCCTTCACCTTCCTGTTGGAGCCGTTGGCGATCTCCACCTCGGCCCGCACCGGCTCGCCGTGGTGGAAGGTCTGCGTGCAAACGCCGTTTGAGCGGGACGGCAAGCAAAAAGCGAAGAGCCGGCGACCTCGCTGACCTCTTTGGGCAGACTCAGTTTAACGCAAAGAGGTTTGTCGCACATCAGGAAGTCAAAGTTGGTCTGGGCCACCGGCGACGCCTCCACGTCCCGCCCAGCGTACTGGATCTTGCGGATGGTGAGGCCGACCGAACTCCTGGCAAACGAGCGACACGTCTGACAAACGCAGGCCGGCCGCGCAACACGACACCCACTGACCGTTTGTCCGGGTCGTGGTTGGGATCATCCGCGCAGAACGCTTTCAGCTGGAACTCCACTGCGCATTTCTGCAAAGCGACAGCCCACGTTAGCTTAGCGCGCTAGCACCTGCGGCAAAGCGCTGGGCGCGCCGACGGACGGCGACCTTTCCCACATCCGACGGAGCGGGCTGCAGCGTGACCGAGTTGGGCAGGTTGTCCGGGAACTGAAACCACAACAACACGTTTGAAATCCTTCTTACAATGACTTTGGATTGTTCACAGTCCATTTTTATTTTGTGGGAAAAAAATGCTGTCTGGCATTTGCAAGATTCCAAAAGCAAGCAAACATTTGTGGAGTAAAAACCCGAAAGAACTATTTTACAAACCCGCTTGTATGCAACGTCATCTGGTGACTTTTTTTTCTTTCTTTTTTGACGTTGACGTCGCATTCAATTGACTTTCCTCCTTGCGGTTGAAATAAGCAAACTAATTCATTTGAAATCAAGCTCATCGTCTCCATTGGGGAACATTTTGTTTTCTTAAAAGTATTTCCATTGTTATTTTGTTTACAAATCTGTTTTGGAATTTTAGTGGTCGTTATTTTGTGAAAATAAGCTTGCAAGCACACGCCTGACCCGAGATCATAAGAATGTTGCTCTTTTCATGATTAGTTACTTTTTTTTTTATTCAATTAGAAACAAAACACGTCACTAAATATTGTGTCAACTAAAATTCTTTTTGTTGTCTAACAGAACACACGCAAAACAACAACGTTCCTTAAATAATTAGTCATCTACTTTTATTGCTTTAAGTTGCTGTTAAATGTTTTGAGCTTTTGTTTGCAAATGTTACTGTTGCCAGTATTTTCAAAAGACAAGATGTCCTATTTCAATCAATGTTTATTTCCTCCAATGTGTTTGTTTGTGTTTGGCGCCAGTTGAGGAGCGGACTGACCTCCAGGAAGAAGGGGAAGGCGTCGCGGCCCAGTTTCCTCAGCAGCTTTTCCTGAATTTTGCTGTGCGTCAGCTGCTCCTTGTCCTGCAGCTCCGGGAAAACCTGGCGTGTGGCCACAAACAGGTCGCGGCGGAAGGCCACGCCCATCACGTCCGCGTCCCGCCGGCCGTACACGAACGTGCACGTCAACATCACGTAGACTGCAAGCACAAAACGTTGGACGCCGTCGCGGAGACGGAACGGCACCGACGACAGCTGCCTTGACATGACAGTTAAATGATGTGCCCGACTGCGCTCTTAACTCAAATCATCTTCCCTCGTGGAGATGAACGCAAATTCACGCAAATTCCTTTTAGAAGAGACGAGATTCAAGAGTGCACATGGTGACTTCATGCTGCAATTCAATTATTTTCGGGTGTAATTATGGAGGTTGAAAATTGCCACAATGATTGTCCGAAAGGGAAAAATGAAAACAATTCCTGGTGCTGCTCCTTCTGGTGTCTTGGCCACCAGGGGGCGGTATTGTCTGTATAATGAGAATCCAGTTCTGCAGTCACTCGCAATCCAACGTTTTTGTGTTTTGTTTTTTACTATTGTCAATGACTCGGCAAGACGTGCTAGCATAACTGCCAGTACGTGTCACTTTGCTCAAAATTGCGTTTCATGTCACGGAGCTATGCAGGTTGAATTGCGTTCGATTGGACTCCACTTGTTAAAATGTTCAAAAAGGACTTGGGCAGACAAATATGACATTTGGCTCACAAAATATGCCTGGCAACATTGTTATCGCATCTGTCATTATGGGTTTGTGCTCAATTATCTGTTGCTTCAAAAGCCGCAACTAATGATGCTAACCGTTAGCATGTCAATAGCATATTGAAATGTTTGTTGGCATGATGCTAAAACTGCGGCTTTCAGTACGCAAGAAGTCATTCTTTATGCTACAAACCTCAGCTGGGACGGACGTTAAACATCCGGAAGCTTCTTTTTGGAAGAATATTGACTAACGCCATCTGCCAAATTGCTGCTCATTTCGAAAACAAAAACTAACAACGCCTCCTATGTGTGCAAAGTGCAGAGTTGCACCACTCGCATCTCAAGGCACCGCTGTACTTTCTTTTCCACGGGTGTCAACGCGGGTCCACTGACTGACCTCGTTTTCCGCTCAGCTGCGAAGGGTCGATGACGAGCACGCCGTCTGGAAGGCCACAAAGCGCAAGATACAAGTCAACATGCCTTCTGCTCCGTGAATCAAGTTCAAGATGGGGGACAACTTGAGTGATGCGCAGCCACCAGTAGATGGCAGCGATGCGGCATTTGCCAGTCATTTCCAGGGACGGTGACCTTCGTATGGGTCAAGTCCAACTTTTGTCCCCTTGTGAGGTGACGGAAAGCGGCGGGCACTCACCCACTGGATCCACGTGGTCGCAGCGGTCCACAAAGTCTCTGCTGGGCATGTAGATGGTCACCTGCCACAGCACATGAAGATGATGCGGAAGATGATGCAAGCTTCCACGTCAGCATGGCCGACGGATCGTGAGCTCAGCACACATCTTCCAAACTTGCCAAAGTGGCCCACAAATCTCACACACACACACACGCGCACACACCACTTCCGGATAGGTCGCCCCCGCGTGCTGCGTTGCTACAAGCTTCCTTGAAGTCGGGTCACGTCACAAGTCGGCCCTGAACAATTTGCAGTTGAAAAAGGTGCAAATTGTGAGCTGCCGACAGCGCGACTACGTCACTCCTCTTACTTGGCCAAATTCATTTGTCAGGGAGCTTTCATTCTTTTTTGGGGAAAGAAAATTCCACAAAGATGGCTGCCACATGTCACGTTGCTACCGTACAGCAAGTGGTCCACAATCGGAATGACAACAACTTACCGACTTGTCCCGGGACGCTTTTTTGAAGACCGCTCGCTTGCCACTCATTTCCGCGGACCTGCAAGACTTCACAAGACCGGCTTCAATTTTGCAATCACAAATTTTATTCCTCAGTCGCACTCGGAGATCAGAGTGGAGCGGACGGACAGGCCTGATGATGATGAAGATGACGAAGATGAAAACTGATGACCTGCCTCAGCCTGTCCGACTTTTATAAAGACGCTAATCTGCTTACGAATGGCCGCATCAGCATCACGTTTCGTCCTCGTCACTGAAGCTTAGGAAGCCCACATGGCTTGGACGTCTTTATTCACTTGCCGTGTGTACAAAAGTCAACGTGAGACTGACGAGTCAACGGTCCCGCTCGCTCACACGTTACGCTAAAAGAGTTTGTTGGCGTTCCGTACACGTGCGCCGCGGCACAGCCAGCCGTCGTCTCGGCCGGCGGACTGCCCGCGTTAAAAAAGAAAAAGAAAAAAAAAGGTGTGGGCGGCGGCGAGATGCAGTCCGGTCCTCCCGTCACACGTCCGACCACAGGATGGCCTTGCTGCCCTTCTCCACGCTGCTCACGTACACGCCCGACGGCGACCACGAAACGGCGTTGATGGCCGAGCTGCAGGATGCAACGACAACAACTTGAGTGACAAAATATTGGCAGCGTCAAAGTCAATACGTATGCAAATATGCCACACGTACACCCCAAAAAAATCACTTTTTTTCCCAGGGAAAACAAAAAATCCGACAGTCTTTATACATCGAGTGGAATGTCAAACAATCCTGTCAAATATTATTTTAAGTATGAAAAAAAAAAAAAAAGACAATTTGAAGCAATTTCTCTTCAAACATTTACAAACAAATCTCGGAATTCATGTTACCTTACCAATAACTGCAACATGCAAATGTGCGTGCGCTCAAGTCACGTGACTCGGGAATGGGCGGGGCCCGAGCCAGGCGGGGCCGTCTTACTTGTGATTGCGATCCAGCGTTCGCTCCACTTTCCCCGTGAGAACGTTCCAGATGTACAGCGCGCCGTCTGCCGAGCCGCCCGCCACAAAGTTGCCATCGGGACTAAAAGCAAAGTCACAAACATCTTCACGCAAGCTAGCCGTGCTAAAGCTAATGTTTGGATGCCAAAACAATGAAAACGGGCATCAGGAAGCAGAAGAAGGGAAGCAGTCAGCGAGGGCAGTACGATAACGACAGGAAAACAAAGAGGAGCCAGCACATTCTCAAGGCAATTTTGAAATCAACAAAGTGTTGATTGCCATTTGGACTTTGCGAGGCAACCCACCTGAAGGTGACTCGGGTCCAGTCGGCGCCGCACTTGAAGCCGTCGGCGCTGAAGACGACAAGACAAGCGTGAGCGCGTTCGGGTCACAACAAGTCGCTTTTCAAGCCCCGCGGCGCGCTCTTCAAAGACGGACCTGAGAGTCTGCCGGACGGCGTTGGTGCGCAGGTCGACGATCTGGAGCAGGTCGTCTCTGGAGCAGGTGAGCAGCTCGGTGCGCTCGTGGTTCAGGTCCAAAGACGTCACCCGGCCCAGAAGCTCCAACTCCCGCACGCTGCTCTCCGCCCTGAAACCAAAGCAGCGTGGGATCGGATTTGCCAAATTCCCCCAAACTCGACTGGCGCAGCTCACTGACCTGATGTCCCAGAAGCGGACCTTCTTGTCAAAATGGCCGCTCATGACGCACTGCTCGGTGCACACCAAGTCATTGCAGCTGGAGCCGGTGAACACCGTCTTCATGCCTGCCGGACACAAAGCGGAGGTCGGCGGAGTCACGCCATACGAGCGAGCGAGCGGCGGCCAATCACGTACAGACTTTGCTGCGGAGGTCCCACACTTTGAGGGTTCGATCGTAGCTTCCCGACACGATGCGAGTGTTGTCCAACAGGAAGCGGGCCGACAGAACCTTCCCGCTGTGTCCCGTCAGCGTGTGCTGTCCAGACCAAAAGTTACGTTCAAGAGTGGAAACGCAGCTTTCGCAAGATGACATCACACGCTGGGCAAAAAACAAGAGCCAAATAATGACCCCGCCCCCTCCTGAGTGGACGTTTGACGTTTGAGATGGCAAGCAGCCCCCCCCGCCGCTGCGCGATGCCGGCGCGTGACCTCGCAACATGCGTCACTCGAGCACCACGGCAGGCGCTGCCGGGAGCCCACCTGGCAGCTGCCTCGTCCCACTTCAGAACTTTTTACTTCTCATCACAGACCTTTGCCAATATTCAACCGCATGACCTTTCACCCCCGTGCGCCAAAAATCCTCTTCCATAATAGTTTTTTTTGTGCGCACTAGTAAATGTCCCAATCTGATCACGTGATCGGAAACCAGCTCGCTGATCATGTGACTTTCAGCCAATTGAAAATGGTCCGTTTTTACATTTTCAAGACTAAAATGATTTGTTGACTTGAGTTGATCAAATCAAATCTAATATTTCCATCTTGGTGTTTTGTTGACGTGATGACACGACGACCATTTGGACAATCACCGTTTGACAAATGATTGATTGATTGATGATCAAGAGTCGATTAATGCGACGATCCGTTAGCTTCCGCTATCTTAATCGTTGCACCTCCACTTGTTTGTCCATTTGCACCCTAACTTGGACTACTGAGTATTCCGGCCTGTCCCAATCTCAGACTTAAAACGGGACAAACGACATTTGAAGGAGAAGAAAAAGAAGGAAAAAAAAAGGTGGTCTACTTTACGGTGGTGAAGGAATCGTGGAAATGATGAAAGCATCCAACCTCGACATGCACACTAACAAGACTGGCCTTTTTCTGCGACTGACCCTCAGTCTGTAGTCGTCCAGAGTCCAGATGCGACTGGCAAAGTCGTTGGAGGCGGCCAACAGGTACGAGCCCTGCACGCACACGCACACACAAATGATCAGACGTGGGTGCGTCGGTCAACTTCCACCATTTGCCAGCGGCGAACCCGCAACATGGTCTTTATCTCAGGACGCACCATCTCATTATTTCAATTTGACTTTGTTAGTTTCTTTCTTATTTGTTGTCATGCAGCATGAAAAGTTCTCAGCACACATGAAGCGAGACGACGCCAAAGCAGACATCCACTAAACCAGAAAAAGGAAAAGAGTGACCCCCCCCCCCCCCCCCCAAAGATCAGTGATTTAGCTTTTTTGGAAGTGTCTCCCTCTATTGGGACGCAAAGGAATCGAATGACAAGAAATGTTTTGCGTTTGGCTTGTCGGAGAACGAAGTCGTACTGAGGCCGAGCAGACGATTCGTGATGGGGCGGGAAAAGGAGACTTACGGCGCTGTCAAAGTCGATGCAGGTGATTCCCGCGTTGCTGCCGGTCAACGCTCCTTTGGGCTCACAGCGACCTGCAGGCACGCACGCACGCTTTCAACAAATGGCGTCTTCAAGAAAAAACAAGTCCAATTTGTAGAGTGGAAGTGTAACAACGCAGCCATGAAAATGGAGCTCATCGACAGCGTCAACAATCTTTTCAAGGTCTCAGCTTGAAAACTGGAAATCATTAGCCCCGCCCCTCCCGCTGGGACGCTCAATCTGGTGGCTTGTTGTTGTTGGAAGTGATCAGAAGGAGCTGAGAAGATCTGCGCACAGACTCCCGATATGATGTCACTTCCTGTTGGTGTGAGCGAGGCCTCCGGTACGCCGACGCGTTGCCACTCGGAAGCGTGCCGGCGGCGGGAGGGGATTGCGGGTCATCAGACCTTTTACTGCTCATCATCGACCTTTTGCCACAAGTGTGTGCGTGCGTGCGTGCGCGCAACCCACCTGACACCACCTCCCACAGCTTGACCTTGCGGTCCATCCCTCCTGTGGCCAAGACACGCGAGCCGGGGCTGAACCGCACCGCGTTCACCTCGCCGTCGTGCGCTTCCTGCACAAAACACACCGCTCGCGTGAGACGCCCCAATTCCAACCCTTAAATGCTGAGTGTCAAGCGGGGAGGCAAATGGCTCCCATTTTGATGGCCTTTGGTACGAGGATTGAACCCACGACCTCCCAGTGTCAGGGCGGACCCTCTACCACTAGGGCACCGAGTTGCTGGCAGAGCAAAACAAAAGCGCGAGACGAGTTTCACTAAAATTGAGTCGTGCGCTTCCTTACAAAAACGTGGAGCGCCGTGGACGGGACTCGAACCTCCACGCAGGCCCCCGACGGCACCTCGCTGTTTTCCGGAGACGTACTCAAGGAGTTTGCGCCTCGCCGTCTGCAGAGGAAGAGACGACGTCCAATCAGCCGCACACAATCGCACCCACGTCACGAGTGTGTCCACGCACCCGAAGATGTTGGAGATGGAATCCAGCAGACCAGCAGGGGGCACCGCCGTCATTTTCTTACTGAAAGACAACAAACTTGGATTCACCTTGCACCCGAGACAATCATTTGCAGCTTGGCTTTTTCTTTGCTTTATTGACGCAAACAACATAAAAGTATGACTTTGACGCCACCTTGAGGCTATTGGGTGCGATTGATTGATGGTCCTTTCCCACTGATGAGGTCATTTCCCTTTGAAATGCCGATGTTTGGCGATGGAACAAATTCAACTCGCATCTCAAATTGTCATTTATTTGGAGAACTGACTCGAAGGAGGCGTTTTGTCCCGACTCGCTGGCGTTACCTGGGAGTCCTGCCGATCGCTCGTCCGTGCGGCTGCTCCCCGCCCGCCTTCCCGGAATCCTCGGCCAGAACTTCAATGTCGTCGTCCCTGAGGAGAACAACAAGTCAGCGCGGGCGCCGCGTCCACCCGCTCGACTAGCCACAAGTTCACCAACGGGTCGACAGGAAGCGGCTCTTTGGCGGCGTCCGCCAGCTCCTTCTGCAGTTTAGCCTGTCTGCGTCTGGGAGGGGGCGAGATGAGCGCACGGGTTAAGGGTCAGACACGTGACGGTCCGCCCGTCCGTCCGTCCGTCCGTCCGTCCGTCCGTCCTCCCTCCACCTACCTGCTGTCCTTCTCGTTCTCGGCGTTGAGCTGGTTGGCTTCCTGAGCCTTCTCGGCCATCCAGCGCGAGACCAGTTCCTGGTTGTCCAACGTGGTCTTCCTCAGTTTCTCCTCCAAAGCGCTGAAGGTGATCTGCAGGGCGTCGTACTCGTCCTTCAGAGTCTGGTTGGCTCGCTCCAGGTCCTGCGCGACACACGCTCACAACGCTACAGGACCGACAGATGCATACCGTCTCGACTCCGGTTGCTCAGCGTGGCACAAATATTGGCCAATCTTGGCTGAGGATAAAGAATATATGAGTGGGAGTGCTGCACAAAGATCTGCTAAATGCTGCAACATAGATGCTAGCCATTAGCCTGCCAATGGAGTTTAGAGGGAAGCTCATCGTCATCCTAAGGCAAAGCTAGCGGTTTGCTGCTTTGAAAAAGGCGCTACAACTTGTAATCATTTGTCAACACGCAACTCCTGGAATCCATTTTGCTACTTATTTGGCCGTTAAAGATGATTGTGACCGCATGAAGTACTAATAATAAGTTCTATGATTGATTTGAATTCAATGGAGCGGTTGAGGGTGTACCCCGCTAACTGCTCACAGAAAGCTGGGATAGGCTCCAGCACGCCCGCTAGCGACCCTGGTGAGGATACGCGCTTTGGAACACGGATGGCTGAAACTGGATGCCAATCCAATGCCATGCAAGTGAACGCTACTTGATGGATGCGGCGCGTTTCCACCGGCCTCAAAGCGCGGTACCTGCAGGCAGTTGTTGAGGTCTCGAACGTCGCCCTCCAGGTCGGCCGTCCGCCGCTGATACTCCAGCATCCTGAAAGAGCAGACGAGCCAGCGAGCGGGCGGTCAGCGCACGCAAGCGGGCCGGCGGCCCACCACTCGCTGTAGGCGGCGACCGACTTGGCCTCGTTGCTCTGAATCTCCTTGTCCTTCTGCTGGATCCGATTGTTGAGCTCGATGACGGTCTGCGCCAGCTGCGGGACGAGAGCACACGCGACAGCCGCCTTTCAACATCTGCGGCAATTTTGGGGGACTTTTGGGGGGAAAAGCAGCTTGTTGTGAGTTGAATGGCACCAAACGGCGCTCTTACTTTGACATTTGACCATGTGTATGGACGTTGGGAGTCATTTTTTGTTGATGACGTTAAGATGGCCGAATCAAAGCAAAAAGTTATTTGATGAGACGCGGCATTCGGCGCCACATGTTAGGATTGGAATTAGGAACCCGGAAGGCGCCGGTCGGCCACCGGCGAAAACGAGCTCCTGCACAAAATCAGCCCGACTTTTGGACGTCCACGCACGCACGCACCTCGCCTCGTTTCTTGTGCAGCTCCGTCAGCTCCTCCTGATGGCGGATCCTCATGTCGGCCATTTCCTGCTGCAGCGCCAGCGCGTCGCCGCGACTGCCGTCCGCCGCCGCCCTGCGAGCCACACACCAAGTCAGCCGTACAAACACAGCCGGCGACGGTGGAGAGACGCACGCCTTTGGCGCTCACGTGGCGGCTTCGTGTCCTCGTGCGACCTCGTACTTGTCGGCCTGGTAGCGCTCCGACAGGACGGCCCGCAGGTCTGACTTCTCCAGCAGACGATTGTCTGGAAGACGCACGCAAAGGACTTTGTGGCGTACCTTCAACGGCAAGCGTTCATTCATCGGCTCCTTTTTGACTCCCGTAACGTCACCGCTGACGGATCGGAAGCGATCAACGTTCCGTTCTGCTGCTCAAGTCGTCGGCCGTCACTCCAAGCGGTTCGAAGGGCCCCAACATGATGATGCTAATGTACGTTTGCCTTTTCTTAAATGACTTGACACGATTGGCTGAACATTTGCGCGCTTCCACAAGCTCCCTTCTGGTTTTTCTCCGCGGCAGATTTGAGAAGGCGTGCTCGACACTGTCGGCCATCTTGCAGCTGGCGCTGAGGAGCAAAAAATTTGCTGCCAAAGCAAAATCGGGCTCAGAAGCTTCTGCAGCAACAATCAAACACGCTAATCCTCCATTGTTGCGATGCACCGAATATTGGGCCACTGAAAATTTCCGGCCAAAAATGGCAAAAAAATATGCATTTTCGGCTGTTTCGGACAAAATAAAATTTAAGCCGGAAAAAAAAACCCGCTGCAATTAAGTTTCTGTTTGAATGAAACACAAAAGACGGGGGTGAGTGTCCGCCTCGCTGCTCGCTGGCGTTTGTGAGTACCGGCAGCTTCATTGTGCTAACCGGAGACGTTCGCTTGGTAAACGATGAGGAAAAAGCGAGCGCTGCCGAGTTCTGCCGAGTTCTGCACTACGACGGGCGAGCCACTCTTCCTCCTGCAGCGTCTTCCTCTTTTTCTTTGATGAGAGCCCCTCGAGCGCTTTTTTTCCACTTGCATTCTGGTGGCCGTGCTGAATACTTTAGCTAATGTTAGCACTATTGCTATCAAGAGTTTGAAACAAGTCAACACTAAGCGCTATCTCCGGGTGACTGCAGATCTGTACACGACGCCGCAAGTGACTTTGCAGTCCGTTCCCAAAGCCGAAAAAATGTCTTTATTATTTAAAGGTTGGTGAATTGGTGAATGTGCCGAGGGTTAGGGTTAGCGAGGCATGGTCCGCACCACACGCATCCGTGCGAACTACTGTACATTGACTATACAGTGCAATTGCACCGCCAGAAAGTGCTGAGTTGCTCACCCCGCGTTTGGTGTTTAATGTAGCATTCGCCAACATGTCTCTGATGTCTGTGGTGTGGACGCATTTCAATTTATATTGCGCTTTGTTAAAATGCCTGTGCTAAATAGGCCTAAATATTTTATAATAATATCATAATAAAAGCAACGCTAATAATAAATTGGCATCATTTTTTCCCCGCCAAGCATTTCTCATTTTCGGTGCATCCCCAGAAAATGGCCACGTGACAAGCATGCCAGGAAAAAGGCTTTTTGGATTGAGTTAGAGCGACATCTAGCGGACATCAGTGGGGCGTGTCCTCAATTAGACACGCAAGGCTCGCAGCCACAAACTCACAGGATGCTTCGAAGGCCTGGCGGGCCGCCGGCCTAATAAAAGGCTTTCTTTTAGGACTGTTGAAAGCCATTGATGCTAAAGACTGCATCTTTCATACATGCAGCGAGAAATGAATATTAAGAGCCGCATTCGTATATGACGCTACGTGGCCCCCATTAGCGCTGATGACCAATTGTGGCCACGCCCAGCATATAAATTGTCCATCCCTGCTTGACGGCATTTACCGTCTGGTCAGCAGGTACGAATATTTCAACGTTCAACTCTGGCCGATAAGGATGATTGTGAAAACGTGGGGGAATCGAACAATCGGAGAAGCCCTCATCGATACTACGGAACAAATGTTTTTGCGTGGCCTGTGGAAATAGCGGCCGTGGCTCGCCAAGGTCAAGTTGACGCCATCTACTGGTCTGCGTTCAGCCATCAACGGAGTCACTCACACTGATGGACGAGCTCTTCGAAGCCGTGCCGCTGCAGACGGTCGCGAAGCTTGAGTTGCTCGCAGATGTGTCGCTTCCACGTGCAGGCGCCGCATCGCTGCGCCATCACCCCTTAAACGCACAAAGGCAAGCACCATTAACAGCAGTCTTCATTTATAGCAAGACTGGCGTGATCTAAGATTGACAGCTGTCCATCCACGATCTGAACCTGACAACGGGTTGCATTATGCAAGTATTGGCAGAATACGGGATTAAATGTGTCTGACGTGACGTGAATATTATCAGTAACGCTGATTTGCGCGAAAACTGCAAGCACAAATTTTGCGGCGGTGAACGTGCACCGGCTCGTAGGTGGAGCGCTCGCCCGGCTTTATTCCTCCGTGTCACAAAATACCACTTTGGACCTTTTCATTGTACTCCCCCGCGTTTGTTTACAACTTCTCGCAGCCAGTCAAGAGTTGGAAACGAGCCGTTTTGTTTCACGTGTTCATTGAAGAATTGAACAGTTTGGTGTAGCAAAGTTGTGACAAAAAAGTTGTGACGGCTCCAGACAGTCATCTGGAAGACAGACCACGGAACGTTAGTTTCAAGTTGGAGATTCGCGACGTATCCGGACAAACTCATTTTAGTGTGCCCCTATTGCAGAAGTTATGGTTAAATGTACACGATCATCGCACGTTGATTTAGAGTAAATGGGTCACATGATCTGGAAGCTATTGAACGAAAAGGCTCATCGTTACATTTGTGTCGTATGACATGCGGCAGGCCAAGTACTATGATTCCACACCCATTTTGAGTAAATAAGTCACATGACCTGGAAGCTATTGGCAATTCCGAGATGACGTCACAAATCAAAATGGCGGTCTTACTCTGTGAAAGGACCCTCTGCGTTCATTAAAAAGCATTGGACTTTGGGTCGTTGTAAAATGATTTGCGAGGATTATTTTGATTTCCGAATGCGATGAAATGACCACTAGAACAATCTGCCCGGTTTGCGTGCGAGTCACAAACAAAAGCAATACAATCCGCCGTTTGTTTTCATCGTGTAAAGGAAGCATTTGCGTCGCATTGGGGAGAGAACTATCAGAAATGCCCGGATGTTCTGAATTGTCAATTGGGCTCAAACGCAAAATCGACTTGAAATATATTGAGGGATGTGAAATGGGAAAACAAGAGGCGTATCTCGTGCGGCAGGCCCAGCACAGCAAAACAAAATAACGCCAGCAGGAGTTGCCGGTCACGGCAAAACAACCGCTGCCTATCCGTAAGTAATTACTGTGCAATCTTGCGTTGCCTTGTGATGTTTTGACCACGGACAAGTCCATTCCATCGCCCTCACGTTCGAACCGCGCGTGTCGTGTCTGAAGGCAGAGGAGCGTTCAAAGTTGAGATGCTCGCCAGACATTTGTTTTCCTGGTTGTCACGTGTTGTGGGAGCAGCGCAACGTCGTCGACGTCACGTTCAAGTCAAGGAAAGAAATAGGAATAAAAAACGGGATTCTTTACGGACGAACATAACGAGGCCACGAAGTTTAGGGAATATTTTGAGCATCTTTCGGCAAAAAGTGTCGTGACTCAACATGTTAGCATGCTAAAGTAGCCGTAAATACCCGCGCGCGCTTTGGCCCTGGCGACGTCAAAGACAAGATTAATACCTACCGGCGTTGCTAAGGGCCTTGTTTAACTTCGTTCTTTAGCCCGTCAAAATGCTCCGTTTGCTTTCCCAGCCGATATCACTTCCCTCACTTTGCTCACTGCGCCTCGGCTCCATTTTGGCTCTTGGGGGGGTCGCTGCTTCCGGGCCGTCGCGGGAAAATGACGTCAGGCGAGCGTCTTGAGCGTCTCGTCTTTTTTTCGGGTTTAGGAAAGCTACCACGCCAGGAAGGGGAAAAAAAGTATTAAAAAACACGTTAGAACATAGTTACATGGCACGTTCAAACGTTGGGAGGCCGACTTTTTCATTTAGCAAACCAAAACCAAAATGTCAGTGTACCAAAAAGAAATACAATCAATTTGCGACAATGATAACATCATTTCTGACTATGGCTCAACAAGATATGTATTATTCAAACACTAACCCTAATTTGAAAAATCTCTGGATAGAAGGTATTGATTTTTGTAATCCTAAATGCAATAACACATTTTTAAGATAGTATCTACACAAATGTAGTTCAGAGGTTTTTGGAAGGATTTTCAAGGTTGGTTGGAACACAAGTCAAGTTTATTTCTACAGGCCTTCATCACACAAGAGCCTCAAAGGGCTTCACATGACCACAAATGTCAACAATTTGCCGTAATCCAGCCACAAGAGGGCAAAGAAAAACTCCGACAGCAACAAAAACCTTGCGAAGGGAGCGCAAATGTGTTCATCTCCCTTCAGGCTGCAAAAATGGACTTCGTTTGTGATACGAAACATGAATTAAGAAATGCAAGTCTTGCGTTTGCTGTCCATGAAAGAGATGCAATTTGAAATGAGCATTAACAATCGGAAAATTGTCTTTGGTGTCAAAGTTCTTCTTGTAACGGGAAAGCAGTTTATTCACAAATGTCGTTTGCTTTTTTCAAATAAAAAAAACAAATCCTAATATGGCTCATTGGAAGAAGGAGATCCGTCTCGTTGCAAAATCTTGAAGGTTTATGGATCAGAAAAAATGCCCAATGCTTTTAAAGTTTGATATCAAAATTATATTAATAGGATCCTTTTAATATAAAAAGACTTCACTGTGACGGCGTCCTCCCGCCGTCCAATCAGACCATCCCGCTCCACTGCAGCGACGAGTACGTCACGCCACCGCCGTCATCGTCGCGGGGCGAGCACAAGACCAGCGTCTTCTTGACGTTGGAACCCAAGCGAGCGGCGGCCAGGAGGTCCGAAAGCAACACCTGCTCGTCCGCGCGCACGCACACGCAGATGAAGTGCGCGTGGAAGCGCAGCGGGTCGCCTGCCAACGCAAAACAAACACGCCGTTCGCTCACAACTTTTATTTCCTGACGACTGCCGACGAGCTGCCGCTTTGAAAAATGCCGACTAGGAAAGTAGTAATTGTGGTAGCGGAGGAAGCAAGCAACCTACCAGGATAGGCCAGGAAATCTCCGCCAAACTTCCCGGCCGAGGTCAAGTAGAAGCCCCGCCCCCTCAGGTCCGCAAACACGCGGTGCCTGGCGCGAGCGGCGGGCGTGCGGACGGCGCCACAGGCGGAAAGGGGCGGGGCCGGCCGCGCCCTGGCCGTGCTCAGCTGGACCGCCATGGCTGAGTGCGGGAAGCTGAAGTGACGCTCCAGGTCCTCCAGGCGGCGCCGCGTGCTCTCCTCGCCGTCGACCTCCGACCCTGAGCGCAAACCACCGAGATCGTCACGCCAACAAAACGACAACAAGGGCAGCTTTCCAATCAACGTGCTACGAAAACTAAATGCAACATCAAAGAAATCACGTTGACAAAACTGGCTCACAACAACCGTGCGCCTTTAAGGGGCGTCGTCCAGTGAGTGACATCAGGGGCTGCAGTACGATTGGCCGCCTTGTCAGGGTTAGAAAAGTTTGAAAGAAAACTGCTATCTTGGCATTTTGTTTTTTTGGGTTGAAATATTTGTCGGCACACACGCAGGCGTGTCGTCAAGATGGCCGCCTCACCTGTTGGCGACGAGCCCATCGCACGCAGCACCGCCGCCTTCCTGTCTTGGAGAGCGAGGACTCGCTGCTGCCGGTAACTTTGCCGCAGAGTTTCCTCATAGAGCGCCACCTGGTGGACGGGCTCCGGCGCGTCCTGAAGACAACGCACGGCCGTTAGTCACACGCCGGTCCCGACGCCATCCAGTCGCACGCGTGCGTCGTTTCCGGCATCAAGCCAGTCCCTTGTCATCACAATGCTAATGCTAATTAGCATCCATGTTGCGGCGCTTCAAGCCCTTTAACAAGCAGGTTGAATACAAACGTTGTTGGAAAAAAAAAAAAAAAGCATTACACGGACAAAATAAAGTCGTCAAATTGATGCGTGTTGGTCCTCTGAATTACAGGTAGAATTCTTTGATAAATATTCAAGTTCCTCCTGTAAACATCATTAAGCATATATACATGTGTTTAAGGCAAGTTGTAAAATGTCTGAAGTTGAAATTTCTACCAAGTCCTGTCTCAAATGTTCTCCAATGCGGATACTGTAAATGTATAGAATCGTATGCCGAGAAACGTTTCTTGGGAGGAGCAATATGGCGGCCTCGCGGCTTCAAGACTCTCGGCCTATCGGCTATCCAGCCGATCCATATGGAAGTTTGGAGGCCGCTGCCGATTTCCCTATTTGGCAGAACTAAATTCTGATGACCGATTAATTGGCCACATCACTGGAAAAAAATACCAGGAATAAAATGACTTCTTTTTCTTTTGGTCCCTTAACACTTTCAACAAGAGACATTCAATGTTTGTTTTACTTCACAACAGAGAGCAAATTTGGCAAACGTGCAAGAAAGCCACCCACCGATTGCGAGTCGGCGGTCCCGACGGCGAGGGCGCCACGCTGGCCCAGGAGTCGCTCCTCCTCGGGCAGCAACAACAACGGGCGCCCCAGACGCACATTCTGCCTGGGGGTGCGGGGCAGCGAGCCCAGCAGCGCCCCCACCAGGCCGAGGGAGCGCACTGCCGCCACATCCTGCATACGCCACACCAGTTGGGCGGAGTCACACTGACTGACGTGCACGACCTGGACGGCAGACTCCGCCTCTTCGGAAGACATCTCCGCTCTGTCAACACAACATTTTGGCTGTTATTCACCACACAACACTTTTTTTTTTTTTAAGTTATGATGCCAATTTCAAACACAAATGTTTTTTCCCTTTTATGTTGACCCGGGTTCGGCATAGGTCCAAACTATTTTCGATTGGGACAGGCAAAATTTTTTTAAATACAAAATTGTAAACAAAAACTACAAAATTGAAGTATAGTTAAATTGTGGGGAAAGTTCTGGCTGGGCGTCTACCGAAGCAGTCGTTTTTGGATTAGCAATCGCAACTCGGCAAACAATAATGTGTCCTGAGGCAGATGGCAACACACGGCTCGACACCCGTTTGGTTGCAAGCTGCCTCAATATTGGCAAAAGATGCATTGGATTGCTTCATGACTTCACTCAAGTTCCGCTTGAACTGTTTGCTGAGGCCCGGAACGTCCTGCTTCAGCCTGATGATTGCCAATTTGAAGAGAAAACAGAAAGAAAGAAAGAGCAAATTATCAGCCTGCTCTGATATTGGAATACAGAAATCGGAGAATATTTACTGTTCAGGGAATGAAAATTTCAACAATTGGGCTCCAAGCGATTAAGCACTTGTCCATTTAGTTGTTAATCAATTGGTTGTGAATTAATCATGGCCCCTCTATTTTAACATAAACATATGTTGTTGATTTGGTAGCACAGCCTTCATTTCCGTGATTGTACGCACGTGGCACAGTTGCCGTGACAACCAAGGTTTTGGCCAACAGGAAGAAGGGTCGACAAACAAATGAAGCTCTTTTTCGAGAACGCTTCCGTGTTCAACAAAGGCTTCATGACTACAAAAAATAAATAAAAAAAATAATAATCCAGGTGAAAATGTCAGTTGTTCGAGGCATGATGTCCGCACGCAGCAGCAACACGTGCGCGCTCCATTGTTGCGACGTACTCACGTCGCGTGTAGTTGTCGCCTCAAGTTGCGCCAGCTCGAGCCTCTTGGCAGATTTGTAAACGTTTTCGGGACCTTCTTTGGAGCACATCGGCCCGGTGACCGATGGCTTGGTGACGTCACGTCGTTACTTTAGAGGTTAGCAGACAAATGTTGTTGTCACACAGAAGCTAGCTAGCTTAGCTTAGCTTCGCTTGTCACCCCGTCGTAAAGTGCTGCCGCTGCCGCGCTCGTTTTACGTCACAAGAAATGACGTCTGACCGTAGAGCGACCACTAGAGGGAGCTTCGGATGCTTGCGTGAGCACGTGCAGACAACACTTCTTTTTTTTGCAACGTTCTTTAAAAGAAACAACAAAAAACGTTCTTTAAAAACACACACACTTTATTGAACATTGAAAATACCAAACACTCGTTAGTAACAATATGTCAACTAAAATATATGAAATATGTGCCTTTGTAAACAGGAACACAAGTGAAAATCAAAACAATATCCTGGAGACTTTTAGAATGATTTGTTCATGTTACAGTCATTTGGCTTTGCATTTGAATCTATAATAATCTACCATCGCTTCCATTTTAAGAGTTAATGGCAATGTATAATTATTCAGGATGATTTTTCTTCCCCCTTTAACAAATTCGACTTTTCCCTGGAGTCCTGATATTGCCTCTATGGCGGACCCGGGCCTAAGCCCATAAAACACAAATATGGGGACAAACAAAATAAAGTCCAATCCTTTATGCTTCCTTTCAAGAGGTCAGAAGCGGAGTCCGTTGCATCAGCTCGATGACAAAGCGCGGCTTATTGCTGGAAATGGATCCAATCAATCAATCAATGAAAAATATGTTTGTGTGCTAACCGGTGCAACAATGCACAATTGAATTGATAAATGATATATGTATCAATATATAATCAACCTCCCCCTTTGTCTTGTAGTGCCTGTTTCGTTTTCTTGCAAATGGAGAATGTCCACCCTGCTGCTTTTATTTGCAAACCGAACTCGCATACTCGGACAGACACGAGCGCTCCTCATTTTCCCACGCTGTCGTCTGCAGCCATCATTTGCATAACCATAACTTTCATGAAAAGTGACTGAATTCAAATTAGGGCAGGCAGCAGCAACTCAAAGTGGAGCTCGACATTCTGCATCTTGTCAGTCAACTTACTTTTGTTCCGAGATTCGCATTCAATGGGGCAGTTTACAATTCGTCCCAACGGCTATTTTTAGCACAGCGCAGGGGCGTGGCCAGTTGATTTTCGGACAAACAACACACGCAGGCGACTGAGGAAATGTAATTCGTACGAGACAACTTGTGAAGCGACTCGCTATGTCACCATCAATATACTTGACAGACGTGTTACGGTTACAACAAACGTCTGGAGTGGCAGCAACCATCATACAATAAAAAATCCGTCGCATTTTTCTATAAAAATGTCTTTCTTTGCGCCCACTTTGAGGTCTCCGCATGTCAACCGGCGTTTAAGCCCTTCCAAAGTGTGTTTGTCGATTGAACCTTGTTGACATTTCCCGCCTGGGTCGTCCTTCTCTTCCAAAATGATGCGTACCCGTGTGTCCTTCGCTCTTATTTTTGGTCCCACTCACTCGTGCATATTAATGAGGAAAACGTGACGTCATTTGAGATCAACCCTATTGTAAAGATGAAGACGCAATTATGCAAAATAGGCTCTCTTTTTTTTATTGTGCAAGACAGGACATGTTGTTGCTGGGCCACCTGAGAAAGGGACGCCTCTGCCGTCTCTTTGGCCATTGCGACCCTTCCCGCAAAGGTCGTCGGTCGGGCGGCGCTACGTGCGGGCGGCGCTACGTGCGGGCGGCGCTACGTGCGGGCGGCGCTACTGCACTTGCAAGAGCTTGAGCTCGTCCAGCAGCTGCTGCTCCTTCTGCATCTTCTCCAACTGAAAGCACAACAGCAGCAAGTCAACACAGCGCAGGCCTGCCCGTGCTGACATCACTTCCTGTGCTGACATCACTTCCTGTGCTGCTAGCCAAGCTCCGGCAAGCTAACAAAGCCCACCATTAACATTTGCATGCTTTCAATGTCTTCCCCATCTCAACTACACGATGCTGATATTTCCCAACGGGCCACGATGCACTCATTGTGCAAATCGAACCTTCGCATAATGACATCGTATTAGCAGGCCTCGCCTTGCCCTTTCCCAACATGCAACATTTCAATCTGCTTTTGCGTTTGCAGATGTCAAAACGAACACGCAGACGTCTCCATTCTTTGACTTTTTGGATTTCTGCTCGCGGCAGATAAAAGCAAAGCGTTTTTTCTTCCCTTCCTTCAAAGTACGACGCAATCGAGAGGCTCATTTGCGTCCAAAATCTCTCTGGGATTGAAAGTCTTTCGGTCCAGATCCAGCAAACCGACGTTGGGAGTCGGACAGCGTTGGGCCGTCTGATCAGCGTATAAAAAGTCGGTTCGCGTTGAAATATGTGGGCGGGCAAATTCGATACGTTGAATCGTCATCGGGGCATTTGAGGGCTGTGATTGGCTGTTAGCCAGCGAATCAGCGCAAAAGAGGAAGCTGCGGACAAACGGTACTGATGGAAAGCCTGGACCGCCGCCACGGAGCAGTCGGTCGGATTGGCGTATCTTTGGGTCCGATATCCACTTTTGTGGAGCCGGCGTGATGAGTGCGGTGCCGCCAGCTGACCTGGTTCTTCTGAAGAACTTTTCCGCACGCTCGTTGCTCCTTCAGCTCCTCGATGGCTTTCAGCTTCTGCCAGGCAACAAACGTGTGAGCGACAAAAAGTTGACAAACACGACGTGACAAGCCGTCCACCTTCTTGACGTTCTTCATCTTCTTATCCATCTCGGGGTCGCCGCAGGTCTCCTCCGATTGGCTGTGGGCGACAGGGGCGGGGTCGGGGGGCAGCTCGGCCTCGTGCTTGCTCTCCTGCAAACCGTGAGCACAACCGCGTCGCTTGGACAGAACTCGCAACTTGTTGATATGCTAACATTCAACTTTCATATCATAAAATAGTGAAATTGCTACTTTGGTCAACACCAAACGTGTTGCTATGACAACAGCACTCCATTTGAGATGACCTGCTTGGCGGCTTTTCGAGCTTCTCGTTTCTTCTGATTCTTCAGCGCCGCTTTGGACAAATTCTTGTCGGAAGGACGCGCGTTCTGAGGCGCCTCCTCCTCGTGCTGACGCACACGCACGCACGCACACGCACACACAATTCGATTGTTATTCAACGTCAACCTGTTGGTCCAAAAGCCAATTGGCAAGGTTGCAGTGCGCATGCCTTGCCACCGGGTGGCAACGTCAGCCCACCTGACCGTTTGTTGTCACTCACCAGCTTGGAAGTGGGCGCGGCCGGGAGGTGCCGGAGCGCGGGCGGCCTGTAGGCCTGAGCGGGCGCGGCCTGCGTGGCGCCCGTTTGACCGCCGCTCGTCTGGTGGCGCACCGGTCGCTCGGGGAAGGTTCCGTCCGGGAAGGGCTGCCAGCGGACGTGCCACAGCTCGCTCCCGGCGGGCGTCTGGTGCTCGTGCGACACGTCGCCCGTGTAGTGGCGCACCTGGAAGCCGTTGCCCACGCGCAGACGCGGCGAGCATGTGGCCGTCACTACGTGCTCGCCGTCCGGACACCAGCTGAAGTGAGTGGCGTCCGCCACCTGGCTGTTGGACACCTGAACACACGCAAACGCTCGCCTTTGTGCGTCTTGCTTCACAATTCATTCGTGTCAACAAATGACACAAGTCTGTATATAAATATATATCCCTAAATAAATAAATGTCAAAATGTAAGAGCACAAATATCAATCAATACAAAAAAAGTCTTCTGTTCTGCTCTCACGTTTATTTATTTATTATTTACGCTGGACGTCAGGTGGAATGTTATTCAAATGAGGGGGCGGTCCTACGCGTATCCTGGGTCGGGCTCCGCAGTTGCAAACTGCCTGGAGTGAGCGAGTCGGCCAACAAGAACTTCTCGCCGGCTTGCATGGCGAGCGCCAGCAATGGCCGACTATCTTGCCCGCGGTCAACTTGCCACTTGAGTTGCTCGACAGCAAGTGAGCAGAGCTTTTTTATTTATTGATATTTCATTCTATTGATTTCAACATTTATTTTATTTAGATTTTTTTAATCTTGCTTTTATTTTTGTATTATTTTATTCAGGGATATATTGTTTTTATTTCCATTTATATTTGCTTTCAAAATTTTAATTCTTTAATTATATTTTTTATATCCATTTTTATTTTCACTTTTATTCATTTATTTTGTGAGAGAGCTGCTCTTAAAAAAAAAGAAAAGAAAAAAAAGAAGCCAATTTGGTTTGGCATTTGGTCCAATTGGAGCAAAATGAAATGAACAAACAATACTGACATGGAAATAATGATGACGCCATTCTTAAATGTGATGACGTGAACTGGTCCAACCCCCCCTGCCCCCCCCCCCCCCCAGTGAGATTTGCACTTTTCATGCTTATTCACAAGCTGCCTAATGGAAGGAACTTGCAGGTTTCTCGCGGCGCCGCTCACCGGTTTGTACTTGTTGACGTCCCAAAACTCCATCTGACCTCGAAGGTTGCCGAATCCCGCCAGGACCAGGATGTGGCCCTGCGGACTGGACCCGCGTGCCACCGTCAGATTGGGAGGCAAGGGTGAGAAGCAGTGTGGCCTCCTCACCTGTAGTAGGCGGCGTTGCGAGGTCCGGTCCCAAAGTCGAAGACGGCGTCGCACTTGAGGTTGAAGATGGTGGCCTTGGCCGGCATGAAGCCGTAAACCACGCAGAACTGGCTGGAGTTTGGACTCCAGGCCACGTCGTAGATGGGACCGTTCTTGGCTGCCGGTACGAAAGAACCACACGCCACCATCATCTTCATCCTCACCTTCATCATCATCCTCCCCATCATTGTCTCTTAAGTGTTATTGTCTTCTTCTATATGTTTGTCTTTTGTTTTTTTCTTCTCTTATTTTTCCTGTCTTTTATGTCTGGCGTGTCATTGCGACTGCCTTGTTTGATCTTTTTTTGTGTGTGCGTGTGCGAGATGTTGCATCTCAAGGGGCTCATCCCACGACAGCAAAAGTGTTTCAACAACAACATGGTGCCGATTGCGGCCATTCTCACGCAGCTGCACGTGCGCCGTCTCGCCGCCGACGTGAAGGTAGTGCAGCGTCTGCTCGCCATAGTACGACGCTCCGGTCTTGTCCACCTCGGTGCTCGCCGTCACCAGCACGGCCGACGCTGCCGCGACAAAAACGCAGTCACAAGCTTCGTGAGTTTCACGCAAGTGAGTCGCGTCGAAACACGACTTTTGGGCAAGCCGGAGGCCAACCGCTGCCATCTTTGAAGTTCACGCTCACATTTTGCTGCGCCGTCAAGTGGGCGGCCGGCGTGTGACTGAGCGCGTGTGTGAGCGCGTGTGTGAGCGCGTGTGTGAGCGCCCCCTACCTTTGTTGTTCCACTGCATGTTGACGCGGTCGGCCTTGAAGAAGCTTTTGCTGGCCAGGGCGGCGCCGGCCCCCCCCAATTGCGGGTACTGGAAGATGCGCACAAACGACGGCGCCCCTTTGCTGCCCGGGACGTACACGCACACCTGACGCACGCACACACACGGATGAGGACCAGGAGGGGGCCGGCCCCAGGGCACAGCAACGTGTCATCGGTCACCTTGCCGGGATGGCCGCCCGGGGAAAGCTCAAAGTTGGACATTTTCTGCATGTGAAGCTTGTTGGCGATCAAGTCTGCACACAAACACGCGTTAGTGTGTGTGTTTGTCTTTGCTACATTGTGGGGCCCATACGCGCGCGTTTTTCCAGGGTTAACTACCATTGTGGGGACCAGCTTGAAATGGTCAGCCACAAGTTCAGACCTCTTTTTCAGGGTCAAGACTTGGTTTTAGAGTTTGGGTTGGATTAGCATGCGCGGCTAACGTGCGTTTGCAAGTGTGTGCGCGCCGTTACTGAAATTGTTGTCCTCAAAGAAGTGCAGCTCGTTGTTGACCATCCTGACGGCCATCTTCTCGTCTCGGGACCAGCTGGGACACCTGCGTGACATCTGCGTCAAGCGCCGGCGCGCGTGGGAAGGTGCGCAACGCGGCGGCTCACCAGGCGTCCGCCTTCTTCTGGAACAAGCCTTTGAGCAGGCCGGCGCCGGGCAGCTCCCAAAGTCCAAGGTTGGCGTCGCCCTGGGCCGCCTCGCCGCTCTCTGAAAACACAAAAAGCCAGCAAGCCTTGTGGGTGGAGTCAAGACGCTTTGGGTCAACTCGCTCTCCATTCGCACCCCTGCGACCGCCGTCTGAAGCGGCGCGCGTGCTTTGGAGGAAAGACGGCCCAACAATCAATCATCTTACTGGCGTAGGGCTGCCAGGTGACCAGGATGTTGGCGAGAGGCGAGAAGCGCAGCAGCGCGGTCTTGGGCAGCTCCAACGAGGCCACCGAGGAGCCGTCCGACGTCCGCACCACCGACACGCTGGACGCACGCAAGCAAAGTCGACTTTCAAGCTCGGGAGCAAATCAAATCGCTCTCAACGCAAAGCTGCGCTTCAACGGCTTTTTTTTACAACCAAGCAAGTGTGTGCGTGTGGCGGGGCTCAGTGGCGGCGTGCTCGGCTCCCATCCCAGAGGTTGCGGGTTCCGTCCCATGCCATTGTGACCACGTGGAAGTACCCTTGAGCAAGATACTGAACCCCCAGTTGCTCCAGATGTCATAAGTAGTCGAATGTAAAGCGCTTTCAGGGCCTTTTTCAATGAGTTTGCATTTTCCATATGGATGTGAATCCATTTTGCATTCCCGCTTGATTGCCAAGCCAATTAGGGAAAAGGCCAATTAGGAAAAAGGCCAATTAGGAAAAAGGCCAATTAGGAAAAAGGCCAATTAGGGAAAAGGCCAATTAGGGAAAAGGTCAATTAGGGAAAAGGCCAATTAGGGAAAAGGCCAATTAGGGAAAAGGTCAATTAGGAAAAAGGCCAATTAGGGAAAAGGCCAATTAGGGAAAAGGCCAATTAGGGAAAAGGCCAATTAGGAAAAAGGCCAATTAGGGAAAAGGCCAATTAGCTCTGCCGCTCCTTCAGCCTGGAATGAGCTCCAAAAGGACTTAAAAACGGCACAAGCAGCCTTTCAGGCCAGAGAAGCTGCAGCCAATCGGAGTCTGCCGTCAAGATCACATTTCGTTTTTTACCCGTTGGAGCATTTTTCTTAGTGTTGTATGCCTGTTTTTTTGCTACTTTGAAAAGAAGTTGGAATGTCCGTGATGCTCGTCTGGTTCAATAAAGGCATTTCATGACATTGGCCGACTGATTGATGAAGTGAGTACTCGATTGAGCTGAACGAGACTCGGGTTCCGTGCAGGTGTCTCGAACGTTACATACTCACACTTTCCCATTGCACCACGCCAACAGCGAGCCGTCACGGCTGAACGTCAGGCACCGGCTCGCACGAGGATCCCTGAGTGTCACACACACGCACAACGCACACGCCAATTCAGTCGCACGCCAGGTGATGACATCACTGTGATGTCATTGATGAGATCACCTCGGGAAGGCGGCGTGCTCCTGGCAGGTCGGGGGACCGCAGAACAGCGATGTCCCGTCCGACTCACTCACTGCAACAAACATAAATCATCATTTACACACATATGCATCCCCTCCTCCACACAATATTAATTCCTAATAAATCATTATTTAAATAAGTCTTTTGTATCTTGTCTTCATTTTTTTTTATGTCTTTTTGTATTCTTGAAATGTTCACAACAATTTCAAAGTATATATTTACATTAACAAAAGACATAACTTAATGCACTTTATGATTGTTGTTTTTTTTTATTGATATTTACAATTATTGAATTAAATTGTGAAAATAGACTTTTCATCTCATCCTTGCTGATGTCAATGTTTGTTTTAACTCTTAAGTAATAATTCTTTTTTTTTATTTATCATTTGAACAGTTACTGCCTCCGCTTAATTTCAAATGTAATGTTTATGGAGTTTTATCTTGATATTTAAGAATTGCTGGTCCATAAATAAATAAATAAATATTACATAATTAATGGATGGATGTAAGGATGAATGAATGAATGAATGGATGGTGCAAAACTAGCACTGCCACCTTCAACACTTGTTGTAAAATGTACCCCCCAAAAATGCAAAGCGTATCTAAAACCTAACGCTACATATGATGATGATGGATAACGCAAATAGTGTCCAATAGTGTTGTTTAAACACTCTTTGTTATCAATTGACGTGGAGAGCACGTGTAAGGTTCAGTTCAGACAGAAAAGTCTCAAACGTGATCAACAAAAGAACATCACAAGGGAACATCACAAAACTGACGTCGGGAAAGGTCAACCGGACTTTAGAAGAGAAATAAGTCATAAAAACGAACCTGCTAAGAGCGGTACTGGAGGCGCCATGTTCACGTGACGGAAGCAGAACGCACGCCGACCGGAAGTACATCAGACGGAGGCTCGTCGCTCACTGCCACGTCAGCGTGCAACGCAGCTTTAGATAAACGTATGTATTCGGTTTATATTTTAACTTAAGTAAAGCCCCAGTTGAGAATTGTTATAAGTCTTTTTAAAATAAACAACCATGATCCCTGGCTGAAATTGACTTCATTTTCAGACGTTTTTGATTTAAAGAGGCGAGTAAAACTTATACTTCCTGTTTATAAATAAAAGTGAAACGAGTAACTGGCAACGCGTAAAAAAATGACGCACTGAAAATATCTTTATTTTACGTTCAACAAAGAATTCTATCTTGTAGTAAAAAAATAACATCAACTCGTATCTTTTATTCAAATACAATCAGAATACAACCTTAGATTATAATTTGAAATGTCTTCTTCGGAAGTGAGCGTGGGTACGTCCAATTTGATAGCGGAAGTGGTGACGGGTGGGCGCGGCTTGGTCTTTTTGAGTACGTCGACACTCGACAGGCAAGTCTCTCCCGCTTTGAAGACGGAGCACCTCAGCGAACTGTCGGTGAACAACTAATAAAAAGTAAACTCGTCAACCAACCAGCGGCGACATTTGAACGGCAAGATGGTGGCAAAGCAGAGGATCAGGATGGCCAACGAGAAACACAGCAAGAACATCACACAGAGAGGAAACGTGGCCAAGTCCACGGTGAGTCCAAAATCACGCAACACGTCACAGTCAAGCCACTTTCATCACTCTGTACTTGTGTACACAAAAAAAAAAGATACAATACTATTAAAGTTGACTTGACCATGTCCAAAAGTAGCCTCTGAACTGTATTTGTGAAGTTTTTAGAAATCGGTTTGTTTTTTAATCGCCATCTCTTTATCGATCCGTCAGAAAATCATCATAATGAATAATGATGATCGTTGTTCTCCAAAGTAAAAGATAAAGTATCTGCTCATTTGGAGGGCGACATCATCAGAATATTTCTACTTTTGTGAGACGGAAATCATGACTCTTTGGAGAATTTTCAGTAGAGATGCAACAATTAATTGATTAGCCAACATCTAATCGAATCTGAAATGTATTCGCTATTTGATCATCTAATTTCAAATCGTTTTTAAATCCATGCTCAAAATAATTGTTATTTGTAGCCCTAAACTAAATAAGTTAGTTATAAACGAAGCATCTAAATGATAATTATAATTGATTAGTTGATGAAAACTTGCACCTCTGCGCGCTCGTTTGAAAACCTTCCTGATGAAAGTCGTTCGGGAACGGCACGTGGACGTCCACGTAGCGGCCGTCACGACGACACGATTGTCACGACGACACGGTTGTCACCAACGCTCACGTTTTTGTTTCAGAGGAACCTGATGGATGACAAAGGCGTGGGACCCTGGCTGCTCGCGCTCTTCCTCTTCGTCGTTTGTGGATCAGGTAGCGCCGCCCGCTTCCTTCAGCCTGCACTTGCCGGCGCACTTCCTGGAACAAAAGGCGTCCAATCACATGTGATCAGATGCTAAAAGTCTTTTGCTTCAGATGAAGATCTTGCAACTGTGAAAAGATTGTTTAAAAAGAGGCGCAAATCTCATGTGAGCTCTCAAAACCCAAGAACTTTAGCCAAGCCGGTGTTTCTGCAGGGACCGAGACAGGGAAAGAGAGAAAAAAAAAAGCCCTAAAAAGTGTATTTGTTTTGATTTCCGGCCGCTATTTTGATGGTCAGTCAGCTGGCTTTGAGGTCGGATCCGTTGGCTCGCGTTTTTTTGCTTAAGGGCGACGTGACAATATGGTCCAACTCCGTATCCTATCAAATAATGATCCGTCGTTGCTTGATGGAGAGCCGAATATATGATTTCACGAAAAGCGCTGGGCCCGCCCACGCGCAGAAACGACTCCATTGTCTAACGAGGACTCGCATCTGTTCCGTCCGTGGACGTTCCCACCACATCGCAATCAAGATTGTCATATTGTTACACAAACAAGTTGTCGGGTCATTTTACAACATGTTCTGTGTTTGACACCTTTTGCGACTTGTAGCACTTCCACTTGAACGCCTGCAAGGGGCAGCAGTGAGCAAGAATTGACCAGATTGAAATCAATTACTTGGGATTGTTGGACCAGAACCTTTCGGGAGCCAATTATCGGAACAAATTCGCTCTTAACATGCATGATATGACAAAAAGCAGGCATTAGATTCTTGTTTCTTTGTGAGTGTTCTTTGTAGTGTCAAGCCAAGTGGGCGGGCCTTGGCTTTGGGTTCTGACCTTGACCTGACCCAAAAAGTCAAACTGATCCGTGTCAACGCAACTTGACGAGCAAACAACAGAAAACGTGTCGCTTTTGGGAGCATCCTGAAATGTTTGAAAATCGTGTGTGTGTGTGCGTGTGCACAGCTATCTTCCAGATCATTCAGAGCATCAGGATGGGCATGTAGCGATGACATCATCAACACGCAGCCAACGATGTCATCTGTGGCCGCGACGCAACCCCACCCAACCCACCGAAACATTCCTGAACTTTGACCTGCGATCATTCCTGAGTGGACACGTGCGCGCTTGTTTTGCTGAACGTGCCGCCGTGGACGACCTTCTCACTGTTGTTGACCTGCGCCTAAGCCCCGCCGATGATGCCTAATTGGACAGACAGAGGGGGCGGGGTCAAAGTGCACCTGACCACCAGAACAAGAAGGGGCGTGCATGCGGGTGTGAGAAAGAATGAGAGAGAAAGAATAAAGTTGAGTTCAACACCAAGCGTGTGCTGCCTTTCAAATGGGATTTTTCACATACGTGGGGGCGTCTTTTTTTTTTTTTTAACAGTGAATGTATTTGAACTGAAGAAATAATTGACAAAAATCTAAATAAAGCTTTCCAAAAGTGAAAATAAGACTTTAGATTTATAAATGCAACTCTCCAAAATGATTGATCTTTACAAATTGTTTCATCTTTACACCTAAATCTTTTATTTGTGACAATTGTGGCAGCAGTGTTGTGAAGTTCATACGTTGTGGAAGCTGTGCAATATAAAACGAATTTTCAATTCTATTGCTATTGGCAGGCTGGCCCGGGTTCCGCTCAATTTCGGTTCCATATCGATACTTGCAGACGAGCTCAAATAGGCGACTTGTTAAAAGTTTTCAATGTCCAGAACAAGAATCCCGTAAATGAAGCCAAATACTCGTAGCGGTCCTGAAGTCTATCTTGATTGTGACCTCAACAGGAGGTTGCCGGCGGTGCGTTCGGGACGCCGGCTTTCGCTGGGGTCCGAAGTGACATTGACCAAATCTCGTGCCATCGCAAGAAGATGATGTGTTGCATTGCACATATTTGGGATCAATTGAATTGTTGATCATCTTTCAAAGGTGGACTAAGGTGACAAAAAGTCCAAACGGTACTCACCAGACACGGCCATTATTTGTCGAGCTGCGGCTCATCTCCCTCCCCATCGTCCTGGTTGTGATGTCCTCTCGTGATGGAATGACATTCCGTCCCATTATTTGCGGCACCGCAATAAGAATGCAAGCGCTACTAAAAACACACACACATGAATATGTATCTGGATTCTTAAACTTAGTGAGCACGCGACGAGAGCCCCGAAGAAGTCTGCAGGTTCTCGGCATTCTCTACTCAGCCTGTTTTACTGCCGCTTCTCGCACCTCCCCGCCCAGCTTGGAGACGACGACGGAATCTGATGCCGCTGTTCCGGATTCCGAAGCGACTGTCTGACCGGAACAAGATGTGAGGTGGGCCGCCCCCCAAAAGGCCTTGTTGTGCAGAATTGGACATGGACAGATTGTGCCGGGTTTTGAGGAGGACCCATGAGGTGGGCCGCCCCCCAAAAGGCCTTGTTGTGCAGAATTGGACATGGACAGATTGTGCCGGGTTTTGAGGAGGACCCACGTTGAGCCCCTCATTAATGAAAGCCTTTTAAACCTTTTTAAATGGTTTCTTTCACTTGAGAAAGTTTCTTCTTTATACTCTAAATGTTTTTGAAAGTCTCATGTTTGAACATGGTCAATGTCTGCTCTTTGAGTAAATGTTGTAAGCTACTTTAGTTTTCTCTGCTTAACTGCTGTGTTTGTTGCCTGTGTATGAAATATCGAAATCGACTTGCCTCGCCTCATCCCGACTGACACTGTTTTAGTTAGCATTAGCATTGTGTAGCATCACAGCGCATTCATTAAGCGGCATCACTTCCCCCCCTGAAAGCTGTTTGTGACCCGCGTCTGTGGCTCTTCCTCAAGGTGTCTTCGGCCCTGTGTGAAGCCGTTTGAGACTCGTTCCTGATTAAGAGCAATGCTGTCTGGATACATCCGACTCGAATGCTTGGAGATGTTGTGACGGATGATGACGTCATCATTTACGCTTTTGTTTCCCTTGAAAAACAATCCCCGTCCCACAGCCGGAAAAAAATGTCAGCGCAAACAGCACTGAAAATGCACGTTTCAATTTCTTTTTTCTTTTTTCTTTTTTTCTTTTTTTCAGACATGACATGACATGACAGGATAGATAGAAAGCTAAGAAGGCGTCTTCTGCTTTCTACCAATAGAGGGCGCTAACAGATAACAACACTCTTGCTTGTCCCAAACAATCAAGAGATGACAAGAGTGACTCACTACGAAAGGAACGTGAAACTTACTTTCATAACTTTTCAATGAGGATTTCCGGGCCAATCGGCATCTTTTTCTTATTCTTAGTTTTCCAGCCATATGAGATTTTAGTCGAGTAAAAAAAACAACAACATTCCAACCCGTATCAGTCTTCTTCGGGTTCGGGGCGTGCGATTCTTCTTTAGTAAGGAAACATTTTTCTGCGCGGCTCACTAGCGCCAACTACAGTACAGGAGAGACATATCAGTCAATCCGCGTCCCTGATTTCAAAATCGGCCAATTTCCTGAATGAGGCTTTCCACCTTTTGGGGCACGAGAGCTACTTTCACCTTGCACTTGCGGAACAACCAATTTGCTCAAGTGGCCGACTTTCATCATGCTCGTATGACTATGCATCATTATTCATCAATGGCATGTTCATGATTTGTCACAATAATTAGGAAACAAATTCATCATATCACGTCTTTGTTTCCACGCATCTTTGCTAGTGTTTCCATTTTCAGGTGATCGCTTCTACAACATTCCAAGAAAATCCAAATGTGTCATTCCTGGTAACTTAGCTAGTAGCTTAGCCACGTTAGTCAGCTCTGCTTTACACCATGCATTGAGGACACGTTTGACATTTTGGCCTTAAATGTGGCTTTTATTCAACTCAAACGTTTGTCAGCTCAAAACCAGGATGAAAAAAAGAGAAAAGAACAACGGACGTGAGTGGACACAAAAAGACGGCCGCCACGGTAACCGACAGCCGCGATCCAGATGACAGTTATTATTCATGGCCGTCGTTGATCATTGTGTGCACTTGTCAGTCATTTCTAATGAAAGTGTCTCGGACGGCCCGGTTGCTTTTCCTGGCAACCGCTCGTTTCCACGGCAACCAAATGTTTGCCACCTGACCGCCGAGGCAAGAAAAGATGTCAACCATCTGACATGAGCTTGTTAAGAGTCAAGTTCAAAGGGCGCCACCTTTAGCGTAGCTTGCATGCTAACGAGATGTCGTCCACCACTTTCGTCTGCACTCGGCAAAAACTTTGAGCCGGAATGAAATCATCAACTTCAAATTCATGACTCGTGGATGGTTCAATCGGTCACAATGTTTATTAATGAGATAAAAAAGAAGAAAAAAGGAAAGTTCCAGAGCCTTGGCTAGCATCTTGGCTAGCAGGATTATTAATGTCATTTGTCAAAATGCTTGAAACCGTTTTTGTACATTTCGATCTCACTTGGAAAAATAGAGCATCTTTGTGTGGTGAGCTTAAGGAAGAGGGCAACTCTCGAGGTCAGGGGTCACCCGGGTCAGCAACCCCCCCTCCCCCCCAAAACAAAAACAAAACGTTTCCTCCCCACAGGAGCCACAAACGCGTAATCCGAGATGCACTCAATTATTTCCTAATTGTACACAATAGAAAAATGCTGCTTAAGTTATTCTACTGAAATACGCCCTAAAAGTAATCCAAATATGTACTCCAGTACTCCTTGAAAGTAACCTAAATACTCCATATAAACTGTGTAAAATTCACCATAAGTACTCTTAAATGTTCTGAAAAACTCCCTAAAAGTAATCTAAATACTCAAGTATTTCTTAATTGTGAGCTCATCACACACGGATGTTGTCAAGTTACCTACTTTACTGAAATACTCCTTCAAAGTCATTTATGTACTCAAATACTCCTTAAGAGTAGCCTAAATCGACAGATGCACTCCCTAAAAGTGACCCGAGTACTCCTCAATCTACTCAGAGCACTGACATCATCATCATCATCATCATCATCATCATCATCATCATCGTTGCTGTTGTCATGGTGATGTGGCAGGCGCGGGGTCAGCTGTGGCGCCGATCCGCGTTCCGCAGTCGCACGCTCCAAGAGTTGGCGGCGAGGGCGCGGCCGCGGCGATGGAGGCGGCAGGTGTAGACGCCCTCGTTGAACTCGTTGGCCACGATGCGCAGGTCGCGACCTTTCAGCGCGATGTGCCCCGGGACGGACGCGGCGATGCGCTCGCCGTCTTTGTACCAGCTGAGGACACAAAAGCACGTGTGCGTGTCGTCACGGTAACCAGCCTTTCCACCCGCTGCCATCTCCACACACGAAAATGGTGATCACGTCACGTAACTTAGCCAAAGCAATTCCCCAAAGTTCAACTTTGACCTTCTGACATCTCAAACTGCAGGTTAACAAACGGGCACAACATTTTGTGAAACTAAATCCATCAATCTTCATCCAAATCCTTTGACGTGGGCACATCACACTCATCTCAGCCGATAGCCCGTGCACGCCCACAGGGCGGCCATCTTGCTCCTCAATCAGGTGTGTTGGAGCAAGGAAACATGGAGAACAGAGTTGCCCACGCCTGACTTCCACATGTTCATATTGAAGCCCAGATGACACAAAAGTGGCTTTTTTTTCGGTACAAGATTCGAGTCAACCCTAACCCTAACCCTTCAGCTGACCTGACTTTGGGTGGCGATGGCGGGTTCTTGGTGCCGCAGCGGAAGCCCACCACTTTCCCACGCGGGACCACCTTCACCTTGACGTTGGCAGGCGGCGGCGGCGTGGCAACGGCCTCCGGGGGCTCTGAAAGGGGGGCGGCAATGTGAGTGAACAGGGGCCAGGCGGGGCCTCCCGGGCGGGGCCTCCCGGGTGGGGCCTCCCGGGTGGGGCCTCCCGGGTGGGGCCCCCGGGGCGGGGCCGGACTCACCCGAGCACAGACGGCAGCGGCGCGGGCAGGTCTTCTTCATCAGGCGCTTGCGACGCTCACACAGGCCCGCGGCCGCCCAACGCTGGCACGCCCGCTTCTTGTCCGCGCAGCCTGAAGGCAACGCAAATACGGAGTGGCAAAGCCCAAACACAGACAGGAACGATGAGGTTCGAGCCGGCCTGACCGTAGAGCGCCCGGATGGCCCGGACGTCGTCGCGTCCGACATCCCTCTGGCCCGTGCCGGTGGCGTTGGGGTGCATGAGGGCGCGCGGGTCGGCCGAGTGCCACAGGCCCAGCGCGTGGCCGATCTCGTGCGCCGCCACCTGGACCAGGTCGTTGAGCCACACGCCTACGCGCACACACACACACGTGGGCCCATTTGGCGCGCCGCCACTTGCCGGCATGCGCGTTGGCTACCTCGTCTCCAGCTGAACCTTGACCTCCCAACGATCCAGAACTCGTGCTTGTCAAAGTGGATGTCGCCGCGCGGCGGGAGGAAGGCGTGTGCCAGCTCGCCGTTGACGCCGTCGAAACACGGATGCAGAGGCGAGCTGCCGCAGTCCGAGTGGTTCCACGCGTAGAAGCCTTACGCACACACGCACGCACACACGCACACACAGCGTCAGCTTGACGTGGCGCCCGCGCCCACGAAGGTGCGCCGGCCGCGGGTACCGATGGTGATGTCGGCTTGGCGCCGTCGCACTTCGGTGAAGCCGAGCGGCGACACGTCGCTCCACTTGGAAAAGGCCAACCTGAACGCCTCCCTGGTGGCGTCGGCGCTCAGCGTGTCGGGAAACGACTCCAACCTGACGCGCGCAATTTCACACGCTGTGTAATAACTTGTGTGTGTGTGCGATTTGAGTGTCTCTGTGCAGGGGTGTCCAAACTAGGGCCCGGGGGCCGTTTGCGGCCTGCCCTCCATCTCCTCCCGGCCCTCGGAAAAGAACTTTGGACGCAGCCTGCAAGCCGAGCGGGTGCGGAAGCCATTAATTGGACTTTTACAGATATGCAAATCAGCAATATTTCAGTTTCTGGAGCAAAAATGTTTTCCTGCGCTTATTTTGACTTAATAGGTGTTAAAAAGAAGTCAAAAGAAAACAAACAAAGAGCCCATTTCGATACCAATATTCGTCTCCCTCTTGTCGCTAGTTAACAATCAGGAAGTACAAACTAGAAATGAGAAGAACAGAAAATGTCCGTTAATTTGAAGGAAAATGCCATTTTGGAACACGTAGGTCTCAATTTCAAAGGATCTTTGCTTTTATTTGTTGTTTGTTTTAGAGTTTAGGTTTGAATTGGGTTATGGTTGAGATTAGGGTAAGAAATGGGGTAGCCAATCATTTTTCATGCTTGGGGTTGGGGGGAGGGGCTAGGAAATGCATTATGTCAATGAGATGCCCCTTGATGATACAAAGACAAGTGTGTATGTGTGTGTGTGTGTGTGTGTGTGTGTGTGTGTGTGTGTGTGTGTGTTTGTGTGCGTGTCAGCTTAGCATGCCGGCTGACGTCACCTGTACGTGATGTTCGTGTGCGTCCACTTGTGTCCCAGCGGGTTGATGGCGTAGCGCTTGTTAACGTGGTGGCTCGCGCTCGCGCTCGCGTTCGCGCTCGCGGCCGCGCCAAACACCTGCAACAGCGCCAGCGTCATCATCGGCACTTCGTCGGCTGGCCACCAGAGGGCGCCAACACGCAGCAGCATCGCAATTTCAAATGGGAGAAGCCGAGAAGGACTCGCCTAAAAGTACAACCTGCCTGCTGCGTTGACAACAACTTTGGTTTTCATTTACAATCAAATGATTACTCAAGTTACTCGGTTACTCAAGTTACTCGGTTCCTGAAATGTACCTGACAAGTAAAAAGCCAAATTAGATTTAGAAAAAGAGTCTGATTTCATACGATCGCTGAAGTCTTCCACGGAAACTTTCTCTGCCAAGTCTAATTGTCGTCGTCATGCGTTTAAAACTGAAGTCACAACTTTGTTTTCAAAATGTCAACAGTAGAGACATTGTTGTCAAAATGTCATTGAGACAACTAAAACCAAAGAAATAATCAATAGAGTACAAAGTACTGGAAAAAGTGCTCAGGTACAGTAAGGAAATATTTCTACTTGTTACTTCCCATCTGTGCAAGTCAAAAACCCCGACAGCAAACAGGAAACACGAACTGCGCAAGCAAAATTCAATAATAAACGAAAAAACGTGGACTGACCTGTGATGTCATCATCAGCGCCAGCAGGAGCGGCGGGACCTCCATGACGTCACACAGTCAGACACGTGACCCGCAGCTGTCAATCAGTCCGAGATGGGCTCCTCAATTTCCTTCCCGCGCGTGTGACAGCGAAGAAAAGTTGAGAGGCGCCCACCGAGTCGATCCCGTGCAAGCGGGGTGGTTGCGGCGGGGGGCGTGGTCAGGTCAGGTCAGGTGAGACCCCGCCCCCACTTAACTCTTGACTTCAACCAAGCTCATCAAGCGTTGGTGCGGGCGGCTGCTGGTCACGTGGCTTGCGGTGGCTATGACGTCATCGCAGCTCGCCTCTCGCTGAGTTTGGACGTCATAAGAGCGCAAATTGCTTTGCTGCAAAACGTGGCGAGCCCATTCGGTAAGAGGCTTTGCGTCTTCTGCTTGCAAATGAAGCCAGGCCAAATTTGGCGCCAAAAGCACCAAAGTGCAGAAACGTACAGCGAAGTGGACCCCCGCGCACTCGCGGTTCAGCACGCGCGGAGTCAGCCATTTGGACTGAACCGGCTTTTGGTGGGAAACGGAATGATTCCAAAATGAATTTGGGGTGTTCAAAGAAGAAGCCGGGGCGTCAATGGACGCGGATTTCCCTGCCGGCCGCCGTCCGTCCTCTCGCCATCCAAATTGCGGAAGTTGCGTGAACAAAAGTGCAAAAAAGGCTCCCAGCTCGTCTCAAGCTCAACTGAAGCCGCTGACGGACATTTTGCCTCTCTTGAAAGAGTTGGACATTTTCCACAAGTGGACTGTTGACAGCGCCAAGGTGGGCCAGAAGCGGGCCTGAAACTTGTCAAGAAAATGTGGGGAGGAGCGCCCGGTCCACTTTGACTGGCTTGTCACTCAAGTGCTCGTCAGTGCGCCCTCCCGTGGACTACGTGAGCAATGGCAGTTGCTTTGATTGCCAAATTGCAGTCAACGGTTTTGTTCTTTCCCCACGGGTCGGATTGGACCCATGCGACGGGCCAGAACCGGCCCCAGTTTGAACATTGACAAAAAAAAAAAAAAAAAAAACACACACACACACACCAGGCGTTCTGGGAATCAGTCTCAGGGTTCGATCGGCAAAGGTCACACACAAACACGCAACGCAGTGTGTTTACGTTTGTGGCCAGTTTGGAGGGATTTGGGTGGACATCAAAACAGAATTTGTTGGCCAAAAGATGCCAGTGGCATCAAGCGGCCCGGCCCAGTTCAACATTTTTCAAGCTGATGCCGATGATGTGTCGTCAAGGACGTCATCCAAAAGTTTCCAAATTGTAACCAGAAGTGCAGGCAGCTTACATGCTAGAAGCAGCAAAAGTTTCAACAATGAAAAGGTTTCTCAAGTCGGACAAAACGTCAATACCATCAAAAATGGAATCTTTCACACATTATTCTTGAAAAAAAGTCCTCAACGTCTCCAAATGAGGAGGACACGATTTCATTGCTTGCTCGGCTGCGGTTAAAAAAAAAATATATATATATATAATCGCTCAAAGGGCCTTTGACCTAAATTCACTACTTCCTAAACTCAGTAGCACGCCTTCATTTCCTGTCTTTCATGATTGGACAAACTGATGAATGCAGGTGTGCCTTGACCACGTCGTCATGGTTACTAAAGTCCGGCATTCATCAGCTTGTCCAATCAGGAAAGACAGGAAATGAAGGAGTGGATTTGTGCGAAGAGCACATTGCAATTGGAAACTTTTTAAAATGTATTTAATTAATGGCACGCACAAGCCATTTTCACGTCACACTTTTGTTCTAAGCACCGTGTTTTATTTTTATGCCGCTTCCAAGTGTACATTTTGAAGGTCGCATTTTCAGAAAGTTATTCAAATCGTAAGACATTCCAGAGATAAATAGACACATTTTATGGCAGGTCGACACAAATGTCAGCAACAAGATTTGGTCACAACCAAGTTGAACTTTTACAATTTTATTCAATGCAACACAAAATGGCGACCGGCCCCTGAAATCCCGTCAAGCCAAAAAGCGCTTGATATCAAAGTGCAACCTTTCCACGTGTGCATTTTCAAGTTCGGGAAGCATCCGAGTCCTCGCACGTTCTCGTCTTCATACAAAAACACGCAATCGTTTGTGAACATTCACAAACTTCTGCTGCTGTTGTGGGAAAGCAAAATGGCGGCTGCGTCACACGTCCCTCTGGTGCGTTGCAACGACTTCGCACATGCTGCATTGGAACCAAGAACACAAAACGGGCAGCAACATTTTCACAAGACTGCTTGCAAATGGCGACATTTCATTTGGGACGCACAACGCTCGCTCAAAAGACATTTTCACATTCAAAGTTTATGACTTGAGAACATTTTATTCACTGTCAATAATTGAATTGATTTTCAAATGAAATTCAATATTAATCAAATGGAACGCTGAACATTTCAGCCGCTGGAAACGCATCTTGTTAATTGCGGCTTGGCAACAGTTAGCTTACACACGGCAAATGGCTGCCAGGAGAAGGAGGAGGAAACGGACCCCCCGACCCCCCCCACGAGTGCCGTCGGGCTGGCAGCGACTTTCAATCGGCTGAAGGATGAACATTTAATGACCACACACACGCGCGTGTGAAAGGCAGCGTATGTCCGGTTGCCACGGAGACGTTTGCAAGTGAGGTCGTCGAGCACGTCTGTTACTTTTCTCACCAGACTGAGCGAGCCGACCTTTGACCTCCTCGCCCGCCGCCAGTTGACAAACACGTCAGCTTTGCAGACGTTGGACACCAACTTTGAGGCGGACGGGCTGCTTGTCACACCACAGAAGAAGAAAAGCCAACACAGGACGACGTCCGTTGCCTTCTGCGCCATTTTTTCTTTAGGTTTCGATTTTCTCATCCAGCTCACAAAAATCAAAACCTAAAAAAACCACGGAGCAGCAGCGTGGCGCTGGTCTCGTCACGGCTTCCTGCCAACGCGGCGTCCACGTCGGCGTCTTCGTCCACGACATCGTCCTGGAGAGCGACAGGAAGGCGGCCTGCTTGCTTCCTGCTGGACATTCAACATGGCCGCCCCTCTAGCGCGCACGCCAACTCCAAGAAAAAACACAAAAGGCACAACGTCGAGGTGACTCGTTGAGCGCGACAATCCATTTTCAAAGATTTGCTTTTACTTTGAAAAAAAAAAAGCCTTTTCCACAAACCAAACCAGGAAGTGAATTGTTATCAATGTTTTGCTTTTTTCACCCAAATCATTGAGAAGTCCAAAAACGAAGTGGCAGATGAATGGATTGTTAAAGCAATGGTTGGCTGCCCTCATATCTCCAATTTATTTGTGTCGATTCCGATTCGTCCCAATTCCAGTTGAAGATTTCTTCATTTCAACACATTAACGTCTTTACTTGCCATTTGATGAGGCAATTAAAAGGACATTGTCCATATCCGGAAGTGGGCCGAGGACTTAACAGAATGGAATTGTGGAGTTTGCGTTTCAGATGATCCTAACTGTGACGGGAAAGCACATGGGCCGGACCGGACCAACCACAGCAACTGCTAGCAAGCTTTGATTGAGCAAATGCAAATGTTGAACTTGTTATTATCACGTCCGGCTCCCAAGTCAGTAGAAAGAACACCAACATGACGTCATTTATCCCTGCAAGTGTCCTTTCGACTGGTCACAATCCTCCCGTTTCCGATGTGGCGAATGAAAAGTGCAAGTAATAGTTATAAAGAAGTGGTTGGCCTTGGCAGGATGTGAAAGGTGAACTCGTCGAACCGAGCTTGATCAAACGCCTCGCTTGCTAGCTGGCCCGTGACGTCACCGCCGCAGCCTTGCAGTAAGATGCGCGCGCGCGACCGGCGGGAACGAGCTCGCACGAGGACGACGACGACTGAGAAAAACAATAATACAAATTATAACGAGGTGAAAATGTTGTTGGTTTGTTCTTACGCTTCGTGGACTCTTCCCGCCAACCGAGACGAGCGCACCAGGCGGCGGTACGCCATCGTCTCCTCCTCCCACCTTCCGCCTCCCTCACTCAAGATGGCGGCCGGCGGCCGGCGGCTGAGCGCCAACTTCCGGTCAGAGCGCGAGCCGCTGGCGCCCCCTGCTGCACTGAAGGACAAAGGCTAACTTTGCCTGGGCGGGCAAAAAAACAAACAGTCCACAACAAAACATTCATCATTTGCAGCCTTAATTGCAACTCGTTTATATCCAAATTCCTCTTCACGATCCTCTCGATGGAAAAGGAAAAAAAAGAATCCACAAATCACTACTTTGATCAATTTCTCATCGCCCAATTATTCTGGACGGAGATTTCTCTTTGATTGCGCAATACTTGTAATGAGGGGCAGACAGAGACGAACGCTGAAATACTCTCCAAAAGTTTCATGCTCGGTTCATGAACTGATCAAGTCTCACGAGTTACATTATTCATGATGATCTGTTGGCAACAAATGATACGTTTGAGTCTGCTTATTTGATATATGGATGATACTGTTACAACAATTTTGTACTATTTTTATTGAAATCAAACATGACCAAAACAACCAAACTTTAGCAGACGAGGACAGGATGAAAGTGGAACAGATCGATAGAAGAGTAGAAAGGAGTACGGAAAGGGAAGTCGTGACAAAGAGTGACCGAGTCAGAAAAGGCTGACGCACAATTTGCACGCACGACGCGCACAAAAGTCACAATGGCGCGTGTCAACATTGCGTGGAAATCATCGCAAGTCCATTCACGAAATGCTTCTGTGTAAATGTCAACGCAACTTTGTCAAAAACAACAAAAAGCAACAAAAGCACAATTTGCTCCAGATGGAACATTTACTGCGTGTCTTCAAGTGTACAAATGGACAAAATAAACAACAACAAAAACAGAAAAACGGGAAGTTAGAGAAATTTGCAACTGCAATCAGTGCCGGCCTGAGGTCATCTGGTGCCCTACAGGCCAAAGTGTAGATTGCAGCCTCCGACTACTACCCCCCCCCCCCCCCCCCCCATCCATGCATCCATCTATCTATCGATATCTAATAGCACACCACACGATAAATAGCAACAAAACAACAACTCAGAAGTAGAATGCAACGCAACAGTTTAGTGCAATTTGTGTAAACTGACATTAACAACTCCAAAATGTTTTTCAAACTATGCACAATGATTGTGTAAGATACAAAAGAAAAAAGTAATAAAAAATACATATATAAATCTACAAATGTAGATGTGTAGTAAAACTTTGGTGGCACCGGAGTTGAGGGCTTGGACCTTTTCGCTGTAAACGTTTTAGATGTGGTCAAAACAACAACAATATTTCCATCTAACAATAGCGCTAACGTTATGATACGTGACTAACCCCGCCCCCTTCTTCTCACTGTAAACAGCAGCAGCAGCTCAGGTTCAGGGCAGCGGGTCACGATCTCACACTCACTTATTTCCACTGCAAGTCATAAAAAAAATCTTGACTTACATCAGCTGTTAAAAATGTTTAGATGCTGTCATCAAAGGAACGAGGATCCCTTTTTAACCATTTTAACCTCCTAACCATTTTCAACATATCAACTCTTTTCTTTCTTCCTATTCTTGTTTTCTTTTTTGCTTCCATTTATATTTTAGACTTGTAATGTTTTTTCTTTTGCTTGTATGTTCAATAAAACCAACAACATTAAAAACAACAATCTGACATGGTTACTGCTCTCAAAAGTCAGACTGGTCAGACTGGTCCCTGTGGTCACAGAGGTCCCTGTGGTCAGACTGGTCCCTGTGGTCACAGAGGTCCCTGTGGTCAGACTGGCGGCGGCGGTCAAGACAGTCGGCCGAAGAGGTGGTCCAGAGGTGGGCTGCTCCGCCCCCGTCACGGCCGCCCACCGCCGTTATCTGGCTGAGGTCTGCGAGAGAGGACAAGTGAGCGGCGCCACCCGGCGGTGGCGAGCGGAAGCGCGGGCGGCCGCTTGGCCGGCCGACGATCGACTCACCTCCGACCACGTAGTAGCGCTTGGCTGAGAAGCGTTTGTGCGCTCGGGCGTTGACGGCGTGTCGGATGAAGCCGCGCTGCAGCAGGTCGGCGGCGTAACGGCGAGCGTCGGCGCGCTTGGCCGCACCCGCCACGTTCCGACGCAACCAGCCGACCGCGTCGCCGCCTGAGTGAACGACAAACGCCGCCGCTTGTACGAGCGCAACGCCAACAAACGCGTGTAACGTGCGTCGTACCCGTGAAGGCGTCGGGGATGACCACCTTGAGCCACATCCGGTTGCGAACCGCCACGCCCGAACCGGCCCTCATCATGGCCGCGACGACCGTCGCCATGTCGCCGTCCACGCTCAGAAGGTCGTCGTCACCTGAACGTCGAGCGATGGGCATCATGATGTCGTGGCTTCGACCGGGTGACGTCATGAGGGGGCGTGTTACCGTAAGGTGGGAGGAGCTTCCCCGTCACGGCCGCCGTGTGGGACACCCAGGAGGCGGGGTCGATCGGACGCACCGGCTCGCCTGCGGGACGACGTACGTGCGCGTCAACCAAAATGCGACTGACCAACAAGGAGTGGGCTTCGTTTGTTGCCGTCTGCGTTTGTCCTCACTCACCTCTTGGCAAGGCGAAGCCGCCGTCGGGTGGCGGCTCCCAAAACCGCAACAACGTCAGCGACAGCGGACTGCGCGCGCGCACACACACACACGCATGTTGGGTTTACATTTCTAGTGGGGACATCTCATTGACAGAATGCATTTCCCAGACCCTTAAACTAAACCCAAGCAAAACCCAAACCCAATTCAAGTTTTGACCCTCAAAAAGAGGTTTGGACTCACAAAATGTCCCCACAAGGACACCGGATCTGCACAATGATAATACCCCCCACACACACACTTGTCTTTGTAGGATTGTGGGGACATCTCATCTGCATTTCCGAACCCCAAGCATGCAAAATGATTGGCTTCCCCCATTTCTTACCCTAACCTCAACCACAAAATGTCGGTCCCCACAATGGTAGTTAAACCTGGAAAGACAGGCGTGTGCGTGTCTCACAATGTAGCAAAGACAAACCACACCCTAACACACGCAGACATTTGTTTCACTATCTTTGTGGGGCCATCTCATTGACATAATGCATTTCCACGCACGCACGCACGCACGCACGCACGCATGGCTATGCCAGATGCTAAGCTAAGATGCTAGGAGGCCTCACCCTGGCGTCCGGACGGCGTCTCTGAGGACCTGCACGGCCAGCGAGCTGCTCGCCTTCTCCAGGCTCACCTCGTTCACCTGCCGATGACATCATCAGCTTTGTCTTCATCAGGTGACGTCATTGTGCGTGCTAATGCTAAATTAGCTGCAGCAACAAGCACGTAGGTACGTACAAGTTTGCTATTTGTTCCAAATGAGAAGTGTATTATTGTGAAAGTTGGTATGTGGGCGGGACGTAGTGTGTGACGTGACGTGACGCGACGCGACGCGGCGGTTTTGGCTTCACCCGTATCAAGACGTCGCCGGTGCGAACGCGTCCGTCGGCCGCCACGGCGCCGTCCTCCATGATGGATCCCACGTACACGCCCGCAAGTTGCTCCGGACTTTCAAACACGCTCATGCCCAGAAAGTCGCACTTCTCTGCACACACACACGCGCGCGCGCGCGCGCATATTCAGGCAGGAAACGCAGTCACATCCTGCAATTAGTGTTCAATAGTTTGGGGATTTTCATTTGATTCGGTTTTGAGTGGATCAGTTAGTTTTCAGGGCAAGTTTGTTTTTATTGGCGTGACTTTTCTTCCAAAATGATTTCATTGAGTTGAGTTTCATTTTTTTTCAAATGTGTTTCTCGTGTGCGACGGAACCACAACACTGACATTATAAGAAGACTTTGTTGTTGACATTGAAACAAGTATTGGCATTGTAAAAGGTTGTATTGAAAAATAAAATACAGACAACGCAATTTTCTTTAAGCATATTTTTTGTATTATGACGTCTTTTTCAATGCCAATCTGCAGATTAAAAAAAAACAATTTTAGTGTCGCAGGTTTTCTCCCAAAGCGCCTTTAAATCGGTGTTTTTTCTACATTTAACCTTGTGGCGTCAATGTTAATAATAATCATTTCTGTAGTAAAGCAGTTAGCACGTTAGCTAAGTTAGCATGACATGACGCATACAATCATTTCAAACATGGCGGTTTTAACGCCACAAGTCACATCATATAAAACCACATTTGTGGCTTTCAGACGGTTTAGGAGTTGAACTTGGATCCACGAGTATTACGTTTAGCCAGCAGAGGGCGCTCTCTCCTCTCCTCTCTCGAAAAGCGTTCTCGCTTCTCTCAAAGCCCCCCCACTCCAAAACGAGTGCAAACAATTGGCATTGAAAAAGACATCAGAATACAAAAAAATATGCTTAAAGAAAATAGTGCTGTTGTTTTTAAGTCTGTATTTTACTTCCAATACAACCCTAACCCTTTTCGTCTTCTTGATAGCATTTTTATTTTAATTTCATTCATGAAAACGTTTTTTTTTTTCCAATAACCTTTCCGTATGTGAGAAAGTGCATATGAACAGGGGTGTGTCCAGTTTTGAGAGCGAGCGCTACAAATATGGACGTCATGTTGAGTGCCGACGCGTGACGTCATCACGCTTCGCTGGGGCTGCTTTCATCATTTGCATAATTCAATCAATCAATCAATCAATCAATCAATCAATTTGTGTGCCTCGGTGAAGTCCAGGGCTGGACTAGCCATCTGGCATTGAGGGCAGATGCCCGGTGGGCCGGCCTCATGGGGCCCATGCAGTGCTTTGTAATGATTCTTTTCCAACATTTGACCACAATTTACCAGGACCGGTCCGAGAATCCATTTCAAATATTGATAGCAAACTCAAACATCGTCAATAAACATCAGTGGCACAACTCACAACATGAATCGGGCTGGGCCGGCTCAAAATGCCAGGGCTGATTTTTTTGGGTGTGCCAGTCCAGCCCTGGTGAAGTCACATGACTTAATTGCGACTTAATGACGCAGGCGCTCACTCACCGACGTCCAAAGTGACGCTCACAACGTTGCTTGACATTGACGAGTCGCTCGCGCTGCTGACTGACTCGCGCTGACACACACACACACACACACACACACACACACACACACACACACACACACACACACACACACACACACACACACACACACACACACACACACACACACACACACACACAATCATCACATCAGTTCATGACAGCCATCAATCAATACTTGACAAGTTGCCGTACATCATGTGACCTCTCCATCCCTTTGGAATGCTGATGTTGCCGTGGCAACCAGTCCTCCTCCTCCTCCGCTCATTGGATACACACACAAAACATTTGAAGACAAAAACAGGCACAATGGCATCAAATACACTTGTGATACCCGATACCACTTTTCCAGACCGATACTAGTACTCACCTCTTGAGCAGTCACTGATGCTGATACCAAGTATCGATACCACGAGCACTTGTTTTGATAGAAAAAATATCCTGCCCCAAAAAGCGTCAACAGACGATTTGATCACATTTTACCTTCAGCGTTTCTTCTTCTTTGAAGTTCCGGATTATAAAAGAGCCACAAGACACTGGCGAGTATCGATACCTTGACACCGATACCCGCTGTTGGAACTGGCTTACGTCTAAAACGTGCACACGCACAAACATGCGCTCATCTACACTGAAGCCAAAATGAGACTCACGCACGCACGCACGCACGCAGGCAGATGTGCGGATCACGTGACGAGCGAGCCGCCATCCAGTCGCTCGGTCCGACGCGCATCAACATTTGTGACGGGTTCAAACTCGATGTGGCGTTTTATGCGGGGGACAAAAGTGGCGAGGTCACATGACTGCCGGCGGCCAATGGGAGCGCAGCGGACGAGATTGAAGAGATTTACTAGAGCGGAAGACGCGCTCGCTTGGTCCGAGTGCCCGCAGGCGGGCGTGCACGTGCTCGTGCACGTGCGTGTGACATCACAAGTGGGTCAAAGGACCACAAGACGGCAACAAGATGCTAAAGTCTTTTTTTTTTTATTCTTTGCACAAAATCAAAGTTTGGACTTGAGCAAGATTCGGCGCGCACGTCGCCAGCAACGGCTTCATGGAAGCCCAGCAGGACCATTATGGGATGGCGACTGCCAACGCGTCGCCATCGTCGCCTGTCTTATACGCACGCACGCACGCACGGCATCCGGTTGGTCTTGTGTCTCGTCCTTTGACCCTGTTTGTGCTTTTGCCGCCATCTTGGACAAACGCAAAGCCACAGCCGCCTCCCTCACGCCGACACGTTGACGTCTCGCAAGGAGACGGCGGCGTCCGGCGACTGCGCGGTCACGTGCGCGTTGTCTTGTGCCTGCGCGATGATTTGCTGCAGCGTTCGCCGCAGGTTGGGGTGCAGCCGGCGCCGGGTCTGCCGGAAGGCGTCCACGGCCACGCCGCGCATGGCGCCCGCCGACAGGTCCTCGTACAGCGGCACCGTGTACATGCGGGACGTCTGCACGCAAAACACAAGACGTCAGCGGGACCGGAAGGCGAGCGCGCACGTGTTTGCTTGACTGACGTGTTTTTGGAGGAAGGCGACCAGTCGGGGCAGGTCGGGGTAGAAAACGCTTCGGACCACCAGCTGCAGCCAGCGCACTTGAACCTCCGCGTTCAGGCCGTCAAACAGCGACGCGTAGCGCGCGCGCAGATGCGACATCACCTCTGGAACGCACACACACACACACACACTTGTCTTTGTATCATGGTGGGGACATCTCATTTCCATGAAAAATGATTTCTTAGCCTAACCTCGTCGTGCCCCCCCACAAGGCAAAACGTAGCGTAGCGTACCGTGCGTCAGTGGCGCGTGCTCCAGCATGCAGTCCAGAAAGAGAACCACCTGGAAGGTGGTCCAGCCCGCCACGTCCGAGACGGCGGCCGCCTCCGTCGCGTGGTGGCGGCCGCCGGTCCACGCGCGGCACAGGTCCCGCACCGGTTGGGTCAGGGCGGCCCCCGCCGACAGGTCCGGCTGATACGGGGGCGCCCCGCAGCCCGTCAGCCACCGCTGGAAATCCGCACCTGCCGGGGAGGCGAGGGGCGGGGTCACCCGGCGGCACAAATCCCGATCGGCGCCCGACGCACCTTGGTTGCGTGCCGCCTCGGGAAAGGTCGCCAGGTACAAGTCCAGGAAGTCCTGAGCCACCACGCTGGCGAACTTGAACTCGCTGATGTAATCCTGTCGGCGGGAAGACTTCGAGTGAGTGCGTGTGCGCGCGCACGTACGTGCGTGCGTGCGCACCGACCCGCAGGAAGTCGTCAAAGCGTCCGACGTCACCGCACAACGACGACAAGTAGGACACGAAGCAGAAACCTTTCTCGTACGTAAAAAGATTCATCAACGTGCTCGGGTTCACGCCTGCGCCCACAAAAACACGCAAACAACACGTGAGCGCCATCGTCGCCGTGTTGATTGCTTCGGGGTACGTACCGACACCAGCATCAGTATAGAGCCGATACCACAGCAGGCCTCATTTGCATACGTGTGTGCGTACCGGGCTCCAGTTGGACCTGCAGCCGAGTGACGGGGTTGTCGTCGCCGAGCAGTCGCAGTTGCCTGTGCAGGGCGTCCAATCGAACGGCGCTTTCCAGACAGGTGAAGGCGGCGCCTGAGGACGGACGGCAGACGGACGGCAGACGGCTGAAGACGGCTGAAGACGGCGGGACGCCATGACGTGGGCCGGCAGATTACCGTAGGCCTGCTGCGTGATCCTGCGCTGCGCGTACGTGGCCAGGCCTTCGCTGAGCCACATCTCCTCCCAGCTGGCGTTGGTGACGGCGTTGCCGAACCAGGCGTGCGCGATCTCGTGGACCACGTCGACCAGCAGGAATTCGCCGCTCTCCAGGATGGACGCCACGATGAAGGTCAGGCACGGGTTCTCCATGGCCACGATGGGGAAGGACGGCGGCAGGAACACCAGGTCGCACCTGAGCCGCGGCCACGACAAGCGCGTGAGCGAAAACGCGCCTCAAGACGCCGTCGGCAGACCGTCGCTTCCTGTCTCTCTTCGGACCACGGGCCGCACGACAAATGCGCCGTTTGTCGCCATCCCGCTTTTAGCAGATACGAACGAGTCGTCATTCGAACCATTTTGCTTCCCCAACAAGGCAAGCAGTTTTTATCCTCTGCGTAGAATGAGCCGAGTGAAACGTCATTTCCGATCCCACTTGAGTTGCAGGCACGACAGGCAGCAAGTCAAGTGGGTTTGCTTACATGACAATCACTTCCTGTATTCGACTGCACTCTTATTTGGACGCATGCTGAAAATGAAAAGACAAAAAGACAAAAAGAAAAAGCGGCTCCGGCCAGGCGGCGCGGCCCGGGTTCACGTACCACCTGCTTGTGTGCGTCTCATTTTTTTCCCCGCTGCTTTTTGGCGACGCATCGGACAAACGGCATTGAAAGGGAAACTACGCTTTGAGATGCGAGCGATTTGAGTTATGAGTGTGACTCATCAACGCATTCACACAAACGATTGCACTTTTCCACTCATTTGCCGTTTGTTCATAAGCAAAGCAACCCCCCGCCTTGCCCCGCCCACGACGCCACCCGGACGCTTCTCCCGACCTATCGCGTGACGGCGCCACCGACCTCCCCCACAGGTACGGTCCGAAGAGTCCCTCGGCTGTGGTGAGCCAGCGCTCCACGCTGCCCCCTAGCTTCTTGGCGGCGCACGACAGCAGGCATGGCTCGGCCCACACGCGGCTCCTGGGAGGACGACAAGACGAGGACAAGGCGTGACAAAGGGAGGACGGACGGACGGACGGATGAAAGGACAGACGGGTACCTGGGGCCCACGTCGGCATGTCGGAGGTTCCCGGCCACCAGCGCCACCAGGTAGGCGGGCACGGGCGTGTCCATGGAGAAGTGGAAGACGCGCGCCGCTTTGGAGTAGCAACTACGGGACGCGCTCATCAGAACCGTCACATCGTCTGGAACCTGACATGAACACACGCGCGCGCGGCGGAATTGGATTCAGTTCCTAAGAGTTCCCCAGATGCTTCGGCATTGCCCTGAAAACCACAACAACGAGGTTTACTTTGTGTATGCGCCAGCAGGTGCTAATTAGCCCCAAGGACCACATGAGTAGCCCATCAATCTGTTCTAAAAATAGCTCACCAGTGATGGGAAAAGTGTGACTTACTAAGAAGATAGATTTCTTGATATATTTATTTAAACTTGACATGGCACACATTTGTAAATGTAGCATTAGCATTAGCATTACATTTTGTTGAAAGACAAAACTGATTGTACCCAATGGAGATTTTTTTTTTAATTGAGCCAAATCTTTCCAAAAAGGTGCTTTTACAGCTGCCACTTTAATGGGACAATATTTAACAAATGTCGCAATGTTCACGTCCTGGAAAATCACTATGTCCCAGCTCAGCTATTTTTTTCCCGTGGTGGTTGTGCGTGCGTGTGTGTGTGAGTGGGGGGGTCAGCACGTTGGTGCCCGCTGGCCTTTGCCAAAGGGACGAGCAAGACTCGAGTGGTGCCGACTGCTTCCTTCCACAGCGCAAAAAGCAGCGTGACCTTGATGAGGCCAACACGCGAGCCGCTTCCTCTTTCAGAAGAAAAGTCCAAAGTCTTGCTCACTGAACTGCACTCTTGCTCGTGTTATTCAAAATCCTATTTGAAGCACAGAGTGGTTCAGGTCGGGGGTCACTCACGCGAATGGCCGCCGTGTAAGTGCTCTTGACGGCCGGAGAGTCGAAGCACGGAAAGAAGGAGCGATTGGACACGGAATGACCTTGAGTGAACACCAGAGGGCGATCTTGACCGCACGTCAGCTCCGAATCCAGCCACCACATCTGGAACACACGCAGGTTACAGTACTGGCAACGGCTTCAGATGTCAACACGCAGCCGTGTGGGTGTGTGTCGTGTTTTAACACAGTGGTTGTCAACCTTGTCGGAGGTACCGAACCCCAGCAGAATCGGATGCGCATTCAAGAAATCCTTCTTTATTGGAATTGGAAACGTGACCCCCCCTCCTAGAAATCACACGACGTACCATCCCTGCAGCACACATCAACCAAGCAGCCAATGATTTGATCATTTGCGTCTGGAGTGAGTGTTGACCTTTGACCTCCACTCAAACCTCCAGACTCAAAGTTAACAACCACTTATGGATCATGTATGTATGCGTGTGTTTTTCATGCGTGTCTGCATGTGCGCTCTCATGCATCTTCTCACCGCAGGGCCGTCCGTGGCGGCGTACCTGACGGTGACCTGCACGTGCGTTCCGACCTCCACCAGTTCCGGAAGGTCGATTTTCAGGGCGGAGCCAAAGTCGGCAAAAGGCTCCAGGCGGAAGGCGAGGCAGGCGGGCTCTCGGTCGCCGCCGCTCGTCTTGCAGTCGACGGCGTGGACCGCCAGGGACGTGTGCGCGTCCAGCACCAGCGTCCGGACTCCCGCGACCAGGGGCAGCAGGTCCAAAACCAGCCAGCCGCTCATCTCCTTCAGCGCAAAGTTGATGCGCAGGTCCAAGTGGAAGTGACGCAGTCGGAAGTCCACAAAGTTGGAAGCAGACGCCACGTCTGCGGGGGGGCGCCGCCGGGACCCCCTCGAGGCAGAGGCGGCCGAGTCCCCCACGAAGCGCCCGCTGGTGGACGGGGACTTGCGACAGCAGCACAGCGAGGCGGGCGAGGATGTGGGCGCGGGCGCAGACATGGCACACAAAGGTCAGCAAACGAAGGTCAAGTGGAACGGAAGCAAGAAGTCCAAACGCGGAGTGGTGGCCTGAACGCTAATTAGCATTAGCATCATTAGCTCAGCCACGGGGGCCCAAACTCAATAAGCAACTTCAAACTCCACTTTCAAAGTCAAACGGAACTAAAAAGTCCAAACGCTCTACTCGAGTCCACTTCACAACTGTACCAGAACCGGAAGTCGACTTGGTCAAAGGACACACGGGCAAAATGATTGACAGGAGCTTAATCAGCAATTGGCTCATTAGCTCAGCCACGTGACCAGGTGGGGGGGTACAAAGTCAACAAAACAACTTTAAACTAGAATTCAAAGTTAAGCAAGCGCAAGCAAAAAGCCCAAAGGCTGCGCTCCAGTCCACTTGACAACCGAACCCAAGGACGGAACCAGAAGCGGAAGTCGACTTGGAGACTTGAAGATGATTGACAGCATGCTAATTACTTAGCAATGTTAGCATGGCAAGGTCCCGGTTGTCCGGTCTCAGTTGCTTTCTTCACCTCAGCCGGCTTCCGCGCGCTGCCCGCCGGCTCGCACATGCGCTCTGGTTCGGTCCGGTCCGGTCCGCTCTGCTCCCGTCGAGCAAGCCGTCGTCAGTCTTTACCGATTCTGCCGTTTTGTGTTCGGGACGATCGGGTCGGGACACTTGGAGGCTCGCGACGAGGCACCAAACAGGAAGTAGAAGAGACAAGCTGATAAAAGTTTGTCATGTACGCGAGGGGGCGCGCGAGAGCACGGCGGGGCAAGGTCAAGGGGCGTCGTCATGGTAACCCGCTAAAGCTCGCTACCTTCCGCTTGAAATTCTTTTTAAACGCGTGCTTTTGACGCTTCTTCTTTGGCGACAAAAAGCTCATGTTAGGTTAGCAGCCAACATGCTAATGACTGAGAAGCTTTCAAATTCAACGACGCACGTGCGCTCTTTCACCGCACGATGGCGCCACAGGACTTCAGGAAGGCGCAAACCGCCAACGTCTCGTCATGTTCAACACATTTTCGTCTTTACACACACGTGACACGCATATTTCTTTAGTGTATAATTTCTTAATTTTGTTTCGTTTAACCCTTTCCACCTGGATTCCAGTAAGATTTCTGATTTGTGATTAGTCTTCCGTGTCCCCCGTGTGAATTTCTGCTCACAACTTAACTTTAACCGAGTGCAGTAGGATCCCAATCATAATGTGAAGAAAGGGGGCAAACATTTGAAATGAACCTGAAAACGATAGCAAGAACCTGGCAAGCTTTCAGCGTCTGATTGGTGGACGGACACGCAACAAAAGCAGACCGGAATGTGTCGAGCGTCTCAACTTTTATTGTTTATTTACAAACAACAACAAGCTTGTGGGGCGGCCATGTCGCTCACACTCGGGAAGGGTACAACATCTGAGGAGAAAAAACAAAACGAAAGGGCAATCAGACATTGGCAGGCGGCGAGACGGTGAAATGTGGACAGCGGGTCGGGTCCAATTCATTTTGCCAGGCCGTGTTTTCCGTCCGGCACCGAAGCAAGCAAACCGACTGGTCGTGAGCCAAACGGCCCAACGGGGACGGAAAGCCTCATCAGTTGGCGTCAGGACGGCGATGCGCTCGTACCACTCGTATGCGATGTCCGATGGCTTTGGCGGGCAGGTTGCTGGTGAACTTTGCCCTCACCATCCCGCTGTTGCCGTGGGCGCGCATCACCTTGCCCCAAATCACGCGCGTCTTGTTGGGCTTGCCGCCAGGCGTCACCGTGTTCCTGACACACACACACGCACACGTCAGTACACGACACACACACAGAAAGCGATTTGGGGATTTGTGCTGACGTTTGTGGCCGAATTTGAAAGGTCAGCCACTCGTTGACCTTTCTGTGACTCTCCCAGTCCGTCTGTTGCAAGCGGCCAACGAGGCCGCCACTGAGCTTACACACAAAAGAGTAAGGGCGAGCGATCTTGCAAAAATGGAATAGCACTTTTTTTTTTTTTATCACAATTTCTTTTCATTAATATGAGACGGATATGAAATGAGGGTCGTAATGAATGAATCGTGGGCAAGGACGGCTACAGCCAGTTTGTGAAAAGCAACACTAATAATAAATAGCTTTTGTAAAGAAAAATATTAATGATAGCGCAGCAAAACAATCACAAAAGTCAGAGTTCTGTTTTGAAATAGTGTAGAGTATTCAAAACGTGAACGTCTTCAGTTGAGAAGAGGGCGGAGCATCTACTGTCAACACAAAGTTCAAACAAACTGCTGACGATAGCAAAGTCAAAAGCAGCTTTTATAAATAAAAGTCAACATTGGAACAAGTGAACAACCCTGCGAGGGCATCGCGGGTTGGTTATCAAACAGACTTTTTTTTTTGACTAAGCTCCGCACGTTTGCGTGTCCTGGGATGGACGCGGGTGACTTTTGCAAATTGGAATTAATTGGCCGCTCGACCGGATCATTTCGCAAACGCTGCAAAAACAAAACATGTCCAATGGTTTGCGCCACTATTTTTCGACAATTGGCATCCGAGGAACGGCGGCGTTTGAGGCAAACCAACGTACGACTTGGCAGCTGGCAAACGCGGGTGGGAGCTGCTGTCGCCGCTAGTTATTAGCTCGGCTGTCATTGTACCGTGCGGGACGCTGCCGCTTCAGGTGACGCACGTCGGCAGTGTTGCCGGAAGTCGTCTTCATCCTCACTTTGCAGATGATTTTGGCGCGAAGCCAAAGCGGTTCTATATGGACGACGAATTTGGGAACAAACCGGCTCCTCTGCCATGACGCGCCACGACTCGCGCTAGCTTGTGGGAAACGCGGGGGTGCGACGAGGTGTGTGCGGTACTTGGCCACACCGACTGGCTGTCAAATGGGGGCCGGCTGCACGGCGGTCTTTCTCAGTCAGTGGCAGAAAATCAGCCGACGGTCAAATTGTGCTGAAATGCTTTACGTCGCCATCCGACGATCCCACAGAAATGAGAGAATGTGAGCCCCGCCCACATTTCGTCACTCCATCGCATATCGTCATATGGCCCACCCCTCTGGCAGAGAACAGCCCCAGAGTGACCGCTGAAGGATTTTCAAAAAGATTTCTTATTGGCCGAAGCTCAAAAGGATGAATGACGTCCATGCAAACGAGCAGGAAAAAAAGAAAAGAAAAAAAAGAAGCGCCAGCGCAGATGCTCGAGTTGGCACTTGACGGCAAACAGAGTCCTTAGAAACGTCATTGGACGTTAAATCGGCTTTTGCTTCCTCATCTCACGATGTTGCCTCTTTTACGACCTAAACTGATCAAGAAGTTCAAACTTTTATGATGCGTTTGTGGACTTGAAAATCACAAGTTCAACAAATGCCAAAGGACCAAAACGAAAAAAAAAAAAAAAAAAGTATTGGAAAAGCGACCAATGTTCGTTGCCGTTTTAAGCATGAAGGCACTAAAAAAGGATTCATTTCACTCATGAGATTTTCAAAATGCAATAAATTTCAAAAATATATATGATAGCACATTTGGAATGGCCATTGGCCTTGAAAATTGGTTAGTGTCATCGGCAGCTTATACGGAGGAGACTGGAAGAGTCACAGAAAGGCACACCCGCTGCCCCCAACTTCTTTAAGAAGGAAGGAAGGAAGGAAGGAAGGAAGACATCTGACTTTTTGGCCTTGTAGACGTAAGCGCATCGTTTTCCCAGATAGAAGTCGACCTCGTCACGACTGTAACATCCTTCCAGCTTGAGCAGCGCCGTGTGCTCGCGCTGGTTCCGCAGGCCGCGCTTGTAGCCCGTAAAGATGGCCTTGCTCCACAGCCTGCACGGAGACACACACGCACGCACGTCAGCCATTTCAACCACCTTCAGCAGCATTCGCATCTCTCGTCAGGCCTGCACGAAAGCAGACCGATTAGCTTTCGCGGCGGCTCGAAATCAAACACGAGCGCATCCTCTGGAAAACAATGAACAACATCTTTTCGGGAATGTCACGGACGGTCATTGAATCCCAATTCATTTTCAGCTACAAGCAACTTAACAATCAGGTTTACCTTCCTGGCATCTTCGCTTTTCTTTATAGGAGAGCTCACCTGCACACACATCAAATAGTGAAACAGTGAAATATGACATACTGTTGTATTTCCATTTCAACTTTTGAATAAAGCTGTAACAAAACATCCCTCAAAATCCATCCATGTACAGTACACGTTCCAATGATCGTTAAATGGAACTTCAATTAAGAGCAAAAACGCGATTAGGCAAACGTTTACTATCCAGCACGTGACCCCCTCAGCACATCTTCCGTACTTCGGATTTCTCTTTAAAGTCGATGTTGTTAACGGTTGTCTGCGTCGGTTTAACAAATGTCACGAGTCCAAAAGTGTCCCGAATTGCTGGTGTCAATACAGACTTGGTGAGAGGAAATCACGAGCTGGAAAGCTCACACGCTAACGTTCCAGGATATGGTGACCGGCGGCCGTCAGGCCAAAGCCGACTTTGACCCTCTGAGCTCGGTGAAAACCTCACCAGAGCAGCCGGCGGGCGGAGGTAGCCGCAGCTGGCTAACATTTAGCAGAGGAATCCGAGTTCAATCTCGGCCATCATAAGGTCCACAAAAGAGCCAAGTACGCACATAACGCGAAGACGACATGACGACGAGCAGCGAGCACAAATTACTCACATTTATTTAATATTTTTCGACATTTTGTCGACATGATGAGATTCTTACCTGCTCTGCTAGCGCAAATATGGCGAAAAAGACCGCACGAAAAGAATGCTGGGAAATTGTTGCCGACTTGGGTGGCCGCGGCGCGCCTGGTCAAAAACAGGCACGTTTGGATTTACTCGTCTCGACCGTACATGCAGGCAATCTGCAGTCGTTTTAAAATCTAGTTTTGGTTTTCGTCTGACAAAGTGTTGCATGTCTTAGAGGAAGACACATTTAGTCCAAATCTGAAACATCTTTTTTTAAATTACATTCGGAAGTTTCGTCTCAGAAATCGCCCAAAAAATCGCGCCTTTTAAAATTTTTTTTTTTAAACCAAAACACTATTTTGATTTAATAAATATTTGCACCCAGTTTCTTGTGTTTGTGGCGGCCGCGGCTCAGGGGTAGAGCCAGTCGTTCAAAAGGTCTGCTGTTCGATTCCCATTCTCCCAAGTCATGTGTCTTTGTGTCCTTGGGCAAGACATCACACGCATGAACTCAAGTGTCATTCACACAGGTGCGAATGTCTTGTGGTGGTGGGAGGGGCATCCACGCTTCCGTCAATCTGCCCCGCTATGTACGTAGTTCACCGCCACAAGTGTCCATGTGTGAGTACGTGAATAATGTATCCATTGTCACGCGTCTTTGAGTGGCCAAAAAAAGCGCTCATAGGAAATCTCATGCATCATTATTATTAAATTGTAAACATGATCAAACATATACAAGGATGTTCCAATTCCAATATTTATTTGACAGACAGTCGTGTTCTAATGACTTGTTTTTATACAGCAAGAGACAAAAAAGTGGAAATGTGTCAAACACTTTTGGATAAAAAATCAAATTGGAATTTTTTGACCGTTGCCGTGGTAACCAACTCTCCCCTCAACTCTTGAGAGAATAATGCAACTAATTTGCAACATGTAAAACGCGTGTAGGCACAAAGACCACACATTTCTTTACGCCATTTCTTTATATACACAACTACACACTTTGTATTTACACAACACATTTGTACACAAACAGGCAGACGGCGCAGCCTCATCAATCAAACGTCCCAGAATGCAGCAGGGGGGCCGACGTGATCATGTGGGGAACATTAAAAGTGAATAAGATGAGAAAGAAAGAAACAAGGTGCAACATGAGACACAAAAAATGTGATGGGGACAAACGAACGGCAACATATCATCCGCATCTTTACGTTAGCATTGCACGTGTTAGCTAGCGCGCGCTCACTTGGCAGGCCAATCGCGTACGTTTTGGTTTTGTTTTCACATTAGCGGAGGTCATAACAACATGGCAAAGTTCATCGCACAGATGTCAAGACATTTAACATCAAAACTTCGCCAATAGTTTTTTCTTACGCTAATGACTAATGTACGGAAGCGCATTGCTGCCAAACATTCAATATATAACGTGATAAAGGTCACGTTTTAATGACGACAAATGTCATGGCAAAATGTGATCCCTTTTTATGGTATCACCAATTTCACGTGATAAGCTAGCACAAAACGTTACAAGTTAAAACGTGATAACGTGTGAGTTACAACATGAAACGTATCACATTTGAACAGTCAGGCCACAGAGTCCTTTTAGTGTCCTCGAAATCAAAGTTACTTGCTATGCTGCTTTTCTGGAATACTGTCAAAGAAAAACAATCTCATAAATAAGGCCAAGTGTTTACTCATTTAAAAAAACAAAGACACACGTACTGACACAGGTCTCCGCCAGTGACCTGAAGCCAAAAGGAAAAACAAGTGCTTAGCTTTGCTAAAGATCAAGTCCAACTTAACACATGGCAGCAACACGCTTCGGTACTCAGAAGGAAGAAAAAGGAAACAAAACATTTCTTTCTTTCATTATTAGCAGTAACGAGGTCAACGATTGCAGCTTAGGTCATGTTTTGTCAGTCGTGTGACTTCATGTCAGTCATGTCGCGCGTGCGCACGCACACACCCAAAAAGTACACATGGCATTGTCGGTGGGCTGCTGATATGCTAACGCTATTGCAAACAGGTGCAGCAAGATGGCGGATCATCACGTGTTGTGCTCTTGACACGCACACGGCGACAACATGCCAACTACATGCCGAGCGAGGCTCCGGATGAGGACGTGGTCATCGTGGCGGCGGCGAGGCCGTGCCTGGGCGGGGCCAAGTGGAGAAGCGCGCTGACGGTGGCGGCCACCTGGGGGAGCCCTTGTTCCTCCAGGATGTGAAGCGGAAGACACAAGTCACTCTGGACACGCACACGCACGCACAACATGGAGGAGGGAAGGCCAAAAAGAAAACAAAGCAAAGATGGGTCAACACAAGTGAAATGAAGCAAACACAAAAAAGGACAAACAAGGATGGGCGGGATCTTGGGATCGACCACATGGAGGCGCTCTTGGCTGGTGCCGCAAAAGTGGCGCTTGGCCACATTCGGCCCGCCTGCCACGACCGCTCATGGGTTGCGTGACGTCCGGCTGAACGGGATTGACTGGCGACCGGTCCACTTGTGTGCACAGCAACACAGCACGCATTCCAGGTGCTTACGAGTTTCGCTTGCCCCCCCCCCAACCCCCTGCAATCGCTCATGACGTGCAACGTTCAGGAGGAGGATCAACATTTGTTTGCCGACATCAAGTTGAAAGAGGCTTCGAAGCCGCAGGATCTCCCGTAAGGAACGGCCCAGACGAGGCACGGCGCTGAAAGGGGGCGTGTCGTGCGGACCTGCGTTCCCATCCGTGGAAATGGCCGCCATGTCATGTGAGGTCATGCGCGAGTATCGGAGCGCAACTCTTGCTTGCGGCCCGACTGGACCGAGCGCCGAGATCTTTCTCTTTGGGCTCAGGCCAAAAGCGGCTTTGGCAAACGCGGGTCACATCGGAGCGTTCCTTTCCACACGCGCGACTGATGACAGGACGGCGAGCAAGCGGGTCATGAAAGCACAGAGTGAGCGCAGGCGCTTCTGAGTGCGTGACAAGCAAAAGGAAGGAGAGAGATGAGAAGACAAGGAGACAAACGCGTTAGTAGGAAAGAAGCGGCGAAAGACGACATCATCACCTTGAAATGTGCTTGGAAATAAATCGACTTGCAAAATGTTTGAACACATTCGCCGCTCAAGCATGTTGAGACGACGTTGGAAGTTGCAGCAAAATTCAACCAATCACCTTCAAGTTATTAGCAATCCATTGACAAACCGAGACGATCCACAAACGTCAAAAGCGCAAAACGTCTCAGGCTACTTGAAATACGATTATTCATAAATACTTGCCCACACGTCATTTGTCGACTTATGTGCTCATTGATGCTCGATCCCAATCGTGATCACAAAAATCCTCCATCTTGCGACAGGTCGGCCAACTTTTGTTACCTGAGCGACGCCCATCCTGCGACACGCCTCCAGGAAGTTCTCCACGTTCCTCCGACATTTGGCCATGGTCAGTTTGGGCTGAGGACACACGGCGGACGGTTGTCATGGCGACCGGCGGAGACACGGCAAGCGGCCGACGCACTCACCACAGCGGGGGAGGGCACGTGTATGCTGGGGACCGATCGCGGCCGCACGTGATTGGCCAGGTGGCACAAGACCACGCCGTCCGTCAGCGCCGCCCCCAGGTCGCTAGGCAACGACACCTTCAGCCGGCCCTCGATGTTCTGCCGAACACAAAAATGATGACGAGTGAGCGCCGACCCGCTTTTGCTTCATTTGGCTGGACGAGCGTTGTGGGACGATGGAACGCAACAGACTCAATGGAAGCGGCTCCCCTCATGAATGAAGGCGAAGGACGTGTGCAAAATGCATTCACAGTTGAAGGGAGGGCAAAACGGCCACGACGTCATCCGCACGCGAGACCCGGCCATTTGGAGGCTTTCGCACCCTCCGCCGAGCACGTGTGCCAAGTTACAGCCACTACTGAAACATTTTCAATAGGGATACACGAGTATCCATACCAGGTATCGGGCCTTATTTCAAGGGTTTTCAATCGAGTACCACAAATGAGAAATAAGAAGAGAACATTGATATTCATTTGATGCAATTTGGAAATTGTGATTTACTGGGCCATCCCAAACACTGTCCAGTCGAGTAGACTTGCCCGACACGCCAATGAAGATGCGCCCGTTTACACGCTGCGCTCACGTGCGCCTGTCCATGAAAAGACAACGACCCCCCCCCCCCCCCCCCCCCCCGATTGGCTGCCCGCGTCGTCACGTGTATAAGCAAACATTTAGGTGACCTTCCTGAGCTGCTCCACCAGCTGGTTGTCATGTCCAACGGCGGCGGGCGCCACTTCCTGCGGGTGCGGAGGGGAGGCGGCGGCGTCCCCTAGAGGACAAAAAGACGCAAGTCAAGTTGGACACAGCGACTAACGGCGACTAACGGCAAACGGCGCTCGCTCACCTCTCCGCTTTTCTTCTCGTAGGCTGAGGCGGTACAGGAAGCTCTCAGGGCGTCCGCCGCGACAGGGAGCGGCGTCCCCCGAGGAGGCGTGACCGGGATTGGCTGGCGATACAAAGTAGGCGGAGTCAATGCGAGCGTGGAAGCTACCACAAAAGGCATCGGGTGGGCGGTGCCTTCTTACCGCTTGGCGAAAGGCCGCCTCGCTCTTCGCCCTGCGGACACAAGCGCACATGTTAGCATTAGCGGCGGGAAACAGTCAAGCTGGTTGCGCTTTCATTTTTTGGTCCGGTCACAAAAGACAAAACAAAACAAGGATCAAATAAGAACGTCAACATGATCACAAAAGTCATCTTCATCCGTGGCTGCGTCACTTCAGTCCCGTCATCGCTGGCGGGCTCACGTACGCTCAAGACAAAAGTCTGTCCTCACATCAGGACTTTGCATGTGGTCCTTTGGACTGGACTTTGCAAGTTATGTTTTGTATGCACGCGCGCGCCTGACAATAAAGTTCACCTGCACAAGACACAAAAACATCCAAAAACAACAACACGATTGCTACACTATTGGTTAGCGCGCTTGGCAATTATTTTCCAAAATGGATGTCCCGTTTGGAACAGACAAATACGGCGGCAGTGCGACAACCGACTGACATTTGATTCGATCAGCGGAAACGTGCAAAGCGTTCGTCAAGGCGGAGGTTCCCGCGCAGGTCGGCAACGGTATGAAAACACACAAATATTGTCTTGTGGCGACGCCAGTTCCTTCAAATGACGATCTGTGAAAACGTGGACCGAGACAGTTCCACACTAAAAATCCGTTTGTAAACGAGAAACCTTGAGGAGTGGCCACAATGCGGAGGAGCGGACGGCAAAGGGTGCGAGCAGTCGGGAACGAGTGAATGAAGGAAATGAGCCAAAAAGTGGACTTTCCTTTTCAAGACCTCGTCCTCAATCCTTTGCTTTGGTCTGCGGGGAAGTCCCGTTCCCTGATTGGAGGAAAATGTGACGCCTCCAAATGACTTTGACCTTTTAAACGGCCCTACAAAGTTCACGAAAACGGATCCTCATCGAATGGCTCGTGTACGTCAGCCATCAATCGTTTTGTCCCACATTTGTTCGGGAGGATTGGACGGGATTGTCAAGCGCTCACTGCATTTTTTCAAGTTGCAAATTCAGTCAAGGTGCGGCCCATTCTTACCATGAAGAGGGCGGAGTCATCTGTGTGGGTCGAGCGTCTCAAGGGGTAGACGTTCTACACACACACACACACACGCATCAAATTGACACACACACACACACAGCGGGAGTGCTGGATGAAAAGTGTGGGCGTGGCTACCTTGCCGTCCGGACTGGACTTGTTTGGACTCTGCAAACAAAACAAAGGCACGCACACACACAACTTTCAGGTGTTGGAAGCCGCACTCGGGTCACAGCAAAGGCCAAGTGGGCGCTACGCTGCTAAATGACTTTCCCCGCTTGATTTCTTTGGCCGTTCAATTCAAAGCTGGAAAACGGCATTTTTCACACAAATGTCCCGCCCACAATTAACTTGGATCAATTCCCACACGTGTTAAAGAAATTGAGCGGCACTTTGACATTAAAGTTTCATTTGCTTTCTGAACACGCTAGAGAAAAAAAAGCACTTTGAATGTTATGTTTGAAAACGAGAAAAAAAAGAAAGAGAAGAGGAGAGGCCAGCCTCCAAGAAGACATTTTGGATGTGGCGAAAAGCCGGCACGTGATTGGCTACTGGTACCTTGGCGTCTCTCTGCAGGGGGCGTGTCTTGTGTCTCTCCTCGTCGTACCTGAGGGCGGCCAGCTGAGCCTCTCGCCTCATCTTCTCCACGCCCGCGCCTCTCTGAGCCACACACGCACGTGAGGTCATGCAGAGGTCACGCACAGGTCAACAACGGTTGACGTGACCTCACCTGAACCTGGCTGCTAGGTGGCGCTGTGGCACCGTCCGGCGCGCTCCTGACACACACACACAAAACTCATGACGGCAAACGGTCACCGTGGCGACGAGCTGGACGTGAGCGTGCGTACCTGCTCGGTCTCGGTCGCGAGTCGTCTGCTCCGGATGAGCCGACTTGACCCGGAGAACTCTGAGCGAGCAAACAAACGCGTGGGAACGCATGAAAAACTCAACGCAGGACATCAATCAAGCAAAGACATCAAAAGAGAGGAAAAACAAACAATAAATGAAAGACTAGTTAAAAAACAAAAAGGAAATGATGAAAAAACTAAGTCATGAAAATCAAACAAGCAACAGAACAAAATGGAAACGAAAAACAAAAAGAAAACACCAAGAAAAGACGAAGATGACGTTTACGTGGACAAAGTGGCGTTTTTGCCTTCTGCCAGTTCAACAGTAGGGGGCGCTGTAACCGGCAGCAAATATTGCTGAAGCCGGTGTTGAGCTTACCGTATTGCTGATGCGTCTCTCGATGTAGGCCATGAACTGCGAGCTGAGGCTGGCCCGTTCTCCCGCCGCTCGCTCTCCTCCCGCCGCTCGCTCTCCTCCCGCCGCTCGCTCTCCTCCCGCCGCTCGCTCTCCTCCCGCCGCTCGCTCTCCTCCCGCCGCTCGCTCTCCTCCCGCCGCTCGCTCTCCTCCCGCCGCGCTCTTCGCCTCCTCCTCTTCCTCCTCGCCGTCGATGAAGTCCATCTGCTCCAGCTCATCTGCACCAACGCACGCAGCAACCATGTGACTTTCCGCTACGCCTGCTGGCCTCCGCCAAGCTCAATAAAGTGTGCTCACGTGTCCCGTTGGCCAGCAGGGGGGGCCCCGCCGCCGCCGCCGCCGCCACCGCCGCCGCCGCTCTCGTCCGCTCTTTGTGGACGTCCAGCACACGAGCAGGTCCCTCGGAGAGCTCCTTGTTCAACACGCACACACATCAGGATGTCATTAATCTATCAAGTCCAGCAATGATTGTGTCATAAATTGATCACACGTCCCGATTGCAAACAAAAATGGATTCGGTCTGATGATATCTATTGATGTCCGTTTGCCAAAATGCTACACAGTGATGGAAAAAAATGATGAGCGCTTCTTGTTCATTTTCAAGTGTGATCATGACATCACAATGCAGGACGCTCGCCATCAAACGAAATCACGAGCGTGATGCTTTTCTTATACATGTCAGATTGTGTGTGCGTGCGTGTGTGTGTGTGTGTGTGTGAGTCTAACCTCATTTCCTGACCATCTTTTGTCTCCACTGTCCACACTGTTGAAGCCCGAATCCAACGCTCCGTAGGTCCGACTGGGACACAGCTCATCAACACTAACACACGCACACACAAACGAGGCTGTTATTTGCAAGACCCAGAGGAGGTCATGTGCGACTGACCGTGTGTGTGTGTGTGTGTGCGCGCGCGCACGGGTTTATATCACATCATGGGGACCTTTTTCTGTTTTTTTGCTTTCATTGTGGGGACCTTTTGGTGGTCCCCATGAGTCCAAACCTCTTTTTGAGGGTCAAAACTTGGTTTCACAGTTTAGGTTTGAATTGGGTTATGGTTGGGTTTTTGAAGGGGTTCGGGTAAGCAGTCAGTTGTGATGGTTAAAGGGATATTTGGGGCTTTTGGACATGAATGGCGTCCTCACCTAAAGTGGCGTGAAATCAGCACTGACAGCGTCCCGTAACCCGAGAGCTGGTCGGGACAAAAGCAGTCCGGCAAGTTGGGCCGGGTCACAAAAATAACGCCTTTTTCTTCTCAAAACAATTTGTGTTTTGCATCACAAAACTGCACATTAGAAAAAAGTCGGGCTCGATTTTTCTGTTGGGACCAAAATGCGGCGCTCGGCGTATCCAGCTGACACACAAGACACATTCATGTCTAAAAACCAGAACTATCCCTTCAAGGTTAGGGTCTAGGAAATGCATCGTGTCAATGAGATGTCCCCACTAGAGATGTAAACCCCGTGTGTGTGTGTGTGCGTGCATGCACACATGATGAGTTCAGACCAGGAGCCGAAGTTCAAAGTTCGTCTGTCGTATTCTGGCAGGTCAGGGGTCGTCTTGCTGGCTTCCATGTTGAGGAACTTGAAGATGTGAACTTTGCCCTTGATGCAAATCTACACAAGATTATTGACGATGATTATTGACACCTTTTGGACATGAGCGAGCGAGGAAGAGCAGGAAGGCGACTTCCTGCTAGTGCTCAACGCCGTTCGGAAAAATCAGCTCATTGTGATATCGTCATTGCATTCTTTTCAAGGTCTTCTTGCCGCATACGTAAGCGACATCGTACATGTCACGTACGCGCATCAATCAAATATGTTGTACTTAGCATGCGAATCGTATCGACTTGCGTCCGAAACGTACTCCGACGTACCGGCAAAGGCGGTTCTGCGGTTCTGATTGGGCTCCATTCGTTGACGTGATGATTTCAACATAAAACGCATTTCAAATTTGTGACGTGCAGAGCCAGCGAGCGCGCGGGTTCGACTCAAACAGGAGCCGATTGCAGCACCGGAAGCCTTTCGGAACACACTTGATGGCCACACGAAGAAGGACGTCATTGACTTCCTGAACAGCATTTTGCCGCTCATGTCCATCATTTGTCATTTTGAAAGCAGCTCACATCGTGTTCTTCAAACATGTTCTTTTCTTGCCCTGCGGGGGGCGTACCTGCGCAGGTGGCGTGTGCAGCGGGTTGTTGTCCAGCACCATGGCGTGCAGCTGCGCCAGCCGCGTGTAGCACAGCGGGATGGACGTCACCTTGTTGCACGAGAAGTCCAGACGCACCAGCGGCAGCTCGGCCAGCTCTGCAAACACGCACACACGAGTCACGCAAACACACAATAAGGAACGCAACTAATAAAGCATTTTGTGGACTGAAATCATGCCCAAATATCTGAACGTTACAAATAAAGGGTCACTTTTTTCCTCTGCTTCCGTCTCAGCAGGCATTTAAATGGCAGCCTTTCATGACGACGTCGTCGGCGCAATTTGATTGCAAACGCAACGAACGGTTCCGCCCGATGACCTACCTGGAGGAAGGGCCACCAGGTGGTTCCTCCTGATGTTGAGGTCTCTGAGCGCCTGCAGCTGGCCCACCTGAGGCGGCAGCGTCCTGATCTCGTTACAGCTGACATCCTGCAGGGAGGCGGTGCTGATCAACAGCGCCAGAGACGCTCCCGCACGCACGGACGGACGCACGGACGGACGGACGCCTACTCACCAGCTCCGTCAGATGCCTCAGCTGGCCCACTTCTTGAGGCAGCGCCACCAGTTTGTTGTTGCAGGCGATCAGAACCTTCAGCGGGAGGCTGCACAGAACCACCGGCAACGCCGACAGCTGGTTGCGGCTGATGGGGACGCACAGCGGCAGTGAGCGACAAGCAGACAGCGAGGGCTGTGTGTGTGTGTGTGTGTGTGTGTGTGTGCGTTACCTGAGGTTCAGGTAAGTGAGGGCCTGCAGGTTGATCATGTGATCAGGCAGAGATCTCAAACAGTTCTGGTAGACGTTCAAACTCTCCAGAGACACCAGCAGGCACACCTCCACCGGAAGATCAGACAGGCGGTTCCGAGACAAGTCTGCGTCAGCGCACACACACACACAAAGTTAACAAAGTTATCTTTCGGACATGATGTCATCTTCTTGGGTCATGTGATGTTCCAAGAACAAACTTTGTGGTCGGTTGGTCGTATAGCAAGAAAACTTGTGACTATGCCTGAAAATAGAAAATCCCACGTCGAGTGCGTGTGGTTGTCCAATAAGGGCAGCAAACGATATCAATGAAATGGTGATGCAATTATTTAGATGCATTTTAAAGTTTGCCACATTCAGTCAAATTCAAATATTTGTATGTGAGGTGCAGTTATTTTTTCACAACTCGGGCTCGCCATCTTCAAAGTCAACACTGTCGTATCTGTGATGTTGAAAGCGGTTGTGTTGAGTGACGCGGGGGTCGGTCAATGTGAATGCAACGTTGGCCGTCTGTAAACTGGCTACGGGTGCAATGAGTCATCGATGGAGTGACAAGTAATGCATGAGCAAAGAATTCATCAATATTTGGATGATCAATTAATTGTTTCGAGTAGGGATGGGCGAGTACTGGCTGATAACCCGCCTTGTTTCAATGTATCGAGTACTCGTGACGGCGGCCGGTACCAGTCATCGATACCAAGGTGCCCTTTTGTGGCCGTTTAACTCTCGGAAAGCACTGCATGACTTTTGTTTTAAACGCTAGATCACTTTTGATCTGTCAGTTGGACGCTGTTGAAATCATGTTTGTAAACACGTTTCAGATTGTTCCAAGGTTTGAAACAAGACAATAAATGTGAATATGTACTTGCGATGATTTGCAGCAGAGACTCGGGAAACATTTAGAATGCTTGTTATTCAAAGTTGGTTGAGCCACTTGAGCTCAAGTCAAGAGTTTGACGTCCCTGATGAAACGCGCCAGTCAAGCCTTAGCGGGATGCTAATGCGGCGGGCTAACGCGCTAGCATCAGCAAAGTTGTCAAGAGTGTCCTCGAAAGTGTCCGAAAGTTGACCAAAGTTGGCCTTGTTGCCTGAACACAACAAAGACGACAGCGACCAAACGTCTCCGAAAGGTCCGACTCGGACCTGCGACTGTTGGACTGAATGTGGTTCGCTGGTGGCGGCTCAAGCAACATGTTGTTGTCACTTGCAAGTTACCAAGACTCCCAAGTCGCTCGGAAGCGTCACCAAAAGTGCTGCTCGGAAAACATTCGGACCACGTCGACTCAGCGGGACTCACCGGCCCGGGTGGTGTCGGTCAGGTCGTGGTTGGCGGCGCCGCGGGGGAACTCCTTGAGCTTCCTGCCGCTGAGGTTCAGACACCCGGTGGCCGAGGCTTCGTCCAGAGCCCGCTCCAGAGAACGGTTCCACGGCACCGGGCCCGCCGCCGACGACGCCAGGCCGTTGTTAGCGGCCACGAGGACGCTGCCCGCGCCGGCACCGCTACCGCCGCCTCCTCCGACTGCGAACCCGAGTCCGGTGTTGTCCGCCGCAGAGCCCAACAACACCGAGGCCGCCATTACACTGCGGTTGGTTGCTTAGCTCGCTGCGCTAATGCTATTGCTAACACTCCCACCCTAACCTTTGGAGACAGTGGTGCGCATGCGCACAACGCGGTCCTACGTAGTGACGGCACAGACTGATCACTGATCTGGCAGAGGCTTCGGTGCCATTTCTGAAGCGCGTATCGATTTTGTATTTTGTGTGCGTGTGGGAACTTTCATCGAGACGATCTGAAGCGCGTATCGAGGCGCGATTCATTCCAGGAAATGACGTCACCTATGACGTGTGACACTTCACGGGTTCAGGAAGTGGTTCGACTTTGTTTTGCAGTTTCGCACCGCATTTAAAGCGCGACGCTTCTCCGCAAAAGTTGCCATTCAGTGGGTGTTTTGAGTGTCGCAAATTTGCCCAAATCACGATTGCATTTTTATCCGTTTTTGCCATGGAGGCTGCTTAAAAAAGGGCAACACTAAAACAAGTGACTGGCACGTGTTACTTTGAAATTTGACGTCATTTACATTGCACAGTGAAGTGCTTGTTGTGCGCTTTACAGCAGCAATCAGATTTGTTAACCATATTCAGTTATCGTAACAACTATCAGTACTCATAAACACAATCCATCACTTCAAGTATCCCGCAGTCCACATGAGCTCACTTTTCATGCAATCAATGCCTCGTGATTTGCTATTATATTTCTTACAGGATGACTCATTTTCATAGCCTGACATTATCCACATAAAAAGTCATTAACTGCATGAGTGCAACACACAAAGTCAATTATGTTACTCTTTTTTAACAAATGTACAGTTCAGCAACTTACCCAAATGACTAGTATATAAAACAAATATTACTGAATTATGAATACAATTAGGCAAAGTAGTTCAAATGACGCCTCCCTGGGGAGGTGTTCCGGGCATGTCCTAGCGGCGGGAGGCCCCGGGGACGACCCAGGACACGCTGGAGAGACTATGTCTCTCGGCTGTCCTGGGAACTGGGGTCCCGTCTGAGGAGCTGGCTGAAGTGGCTGGGGAGAGGGAAGTCTGGGCTTCCCTGCTAAAGCTGCTGCCCCCGCGACCCGACCCCGGATAAGCGGAAGAAGACGGACGGACGGACGGAGTTCAAATGACAGTTGTTTCCAATTACAAGATCACATTTAATCTGCTATGTGGAGTGGAATTTCTATTTTTAGTATGATGTGTAGGAAAGCATTTTTTCTTCTTCTCTCAAGCACAATCCACTCGTGGAATCAAAATCTGTGAGTGGGGGTATAAATGCACTTCAATCAATCCCAAAACAATGAAAATTATGTTGAGTAATTCCTCTGACAAAAAGTGTCCTTTTTGAAGTGACATTTATTGGAAATGAAAGGTCAGACAAAAGCATGATTGAAATGTTGCCGAGTTGCTGCAACGCGTCAACTCCTGACGTTCGGCAATCATCAGCACTATCAACATTTGGCCGCAAGCCAACAAGAGCCACTTGATTTCCCATCACATGAGCTCAACATGCCAATGGCTGTGACTCCGCCCACTCCGACTTCTTCCATGCTTGGGAACGCCCACCCGGCCACAAGTATTTTTCATCTGATTTGCGCTGCCGAGTCCTCGCACCAAACCTGGACCCGCTTCCCAAAACCAAACGCCAGACGTCAATCCGCCGTTTAGGGGTAGGCGCGATGGAGAGCACAAGCGGCGCCCCGGGGCGGGCCCGCGGCCGAACTGTCCATCGAGTCCACAGCGGGATCCGGAAAGCCGGCCGCCACAAAGTCCCGCCCGCCGAGGAAGTCCAAGTCCGATGCCATCTTGGAGTGTCCGGGAAGAATTTCTTTGCTCAATCGGTACTTGGCTCCTACCACGCGGCCCGCCTGGAAGCCCGTCGGCACCTGGCTCGCGCCCCACGGCGAGTTGGCGCGATCGGCGTAAGGGCCGGGGGGGCCCACGGGAGACAGTGGCTTGCAGAGGTAGCCGAGGGTCCGGGCGGGGAAGGCGCGCTCCGCCGCGCGGTCCAAGCGGATGCTCTTGCAGGGGCGGACCCCCTCGGGAGGCTGGGTCCAAACACACTGCCGATGGACCTGGACGGCATCCGCGGGGAAAACGGCCACCGCCTTAGCAACCGGCGGGCCGAGCTGCGACCGGACAGCGGCGCCGGGGGGCGGGGACGCGAGCGTGTCGGGGGGGCCCGGCGCAGACACCCTGGAGCTGGCGTTAATGAGCAGGTTCCGACTGATGGGGCTGGGGTTGGCGATCTGGCCCTCGCACACGGAAGTGGCGCCCGCCCCGGCGCGGGCCTGACACAATTGGCTGATCTGGTGCACGATGCTGCTCAGGTCGCCGCCCCCCCGCTGCTGCAAGCTGCCGGCCATGGACAGCGGGATGGTGGAGGTAGAGACCGTTACGTTGGGAGGCGCGTCCGAGTCCGGGAGCTTGCGGGGTCCGTAAGCCCCCGCAGGGGCCTGCTGGAGGCCACCGGACACCACTCCTGGAGTCTGGAGACCGCCGGGTACGGTCTGGGGGTGCGGTGGATGAAGACCAGCGGGTACGGCGCCTGGCATCTGGCGGTGCGCTGGCTGGAGACTGCCGGCCACGGTTCGCCGAGGATGGAGGCCATCTGGTACGGCTCCCAGCGTTAGGGAGCGGGGCAGCTGGATTCCACTGGACGCGGCGTCCGAGGTCCGGGTGAGGGTCTGTGAGCCTACGAGGTCCTGACCACACATCGGCAGAGCATCAAATGGACGATGCTGTTGCAGCGGCTCGCGGATGAGTTTTCGGTTCGGCAGCGGCAGCCCGTGATTCTGGCACGTAGGGGCGGGCCCGGTCTGGTCATGCGGGTGAAAAGGCGCCTCGTACGGGTCCATGGCGGTCTCGGTTGGAGAGCAACTCTTCAGCAAGGCCGGCGGAGACGGCCAAAAGACCGCCACCCAGCAAGAGCGCTCTGCAGAACTTTGACGCTGTCAGAATAGCTGGCGATGTTGAGCTGCCCGTCGGTTGGCAAGTGTTTTAGCAAACGTGCCACAAAACTAGTCTCAGGATATGCCTTGGCACTGCGGGTTCACATTTCTCCTAACAGGTGTCGATCAGGCGCCAGACCAAACCAGGTCCAGTCCTCCAAGGCCGACAAGTCAACGCTTGGTGATGTGCGCGTCACCGGCCAGCGTCGGCCGCTGCTGCAGCTCCTCACCTGAAAGTGGACAGCAGGCACGTCAACACGGCGGCCATGTTGCAAGACTGCTCTTTTTCTCCATTTTACATGCAGGAAAGCCTGGTGGGCCGTCGGGCTAATAATACGCAGGGAGGGGCTTACGTATCTTTTACTTTACTAGTAGTTGACTTTTAGCACCAACATTTGAATTCAAGGAAAAATCGTATGCTTAGTAATAGTGGTTTCAATGTCAATCAAAAATGATCATGATCAGCATTGTTTCCATAATTGTCCAGACTAAAACGATTCCGGTTCCGAACGGTTGGCGTGAAGCAGTGCGCTCTGGTTATTTCCCAACGCACCCTTTGTCTTCGTGCTAGGATTCAACCCCGGTCCTCGGGAGCTCTATCCAGCCGGTTTCCCATGTCTCCCTCAATCAACACAGGCGATTCAAACGATCAGCAAATCGGCAAGCTTTGCATGAAGCCTGATAACGATCCTCACCCGCGTTGGCTGAGAGAGACGTGGAAAACAGGCTGGATAGGGGTCCCCGAGGTCCAGGGTTGAGAACCACTGTGCGAGGATACAGCTAGGCTAGTGCTAGCCACCAGCTAACGAGAGTGACAAACGGGCGGCGTCAAGAGTGTCGAGTGTTTGCTACTTACGCGCCTCGATTCTAGCGACGTGACGCGCTCATCTTGCGGAGGGACGACGGCGACATCCTCGACTTGAGCCTAATCGGCGACAAAATGACCGCTGGGAAGCCTTCTCGCCTGAGGCCCTGCCGTGCTCAGTTGCTCACTTGTCGTGTGGCGCTCACCACGCATGCGCAAGAGGAAGGTCCACTCGCACCTCAACGAGAAGTCGCCCGCGGTGAATGCCTGAGTAATAATCAGCGTCGCCACCCAAAAAGCAAAACTGTCATATGACATTCATCTGGTCCGACAACACGACGGCCACCGGCGTCATTTGGTGGTAACAAGCAATCATTTATAAAGCGACCCATTCACGAACGGAAAGCGACGACTCGATATGCAGTCTGACACCTGCAGCCCGATGCACCTACGTCACGTAGCGGCCATGTTGGCAAGGGCGACGTTCCCTCCAAAGGCAATACGACACGGAAATTAAAATAAAAAAATAAAAAAATAAAATTAAGAACAAATAAGAGGACGTTGAAATTATTGTACGTCGTGAGTTGCTCAATCATTAATCGGCTCTTACTTTTAGTCAACCCTTGCGCTGTCGATGGAAAAATAAATAAATCGTCAAGTATTTTGCCCTGTTAAAATATGACCGTCATTCTCAGTCGCCTTGTAATCGCACGGCATTTCGCACCCGTCACTTTGTTGACGTTTTTCCTACCGTTCACGCCGATGTATGGAATTGGTTGACGACTTTGCTCGTCCAAGCCGAGCCGAGCTCGTCGTAGGCACGCATCTTAAAAAGACCTCCCTAGCGCCGCCTAACAAATTCGCGTTTCATTCACTCAGGTTTCACTTTTCTTTGCAAAAATATTGCCTGTTTTTGTTTTCTTACAGATTGAAAATCTAGAATAATAAATAGATAAATGCTTAACAGCACAAAAATCTTTATAGCCAAATTCATACCAATACAGAAAAACAGCACAAATGAACAATATTCACTACAAAAAAACACAATTCTCACTTTTGTTTATTCTGATCTATGAAGATCTTGATCTCAATGTTAATTTAATCTGGTTAAATAAAGGTTGAGGGGGAAAAAAAGAATAACCCATATTGCTGCGTCATGCGAAAGCCTCACATCGCCAAAAGCAAGACTTTTTAGGGGAGGAAAAGATAGTAAATCGTTTTTGACACTTTTGACTTTGAAAGAAAATGAGCAATTTTATGAAAGGTCATATGATATGGGTCAAATTTGAACAGGAGGTTTCAATCCGACGCTAGCGGGACCCAAAGACGCTTAACAAAGTTGTGTCATGCATTCACCATGTCAAAGATTTGAATTGAGCCCTTGTCAACATTTTGGCAGACGTGATAATCATCGTTTCACTTCCCATTCCTCAAAAAGGTTCACTTTTCTTGTGACCTTTTCCCCAAGAGGAGGATGATGATGTCATCACAAATGCACGTTGACAGTAGAACAACATCAAGTACACCAACAAGATTAATCACAACAGTCATTTGTCAATTAAATAAGACACACAAAAAAAATCATCACAGTCAAAGCAGACGCGGCATTTTGACTTGGACTTGCCGGCTTGCTGCAAGTACACGTGCAATCAAATCTAAGGAAAAAGCTACACAAAAATCTCTTCCTCATTTTAAAGGATGTTTGTGACCTCAGTTTGTCCCTGCTTACATTATGCATGTGTTGCGCAAGGTTGTGGAAATGTGCGCATCGTATTTCATAAAAGTGACGGCGGCTGCTGTGGTCACCAACGACTTCTCACCTGACCGGAAGAATCAAACGTTGGATCCTAACAAGCGGATTTGTATTCCGACGCGACTCCTGAGGAGGCGTGGCTTCCGTGGAGCTCTGCAATTGCTCGCGTTTGCACCAAGAGGCCACGCCCTCCAAATGGTGGGCCGGCCGCTCCCTTGGGCTGAAATCAATTGATAGCACCGCATCGGCCCCAAGGGACGCCACGCCGGCCCACCGATGGCCAGTCCAGCCCTGCACCCGTGCACGTGGAATGCGAAGGCCACGACGCAATCCTTCACGTCAAGTCCACGAAATCCTTTCAAGTGATTCGGGGGCGTGTTCTCACACTTTTGCTCATTTCCTGCTACAAAAGCAAAGCAATCACGCAAACATTCCCAATCACGGCATTTGCAATTTCGTCTTGAACGAGAGGAGCCGACGTGAGGGCCAAATGAATACAGCGGACTCGGATCGTCTTAGGGGGGGGGCGGGCCAATGATGGGAATGAAGAATAATAAATAAATACCTTGAAAAGAAAATCCAGGACGTTTGTATTGGTTGAGTCGTCAGTCCAATGAACATTTGGGCCAAAACTGGAGAGGTCGTCGTCACAAGCCAGCTGACGGTTGGTCGCAATGCATGCTGGGATATGTTGACTACTTTTCTTGCGGGATTCTCACCCCCACATTCCAAGCGCGCTACAAAATGGCCGCAGGTCAACACGGCCCTTCGCTCGCGTCCGCTGGAAAGATTCTGCGCGGGTCGAGCCGACGTTTTCGAGCTGATCATTTCACGCGGTCCGCCGCGGCTTTTCTTGACGTCTCCATCGGGTAAGCGGCGTCCAGACGGCGTCCAGACGGCGTCCAGACGGCGCTGCAGGCGTGGGATTGGCGTGCCACGTGGCAAAACTGAGGCACATTTGCAAACTTCACACTCACATCAAACAGGAAATGGAAAAAACACAAGCGACCTGCATGCATGGCGAGCGCAGCTGAAGTTGTCGCTCAACGGCAACACTTTTTCACATCAGCAATTTGCAGCAATAATCAATGTGGATATTTTGCAAATGTACTTGCAACGATCTGGAATTGTCATTTCTCGCTTGCAAATCCAGCAGTTGAATTTGTGCTGGATGCGCGCAAATGAGTTTGACAGCCCGCCGCGGCAAGACGTTCCCAGCGGCAGAAAAGTCAAGAAGAAAAAGAAGCAGCAACTTGCGGAAACGGCCAACGCCGGCCGGCAGGATCCCAGAAGGAGCCTGAAGGTCCGCAAAGGCACCGAAGCCGATTTGGGGCGACTGACCGCGGCCGCCGTTCACGCGCTGGTCTCGGCCATCTTCTGCAGCAGCGGAATCTGCGAGCAGCAGACGGCGGCGGCGTCAACGCACTTTGCCGCGCATGGAAACGCACGTCACGCGAGCGGCACAAAAACGCCACTCATTGTTTTGCACTCCAGTTGGAGAGAAAAAAACGTCATCAGATTTCAGCTGGATTTCTTGCAATCTTGCAAATGCGGATGATTTTGTTGGCCAAAAATGAAAAGGATGCAAACACCAATTATGCTTTTTGTCACTGATGACGTTTTCTCATTGATTTGAGAATTGCGCGTTTTCTAATCAATCATTTTGTGTTCCTTTTTGCTTTCAACGTTGACTACCCGCCCCAAAAAAGTGGTTACTATTTTTATGGCGTGAGATGTTTTTCTTTTTTAAACGTGTTGAGTGTGAAAATCTTTGCTGTGTCTGCCATCGACGTCCACGTCCCGTCAATCAGATTTTTGAAATGTTCCTGACAAATATCGGCGCGGGCCTCACGACCTGTCGGTGTCAATAAAGTTTTGTGCCGGTACCTTGGTCAAGTCGACGCCTGTGAGCGCGTTAACCGACGCGGGCAGTTCGGCCAGGAGTCGGCTGACTTCGCCCGCCACACGTCCGCCGCCGTCCCCGCCCAGGATGACGATCTCGTTGGTCCTGGCCAGCGGCGCCGCCACCTTGGCGGCGATCTGCGGGAACAAGCCACATCACTTCCTGAGCCCCGGCGCGGCGCGGGCGCAGCGCGGCGCGGGCGGCGTTACCTCAGGCAGGGCCTGGAGGACCAGGGCGGTCTTGGCGGCGTCGCCGTACTGCCGGTAGGCGTCGGCCTTGAGCCTCATGGCCTCGGCCTCCGCCTTGCCCACCGCCTCCACGCGCGCCGCCTCCGCCTCGCCCAGCTTTCGGATCTTCTCCGCCTCCGCTTGCGCCATCAGCACGCGCTTCTTCCTGAAAGCAGAACAAGCGTGAAAGGCCGCTCGTCCCCGAGACGAATCCCGTCCACGAGCGGCTCCCCACAAGCCATATTTTGCTGAAGGCGGCCGGCGACGTCTCCGCCATCCCACTTGGATTTTGCCGCCACGTTTCTTTCCTGACTTTGTCGTTGGCCCGTCAGACGCGGTCAAGAAAAGGCGCGTCCGTCCAAATGCTCCGCTTGCTCGGAATCATCTTTTCAACTTGACACTAACAAGACCCAAAAAATCGCTTTTTTATAGCGATTTGCGAATGAGAAAACGGAGGCCAACGCTGGAAATCATCCGAGCAAAGAAACAAGTCAGGAAATTGTGTCAAGTGCGCTCGAACCTCGAGGCGAGTGCAACAATTTTCAAAGCGGCAGATGACAAATTCCGGCAAACGGCGTCAGTCAGCAACGGATTTGTTTGGATGTGGCGCGGAACATTTTGCCTTTGCATGTTTTGGCAAGCGTTCCACAAAGATGGCGGCCGCTTGTAAACGTGAGTTGAGTTTGTTTTGCTGCCGGCGTTTCTCACTTGTGCCCCTCGGCCAGCTGCTGCAGTTTGAAGGCTTCGGCCTCGGCGGGCCGCTTGACGGTGGCCATCAGCTCCTTGTCGGCGCGCTGGACTTCTTTCTCCTCCACAGCGATCTGCTTGCGCCGCTGCACCACCTGGATCTCCATCTCCTCCAAGCGGATCTTCTGCTGCTCCTTGGCCGCCTGCAGCTCGTACGCCAGCTGGGCCTCGGCCTTCTGCAAACGAAGACAGAAAGCAACGTTCAGTACGACAAATCATTTTCGACAAAAATCTACTCACCCAAAATGTTCATATTAAAGGTTGTCTTGCGTAGGATTCCAAATTCACATCTAGTGGCGATTGCTGATATTACAACTTCCAACTACTTTCCACTGACTGCCTATTCACAGTTTGGCACATATTCAGGTTTATGATTTTTTTTTCATATTTTGTATTTTTCCTCATTTCTCTGGGATTTTTTTTTTTTGTTAATGAAATGATCATCATGATGTTTTTTTGTGGTTTATTTGCAAATAAATGTTTGGGCCACCGACCAATCAGGAAGTGTTTTGCGCGCCCACCTTGGTGTTGACTTCCTGGTTGAAGGACGCCTTCTGCAGCTCCAGTTCTCGCTTGGAGTCGGCCATCTTGGTGTCGGCCTGGAACTTGACGTCCATCATCTCCTTCTTGCACTCCGCTTCCTGCACGCACGCACACAAATGTTGAAAGGCAACATTTGACGTGACATCAAAATTGAATTAGCCGCGTGAGCCTGCTGCCAAGTCTTTCAAGTGATCTTCAGCCAATCAAATGAACGGAAATGCAATCAAACCCTCAACGACAGACATAGTGACAAACAACAGGAATTTTCCATGGGTGGGGGCCAACACACCGGCTAGCTTAGCATTAGGTAGGATGAGAGCAAAGATGCATTTAGCCAGCCTGGGTCGGACGCTTGACCAGGGTCCGACCAAAGGAGGGCAACTTTTTCCGCCAGCGCACTAAATCCATCCTTAGTGGGAAAGTTGCCATTGGAGCAGGGTGGCCCCTCCCCTTTGGTGGACGACTATTTGGACGCCGACAGCCGCCTTTCACGGGGGGGATGGCGGCCCGCGACGTCTGCCGGACCGGCGCCCGCTTACCCGTATGCCGGCGTCCCGCTCGGCTTCCGCCACGCCGATGTCGGCGTCCCGCCGGACGGCGGCCGTCTGGGTCTTGCCCAGCGAGCTCAGGTAGTCCAGTTTGTCGTACACGTCCTGCAAGACGCCAGCAAACGTGAGCGCCACCGTGACGTGGACGGCGACGGTCGGTCGGTCAAACGGACGGACGGACGACCCACCTTGATGGTGAAGCTGAGGATCTCGATGCCCATGCGACCCACGTCGGGCGCCGCCACCTCCCGCACCAGTTTGGCAAACTGGTCTCGATCTTGATAGATCTGCTCCACCGTCAACGTTCCTGCGTCACATGACACCACAGGATCCCGGGAGCGAGCCAACAAAATGTCCGCCAAAAGAGATGAACTCAATCGTGATCATGGCTAAATAATTGACACAGCAAATTGTCAACAACAGAAAATGTCGTTTGATTTGAAAGCAGACGTTTGTGTTTGCCTCGTTTTTGAAGAAAAGGATGAGTTTTTTTTTTTAAATCCAACTCATCAAATGAATGCAAAAAAAGAAAAAAGAAAGAATTTGAGATTTGAACTGGTGGTGGAAATGTTTGCTGGTTGCAGGCCTTCTTTTGAGTTTTTGAATTGTCCAATACTGAGCGGGAGGTTGGAATCGTCAAATGGGGACGACTTCCATTTTCAAAACGTCCCAATGCAAAATGTGCAAGCGTGTGCGTGCAAAGTGACAATTTGGCGACAAAAGTGTCATTTGGTGTCTATTTTGCCAAATGTTGGCCTTGCGCGGACGGACCTAAGATGGAGCGCAGGTGTCCCTCCAGGGTCTGCAGGACCACCGCTTTGATTTCTGTCACCGACTTGCCCAGGAACTGCTCGCACGCCAGCGCCAGGAGGTCCGGCTCCGTCATCACCTTCACCTGCATGGGAGACACGCGGTAGTGACGACACGCGGTAGTGGCGACGCGCGGTAGTGACGACGCGCGGTGGTGACGACGCGCGGTAGTGGCGACGCGCGGTAGTGACGACGCGCGGTAGTGACGACGCGCGGTAGTGACGACGCGCGGTGGTGACGACGCGCGGTAGTGGCGACGCGCGGTAGTGACGACGCGCGGTAGTGACGACGCGCGGTAGTGACGACGCGCGGTGGTGACGACGCGCGGTAGTGGCGACGCGCGGTAGTGACGACGCGCGGTAGTGACGACGCGCGGTAGTGACGACGCGCGGCAGTGACGACGCCGAGGCCGGCGGGCAAGGACGACGCTCGCCATCAGCCAAGACGACAACTTTGCACTTCTTGTCTTTTCAATCTTCTTAAAGTCTTCTTTTCATGTTGTCAATGGATGTCCTTTTTCTTTTCTTTTTCCCGCTCTGCTTCTGAATGTGCTTAGCTGCTGTTTTTTATGTTTTTATTTTTAACTGGGTCGCAACCACTATCAAAGGTTGCGTTGTGGACAATTTGGATGGCTCCTTTGATTTGAACGGATTTCGGCACATCCTCAAAATCGGGGGACTACTTTTAAGACTGGAAAATGTCAGAAAGCTTGAACAAGCAAATTCATCAATCAGTGACGCATTTGCATATGGTTACCTGAGCCACGCCCGTGACGGTGATGGCCACGCCCTCCGCCGTCTCCACGTCCTCGCAGCGCGGCTGCAGCGTCATAATCTCCAACGTGATTCTGCAGGCACGTGCGCAACATCACCATGGCAACCAAAACAACACGTCTGACAACAATGTCATGACATGGCCACGCCCCCTCCCTTAAAGGGGAAGTCCAGCCCAAAATGTCTTCACAAGTCACAAGCATTTATTTATTGGATGCAGCATTGTGACCACTTTTGTGGAAGGGGACTTAAATGCAAACATTTGGATCCATGTCAGCGGCCGCCATTTTGCCAGTTGGCGGAAGGGCGACGCGCGCGTCTTCACCTTTGCGTGTCGGAGAGGAGCCACCAAGCCCACGACCAGCCGCCCACCACGTACGTCTTGGAATCGGAGCCTCGGCAGCCGCCTGAGGGAAAGCGCAACACAACACGCTCGCTTGAAAATCCCCAAGAAAAAAAAAATCATTCCAATCACGACCAGAAGATTTTTGTCAAAAATGGCCGCCGGTCAAAACGTCTGCTTGGACTGGCCCACATGAATTTTGAAAACGGGATGATGGATTCACCACAAATAAGGATATTTTTGTGCGATATCGCCGCAAGACAATCTGGTCAAAAAACACACTTGCAATAACGACTATCTGGAATAACCAATCAATTGTGACAACTCATTTTCCAATTTGTTTTTTTCAAAAGCATCCGCTTTCCATTTGTGAGGATGCGAGCAGACGTGACACGAGCCAATAATCGACGTTTGCTTTTCCGACTCTCCTGCATGGAAAGCGACGCACGTTTGCATTGCTTACATCAGCAAAGGTTTGGATGATGAAATCCTTATTAATACCTGCAGACAGCCAATTTCACTTGTGCAGGTTCCCTTTGTCCCAAGCAAAGGTACGACGGGGAGGACAAATTCAGAATAGGAGTCATTTTCAGCAGAAGAAAAAAGACGTTTTGTCCAGAATCAATTGGATGACTGACAACTTCTTATTTTTCATGTACAATTAATACTTTCAAAAGTTCAAACCACATCGTTCCACTTGCTGTCGACTGAAAATGACATCACCTGTCTGATGCTAAGGTAATAGGTAACGACCAATCAGGGCTCACCTGTTTTGTCGGTTTGGTCAGCAAACTGGGCCATGATTGGTCGGTGGTGACCTGAGCACGCGTGATGTCATGTTCAGTCTAAGGCAAGTGGCAAAATGTGTTTTCAAACGTATTCATTGTTGAAGCGATGACATTATCTGCTGAAAATAGCTGAACGGGTCCTTGAAAAGCGACAACCGAGCCTTCGAGTGACTTTTTCTGTTGTGATGATTTTCAGCAATGCTCGCAAATGTTATGAGTAGTGATGAGGTCGATGAGGCGTCATGACGCGGTTCGACACAATGACACACTGTGTCACTGAATACTGACATCTGCTGGAACTTAAATATCACTACAGGTAAACCCAGGTAACTTTATTTCCCTTCTTCTTAGTGAAACCAGCTGACCAAAATGGTCAATCCAAAGACTCTGCCGTGATTTGATTCTACCGTGTAGGACAATCTTTTCTCTTCTCCTTTCGGAATCTCTATCCTGGCTGGAAGGGAATTATTGAGCCTCAAAAGATGTGTGAATCATGAGAGACGCAACCCGCTAACAGACGCGCTTTGGCACTTCCTTATGAAGCTCGACACCTGCTAACAGGTAGCGGTGAGTGACATGGCGGCTGTGTCGGTCACGTGCTTTTCACAAAACCGACACGTGCGTGTAGTTCCTCTACGAATGATGATGTTGCCGGGCCCATCACTAATTATGAGCAAGATCCTCTTTGTCCCACTCCCTCCCGTGCAAAGTTACGAACCGCAGCCCGGTTACCCGCTCCCATTTGAAATAAGACAACAAGAGCGGGCGCGTGACGTCACCGCACTGGTTTGGACCATCCATCCATGATGTCACGCGCTTCTCCTCACAAGGGTCGAAAAAGCGACCGCTGAACTCGCTCGAGTGGCTAGCATTAGCCATGCTAGCCGAGCAGCTCCTGGCATCGGGTTAGCTAACCTAGCTCAGTTGAGATTCCAAAAAAACAACATATACAAAATGAAAACAAGAAAGAAAAAGAAAACAAGGTCCTACCAGAAACCACCAAGGCTTCGTTGGGGCCAACCGTCAGACAGTTGCCCATGTCCGCCTACCTGCTGCCCACCTGCAACAAACAAACCGACAAATGGACGACGACAACAATACGCTGTCTTGACTGTCCACACGCAATGAGCACGCGCACGCGCACACTGGTCAGGAATGGCGGAAGACCAAGCGTTCGAGTAGCGATGACGTCACGAGCCCGCTAAGGCCTCCCGGCGGAACCACGCCCATCGTGGTGACATCACTCCCGGTCGTCCTCTTGCATTATCCAACGAACGTTTGTTGGGAACATTTTATATCCACACATGTCAATTTCTAAACTTAAAAGCTTTATTCAAATAATTTTTGATTAAAATTGACAATTATTTTAAGTCTCTGAAATTGATAACGAGCAAGGAATTTGAATAAAATGAATCATTAATATCCATGCAGAACGTGCGATTGACAAATGTGTGAGGTGACCACCGCCGGTCGCCAGGTGGCGCCACGGCCTTTGCAAAGAGGCGGAAGCGAAGCCAGACACACACCGGAAGCAAGCCGCTCGCCGTGGATTGAAAGACGGCGGCCGTTCCGCTTTCTCCTTGTGTCTTGTGGTTGTCGTTGTTCCGCTCTCCCGGCGGCCGGTCGGCGTGGACGCTCGTCGAATGGCGGCCGCGACCTCGGCGCCGCATGTTCGGTTGATGTGGAAGAAGGACGCCTCGCAGCTGCTCTTTCCCAAAGGTTCCACTTCTGTGACTTCACCTCCATCTCGCTCCTCGTGCTTTGCTACAATTCAATTCTCTTGTTTTGGTTCATGTTCGAAACAACAACGCGATAACTAGAAGTGACTCGGCTTTTGCTTTTTAAAGTTTGCACAATTTCAAAGATGAATCGATGGACATCGGACGCAACTTGAGATTTGAAATGTTTAGAATCGGATGACATCATCTTCAACAACTCCGTGCTGTGTTTGCGGTTCAGAGTTCGAGAATTCCGAGACGCTGCTCAACTCTGAGGTGCGCATGTTGCTGGAGCACCGCAAGCAGCAGAACGAGAGCGCCGAGGACGAGCAGGAGCTCTCCGAGGTCTTCATGAAGACCCTCAACTACACCGGTGCGCTTCAGCCGCTTCAAGAACCGAGAAACCATCACGGCGGTGCGCAGGTACGTGCCCACACCGGCGCTGAGCTGATTGGCTAGTCAGGAAGGGGGGGGGGGGGATGGATGGATGTGGGTGGGGGGTGGATGGATGGAGGATGGGTGGATGGGTGGGGTGGGTGGATGGATGGATGGATGGATGGATGGGTGGGTGGGTGGGTGAGTGGGTGGATGGATGTGATGGGTGGGTGGGTGGTGAGTGGGTGGATGGATGGATGGGTGGTGGATGGGTGGGTGGATGGTTGGATGATGGGTGGATGGGTGGGTGGGTGGGTGGGTGGATGACTGCCTTGCCTGGGCTGGGGTTCAATCATGCAATCCCGATAGCGTGTAAAAAAGGTCGTGATATCAAAATTCGGCATGCACGCCTTTGCCCGCTTCAAGCCAATCCGACACAAAGTTCTTTAATATCTTCCCAAGTCCAAGTGGACATAAAACGGGCATGTGAATGTTGGTGACCATTCATACAAGCATGAAGCATTTTTACACGTTTGAGACTGTCCCGCTAATTCACCTTAGCCAAAATAATGGGGCCGTCGCGGTGTCAAGGAATTGCAATCAAGCGACATTGCTGTAAGTTCTTTTTTTTTTCTTCTTCTTCTGCTCTCGGCCGGCAGCCTTCTCCTCCAGAAAAAGCTTCACAAGTTCGAGCTGGCCAGTTTGGCCAACTTGTGCCCCGAAGCGGCCGAGGAAGCCAAGGCCCTGATCCCCAGGTGAGCCCGGACCTCCCACTCGAGCCACTTGCCCATCCCACCAATCGTGGTTTGTCTGTCCAATGTAGTTTGGAGGGACGCTTTGAAGACGAGGAGCTGCAGCAGATTCTGGACGACATCCAGACCAAGAGAAGTTTCCAGTACTGATCCGGACCAACAATGTTTTTGCTCGTTTTCATTCTTTTCCACTTGCTAACAATAAAGCAAACGTGTTAAATGTCTTACGTTGAAGGTGCAAATACACCGTTTGCCACATGGTGGACAAGAAGCAACCCAAAGTTTCACCCCCCCTCAATGACTCTGTTTTTCGATACTTCCTAAAATGTCCACTCAAAATCCTTTAAAAGTAAACGAAGAATTGCCAACAAACCCGTCGATCGTGAGGTCGCCATTTTCACAAACTGCTCCTTGATAGCCGCAAGGCAACACACCTGATGCAAATGATCAGGCTTGTGCTGAGCTCATCATTGGAATCAGGTGTGTTGGAAGAGGGAGGCCTTTGGCTTCCTGAAGACTAAACAGGAAGTCACGCGTGTGTCATGTGTGAGCTTTATTTTCTTAGTAAATAAAACATCTGCGCACTCAAATGAATCCAAAAACATCCCAACTTAAATATCCGGCCCGGCCACTCCCTCTCTGGAGCGGGCGACCTGCCAAGCGGCAAGTCATGTGGTCCTTTCTGGCGAGAGGTTGCGAGTGGGCGGGGCCGCCGAGCCGTGGCGTGCGTGCGTGGCCTCCTCACAGGTAGCCCTCCTTCTTGAACTGCTCGTGCAGGACGTCGCGGTATTGGTCGAAGCCGCCGTCAAGGCGGCAGACTTTGCCGCCCTCGCACACCCACAGCTCCTTGCACACCAACCGGATCAGGCGCTCGTCGTGCGACACCAGAATCACGCCGCCCTGCCGCACATGGACGGCAAATTCACAACATGCGTCTTACAAAAGCACAAGCTCAAGTCAAACGCCTCCAAAGTCACAACGACATGATTATTATTATATTGAAAGGGAAAAAGAAAAAACCTCCACCAAAGTTATTTTGGACCAAGTACACTCTTGGAGAACATTCCCATGTTGGCCCTTCCCGACCAAGGACGACAAACGACGAGGCCAAAGTCCAAGTAGCAAGCGCAAGCACGGCCGGCACAACGGCCGGCACAACGGCCGGCACAACGGCCGGCACAACGGCGCTCCGAAGGCAAGCGGGACTCACTTTGAACTTGTTGAGCGCGTTGGCGAGCGCCTCGATGGTCCTCCATGTCCAGATGGTTGGTGGGCTCGTCCAGGATGTAGAAGTTGGGGCTGAAAGTGCAGACGGCGGCGTCAGAAGGCGGGCCGACGGACGCACCGACGCCGGCTGCGCACGTACCAGGACATGGTCATCTGGGCGAAGGCCACGCGACTCTTCTGGCCTCCCGACAGGCTGGCGACGGGCCTGGTGGACAGCTCCCCCGTAATACCGTAACCTCCCAGCTGGTGGCGGTACTCCTCCTCCGTCCGACCTGCCGCCACAAACACGCCCGTCGGGTCACTGTGCCGCCACCGGGCGTGACGCCGACCGTCACCTACCGGGGAACTTGTTGAGCAGCAGCTCCACGGAGCAAACGTTGAGGTCCAGCTGGTCCACGTGGTGCTGACTGAAGTAACCGATCTTCAGATTCCTGCACACGCGTGCGCAACGTCACAGATGACAACATTCGCTTCACTTCAAGCAGCAGGAATATTTGCCACATTTTGTCATCCAGACGGTTCGTATATTGCAGCGCATCAAAAGAATTCCGAGCTGATGCTCGCATTCATCCGCATCATTTCTTTCTTTCTTGCTTGTTGAAATGTCTTTCTTTCTTGCTTGTTGAAATGTCAGCTCATCCGCTTTCAGGATTGGCTCATTTGCATATGCAAATAGGAACGCCGACGAATATTTGATGATGTTTGTACGTTTCGTCATGGAAACAATTTTCAATCAAGTTGGCTGTGGCAAAGAATCATCATTCAGTACACGAGACGTCCACACGGGGGCGCCGGTCAGCGGTCTCACCTGTGAGCTTGCCGGACTCCGTTGATGGGCGTCAGCTCACCCATCAGAAGCTTGAGGACCGTACTCTTGCCGGCGCCGTTTTGGCCCACCTGACGTGAGCGCAAGACAACAAGACGTGAGACGAGACGCTTGGAAGACGAAGCCGAGAAAATACACGTCCAAAAAAGACATGCTAGGCGTGTCCAACACGCACGCACGCCACCGGCGTTGCATGGAAGCGATCGCAAGTGTGTTCGAAGACGTACGATGCAGACGCGAGACTCGAGGTCGGCGGACAGGTTGAGTCCGGAGAAGAGTCGCTGGTCGGGCGTGTAGTAGAACTCCACCTCGTCCAACTGCAGGATGGGCGGCGACAACTTCTCAAAGTTGTCCGGAAACCTGACACAAAACAAATCCAGTCCACTTTTGACAGCTGAGGGAGGCGTGGCTTGCCGGCTGACCTTTTACCTTAAAATGACCTCGGCTTCCTTGTCCACGGGCGTCAGTTCGGGCCTGCGAGCAAACGTGAGCGTCACAACGCGTCCAGCGCGTGCGTGCGTGCGTGCGCGGTCGGCGGACTAACTGGCGAGCACTTACAGTCTCTCCAGAACTTTGAGTTTGCTCTGCACTTGAGCCGCTCGGTTGGCGTTGTAGCGAAACCGGTCAATGAACACCTGCAACGACATCAACAAAACGCGCTCCGTCAATTCTCCGGCACAGGCGGACGGACGGACGCGTCTTTCCCAGCTGAGCTTTTTCACATGTCAAATGAAGATCGAGCGCAAACTCGCCATCGGAACAAAAGTAAACGCGTGCGCCCCAAAATCCAGCCGATGTTGGTCACTGTGACTCCTCCCACTTGAAGTTTGCACTTTGAGATTTCTTTTGAAATGTCAAGTGGATCGCAAATGAAACGTATTATTATTAAATGCCTCAAGCGGGAAAACAGAGAATGACCTCGTGATGGCCAGAGGAGGGTCACGAACCCTAACCCCATTGACTCCATTACATCTACTTGAGTAACTTCTAGGAGTAGTTTTAGCTCACAGTACTTTTGACTCGAGTCGATGTGTGAAGAAGTAACGCTGGCCTTAATGGGCCGGACCGGAGTCGTTAGCCGCCGCCCCTTTCATGCTTTCCATCCAGCGCTCGAAACGCAGCCCTGGTTGCGGACTGGCAGGCGTGATGAGAAACCGGAAGAGTCAACTGAAAGATGAGGTCTCGGTGACCTGTGGTCGTTGGACGGGGAGGCGGAGCCAAGCAAGCGAGTCACTCCGCCATTGATGAAGGGATTGTGCGTGCTTGAGCGAACGCGTCCCAAAACAATTCTTTTATGATTTGAAGATGCCAGCATTTGCACATAATTGCAAGTTTTGAAAACTCAACCAGACTTTGTGTTCAAGCAGTACTTGAGTCTTCTTTTCACCAAATCCTTTTTGATGACTACTTTTTACTTTGACTTGAGTCATATTTGGAAGTAATGCTATCCTTACTGGAGTCCAATTTTTGGCTCCTCTCGCCACCTCTGGTCAATCTTTGGAATCGATCTCGCGCTCGAGACCTCAAGCGCGAGATCAACAAAAATCAACATAAACTCCAAATATCCATGATTGATTGGGTTTCTTTTTTTTCTCTTTTACAAGCGTCTTACGCATGAATTTTTCTTGACTTGACACGTGCGTGCGTGCGTGCGTGCGTGCGCTACCTGTATATGTTGCCTGTACTGCAGCTGGGCCTCGTACTCTCGCTGTTGGTTCTTGAGTCGATCTTCTTTGGTCTTGACAAAGTTCTCGTAGTCGCCACGGTAACTGTCCAGCCTGTGTGAGTGCAGGTGCACGATGTCCGTCACCACCGCGTTGAGGAAGTTGCGGTCGTGGGACACCACCAAGATGGTGGACTGCCACGTCTGGGGGGGGGGGGGGGGGGGTCACATTGACGTGAGCTTCAAGCTAACGCTAGCCATTGCTGGCAATGATGGCGGCTAAGACCTGCAAGTAGTTCTCCAGCCACAGGATGGCGCTGACGTCCAACATGTTCGTGGGCTCTGGAAACACGCACACGTCACGTTCAACATTTAGACACCTTTTTTGGTTTTCCACTTACAAGCCGTCGACTTTTGTCCACTTGTTATTTTACTTGGTGTGGATTTAGCAAGCAACAAGTTTCAATTCAATTCAATGCAAAATAATCCACACAAGCCCAAAACTCTATTCTTTGTCTTTTTGCAATATTATTATTTGTCCTTGCTTGTCAACATTTGCTACTTTTTAAAAAATCTCCTTTTGACTTTTCTGCACTGCTTTCACTCCGATTGTGTCATTCAATTCTAAAGCGATGCTGGAGTGACGCAACAAAAGCGAACGGCGCCGTCCAGGTGGAACGTGGACGGACTCAACGATGGCTTGACAAACAAACAAACAACGCCAGGGTACGCACGAGCATGTATACAGCATAGCCGATTAAAGTGGACCAGTATCGGCCGTGCTACGAGTACCGATACCTTGAAATAAGGCCGGCCATCAGCGCCACAACACAACACCTGCTATCCGGTACTTGCCCGCCCCCAATTGAGAATACAGCTCATGTGACTCACCATCAAGTAGCAGCAGGTCGGGCCTGATGAGAGAGAGAGACACACAGACACACAGACACACAGACACACAATTGAAGATGTGACATTTGTCGTTCTCGGTGGCCAAACAAGAAACGGAAAACAACTCACCGAGCAAAGAGAGCTCTTGCTAATGCTAACCTCATCCTCCAACCTCCTGAAAACTCTCTGTGCAAACACACAAACACACATTTGAACCTTAATGCGTGTGCGTGTGCGTGTGTGTAAACTCACTTGGTGGGCTGCTGCTGCATTTTGGGTGAAAATCCGAGCCCAGCCAAGATGATGGAAGCTCTGATGGGAGGACAGATGTCAATCAAAGACGGCTCATTCAGCAACAGTCCTACTGGACGCTCGCACGCACGCACGCACGCACGCACGCACGCTTACCGCGCGGGGGCTTTGTCGGCTTCAATCTCCTCCAGTTTGCCATAAATCTCCGACAGGCGGACGCTCTCCGTCCCGTCGGCTCTGAAAGTCACAGCAAAGGTGAGAATAGCAACAGGACACGCAAGCGTGTCAAGAGGCACGTTTTTCAAAACACGTGCTCGAGCGGTTGCGTTGGGCTGGCGGCCGTACTCACGTCCCGTTGGCCAAGCGTGCGTTGAGGCCTCGCTCTTCCTGGAGCAGGCCCTCCCTGAGCGCGTCGCTCTCCAGGACGCTCTGCAGCGCCACCGTGTGGTCGCCCGCCACTTCCTGCTCCACGTGGAGGATGGAGATGTGCGGCGGGACGCGCAGGCTGCGGCTGGCCAGCATCTTCAGCAGCGTGGTCTTGCCCAAGCCGTTGCGGCCGATCAGCCCGTAGCGCCGGCCCGCCGCCAGCGACAGCTCGGCGCCTTGAAGAAGACACCTGCCGAGGAAAGGCCACGTCGGACACCGAGCGCAAAGCGGCGGCCGGCGTCGACCGCCAGCGTCGACCGCCGGCGTCGACCGCCGTCGACCGCCAGCGTCGACCGCCGGCGTCGACCGCCGGCGTCCTCACCTCTCTCCGAAGGACACGTCGAAGTTCTCAATGCGGATGTCGTAGCTGCGGTTCTTTCCCGCCTGGTCCGCTCGGCCTTCTTTCTTGCTGCTGGCCTGACTGGCCGACGCTTCCTCCAAGACACTAGGGGGCGCCGCGGGCGGGACAGCAAAGTAAGACGGGACAGCAAAATAAGACGGCACAAACACAGACGTGGCGGAGACCCACAGAGGAGTGGACGCCTTGTTGGAGTCCTTCTCGTTGCGCCGCTCGTGTTTGGCTTTCAGCTTGGCCTCCGCCTTCTCCAGCTTCTTGCTGTCCACCATCTGAACGCACGCACGCACGCACGCACGCACCAACAACACTTTTAAGATGCTGCGCTTGTTTTTCAAGACCTCCTGAAGACGCCTTAGCGGCGGGCGCTAGCCAGTTAGCGCTTCAACATTGCGCCTTCCATGAGTCCCAACAAGCGCTCAAACGTGTGCTAAAGGCTGCCGGGAGTTGCTTCGCATCGGCAACGTTACAAATTGTTCCCGCCCTCGTCTTCCGGCAGGTTAGGGTCAGCAAATACACTCCTTTATGAGAACTTTTTTTGCAGAACAGAAACCGCTGCCCTCTCGTGAGTTCCGTGGACGTGACAAAATTCAGATTTTTTATTATTATTTTTTTTAATGCAAGTCCAATTTTTTGGGGACAAGAATATAGTCTATACATTTGGATTCATTTTGCGTTTGTGGCAAAAGCAAACTGTTTTTACCCATCTCACAAGACGGACATTTTGTATGGAAGCCCATTAAGGCCAGTATTTTGTTTTTATTCAGGACAACTTTTTCTGCCCAAAGAAACGTATCTTTGGCACTCCACCAAAGACCCTTATCAAGTTTGTTTGTGTTTTTTTTACTTTTCCAAATTGCCCAGGTTGTGCCAGAAGGGGAAAAAATGGGTTTCTCCGCTACAAATAAAAGAAATAAATACATAAATGATCCACCGACATCATATATTTAAAAAAAAAAAGCCACGGTTCCATCATTTTGCCACTTCCTGTCCACTGAAAGTGACATCACAGTGCCGGGCGGATTCAGCTTGCGAACGTCACGGCTCACCCGTTTGCTGGATTTGGTCACGTGACGTTGGCGAGCAAAGTAAAAGCAAAACATTGCAAACTATTGTAAGCCCCGCCCCAACACTCGAGCGCTGGGCAGCAGCAAGACGTACCATGTTCTGAGGCCGCTTCATCATCCAGATGCCCTGAACGTCGTCATTGGCCGAGGCTAGCACAGCAAACAAACACACGTCAGCTACGCTAGCTGCACGCACACACTTGCACACACGCTTGCGTCGACGGCCGCTCACTCGTGTCGCCGGACATCTGGGAAAGCTGCACGGGCGCGTCCAGCAACATCTGACGCTGGGAGGCGGGACAGCCGCTCCTGAGCACAGGCAGAGGTGTAAGCGCTTGACAAGATGGCGTGCGCGTGGTCACGGGTGACGCGTGGTCGCGGATGTGCGCTCACAGCCTCAGCGTGTTGAACATGCGCAGGCAGATGCCGCGGACGTCGTCCTCATTTTTGCTGTCAGCAGACACCTCTTGCAGGACGCCGCCCACCGCCTCAAACACCTCCTCGCCATCCTCAAAGTCGGCCCCGCAGTGGTCCAACACGCCTGACGGCGTACACACATGAATTAACATTTGCAGCATTTAGTGACCCTTGCGTCACAAACACAAAATGGCTTTTTAGGTGGAGTCCAGCTTTTAAAAAAAATATTCATTTCTTTCATTGATTAGCAACTGGTGCTTTTGAATGATTTAAAACGTTCTGAACTTTGATCACCAGAAAATGACACAATATCCGACCGTCACGATACGATATTACCATGATATGAACCTCACAATACAATTATTATCACCATATTGTGGGGAGGGTGGCAATATAAAGAAGCGCATAATATCACCTCACGATATTGTTTCAAAGAAAAAAAAAGCTCATGATATTAAGGGGGGGGCACAAAAAAAGGCTTGGCCAGCTCTTTTATTGTCATGCCAAGTTCTTGACTCAGCGGCGCAAAGAATCCTGGTCTTTGTAGTTCACAATGTTGTGTTCATTCGGCGGAAAAAAAGTCAACTTTCTTACGGAGATGTGCTGCTTTTAATATCGTAAGACTACAACAACTAATAGCGCCGTTTTGGTTACATCTCTACACGTCACTGGACTCGATGTGAGATTTGAGAGAGATTTGTCCGCTCATGTCCTGTAAATCAATGACTGTACCCTGAAACAAGATGTCACACTAGATACTCAAGTCGAACTTGAAATGGCAGAAAAGACGCAAAACATCGTCGTGACTGACAACCATTTGTTGTCGCCGTCGCAGTCGGGTGACCGGCAAGCGAGCAGCAAAGTCGGCCACGCCGGGTAGCATCTTACCGCTTCCAGCTAGCAAGCAGCTTCGGTCGGCCGTCGGCGCTCCTCCGCGCTGACGCGGAGGCAGACAGCGACGACATCCGCGACTGAAAGCCAGCCGACAACCGGCGACTGCGAGTCCGGCCTCTCACCTGTGATGTAGTCGAACAACTCCGAGTCGATGTCAGGAAACTCGCTCCTCAGGATCTCCACGTACGTCGCCGCCATGATGGTCACACCACGACGCAGCTGCCGGCCGCACGCGCATGCGTCATTCGTCAACGCTTGGAATTGTGGGAGTTGAAGTCTTTCAAAGTTCATCGCTTCTTCTCTGCCGTTTTATTGATTTCATTAGATCATCAATCATTTATTGAACATAGATGCACAGTATAACAGAAGGATCAGGAAATCCAGTTTGCATGTTTTACAAAAAAATGCAACAGTGAAATAAAAGTAAATTATGCAAGAATTAAAATAAGGGAGGGAAAAACATGAATTACATTCCAACTAATGTCTTTTCAGCGGAAGTCGACTTCTGGAAAAGTGTCACGCAAAATTACTACCAAGCATGTTGTTTTTGCGCTCTTTGTAAAGAGAAACAAAGATGACAATGAAGAAGTCCATGTATGTTATAAAGCTAATTATTTGAGAAACCAATTTTTTTTTTAAATCCAGTTTACAAAGACTGAATTATACTGCAATCTATTCGTCAAAATAAAAAAATCAGAAAAGACTGAATGCATGTGTGAAATGTAACTTGAATCCATCCATCCATCCATCCATCCATTTTCTTGGCCGCTTTTTCCTCACTAGGGTCGCGGGGGTGCTGGAGCCTATCCCAGCTGGCTTCGGGCAGTAGGCGGGGTACACCCTGAACTGATTGCCAGCCAATCGCAGGGCACACAGAGACGAACAACCACACTCACATTCACACCTAGGGACAATTTGGAGAGTTCAATTAACCTGCCATGCATGTTTTTGGAATGTGGGAGGAAACCGGAGTACCCGGTGAAAACCCACGCAAGCACGGGGAGAACATGCAAACTCCACCCAGGAAGGCCGAAGCCCGGACTCGATCTCACGTCCTCTGCACTGGGAGGCGGACGTGCTAACCAGTCAGCCACCGTGCTGCCTTAACTTGAATCCTATGTATAAAATTAATTGATTAATTAATTAACTGGTGAATGGTTGTTTGTCAATAGTGGCTTCTCCACCACGAGAACTTTTGAAGAACTTTTCAATTTACTTTGGGAAAGAATGATCTAGGCAATGACATTTCCCAGGGGCTTTGTAAGCACGACTGTGATTGGCTGGCGACCAGTGCATTCCATTTACTCCCAATGTCCAAAGTCATCTGGGATCAGTTTGACACCCGCAACTCTAGTGGGGGTAAGTGATAGAGAAAATGGTCGCATGAAAATAAGTGGCAAAAACACAACACTTTAAATCACGTTAAAAGAAGTGTCAAATCTACAACCACAATAGTCCCATTTCTTTAAATCACTGCAAGTGTTTACAGCTGTCAAAGGTCACCGGAGCTCAACAGTGACGCCTTCCTGTCCAAATGAGTGGGGTAGGTGCAGTACCACAGGTTCCAGTTAGATGGCGCACTCCTGATGGCACCCGAACATCAAGCCGCCAGTCTTTGAGTCCGGAGCTTATTTTCAGCCCCCAAAGTAGAACTGGCTCTGTCGAGCCCGACAGGAAGTTGAACTTGAAATGTTGGAATAAAAGATCAATCAAGGAGAAAAAAGATATTTTTGCTTTTATTCGACACTGATAATTGAAGGCGTTTGCTGTTTGCGAGTTGTGGGCGGCGCTCACGGGGCCGCCACCTTAATGCACACGTTGCAGCGTCCCACGTTGGCGGCGTGCCGGCGGGTCTGGGCGTTGGCGTTGGCGTCGGCATTGGCGTTGGCGTTGGCATCGGCGTCGGCATCAGCATCGGCATCGGCATCGGCATCGGCATCGTCGTCGGCATTGGCGTCGGCGTCGGCATCGGCGTTGGCCTTGGGCGCCGTCAGCCAGAAGCTGTAGATATTGGCGAAGTAATGGCACGTCCCTCGCGGCCCCTGGCACTCCACGAACGGCTGCGGCCGGAAGTCCCGCAAGCAACTGCCCGACGACGTCAGCGACTGGCCGCCGCCCTCGTCGCCCGCACCCGTGTGCTGCAATCGCAATTCAACACGTCAAACTCAAACAAAAAGTGCCGACTGAATTGGACTTTGAAAAATGCCTCTCAATTGTACAACAAATAAACATTTTTACAATCAATTCATCAAATTGATGAATCAGATGAAAAAAAGACGTCTTCCACCTAAATTATTTTGATTCATCCTTGAATCAGACCAAAAAAAGTTATTCTGTTGGTTCATCAATGGTTTTTCTCCATTAATAAATCAGATTCAAATGATTTTGATTTCTGTAAATCGGATCATTAAAGAAACCAAACAGTTTTCACATTTCCAATGCAAAAAATGCAGAAACGTGAAAATGGATTGCGATTCCGTGAAATGGACCATTGATTGTTTTCCAAAGTAAAAGCTGATGTTTGCCAATGTCTTATTTGGAAAACGCACCAAACGATCATCAGGCTGCTTTCATGCTGGACCAGACAAATCGGAGAGTATTTCCGGAAATGTTCAGGATTTGGACAAATTCAACAAAGTCTCAAAATGATTAAGCGTTGACCAAAATAGTTCATTTGATCGTTGATTACGTAATGGATCAATATTCGCTACATGGATGCACTTTGAAAAATGATCTGGAATAGAAAGGAATCGTTGTTGTTCACGAAGGTCTCGTTTCGGTGAACATTTGCCGGCCAATTTTGTCCCAATGGGCTTCGCTTTCATTCCGTTGCGGATGCTTGTGACAACGAGACCAGCACTCGGAGACACAAATTCATATTCTTAGTGATGAAATGTGCATGGAGCGCTTCTGCCAGATGTTTTGCTAGGCTACAACTGCACGCAAGGCACATTTTAAAATAAGGTAAAAACGCAGCAGAGAATAGAAGAGAGTTTTGTTGCCACGTGTAAAAGTCAAAACCAAGTTAAAAAACAAGTACATTAGAATTCTTGTGCATAACCCGAGTCAAGTAGCTAAGAAATAATAATAATAATAAGAAGAAGAGAATACAATAAATAAATACTTATCTACAAATTCCAGTACCGTGACACGAGTAAGTACTAAAACCCAATTTGAGAAGAGAATGTTGAGCGGCGTGTCGCTTGGAGGACGGCTGGCGTCGGGAAAAAGTTGCGTCATGCGCCGGCACTCACCATGAGGAAGGAGTATCCGGTCCACAGGCTGGTCCAGTTGGGTGGGCAGGTGGGCCGGATGGACGACTGGCTGTGCAGGGCCACGGGGGCGGAGGGCGCCTCGCAGACGGCGCAGCGACTGATGTGCTCTTGGATGGAAGCTCCGCCCACGGGCAGGGCGGGCACGGCGGCCGTGGCCGACAGCCAGTAGGATTTGTCGTTGCGGCCGGCGTACGAGCACGTTCCCATGTTGCACGAGGCGAACGGCATGGTGGAGAAGACGCGCATGCACGAGCCCGCCTGACCTGCAACGCAACACACGCACAGCTGCAACGCGGACGGCAAACAAAGCGCCCGCCACCGCGCGCTTCTTCCTTTTGCGCCCGCAAGACACGCTGGGGTCCGCAAAGCTCAACACGGTCGACACAGGTGGGCTCGTTTTGGCCCTGCTTGTTTTTAGTTTGAGTTTTTTCTGCCCGATGGGCCGTCGTCAGATAGCAGGCTAATTTTCGACAAGACTTTGGAAAAAGTATGAAGAGTACCAAGGTCCTGAGTGTGCGCCTTCTCCTGGCCTTCCAAGTACAACAGACTGTATCCCACCCACAGAATTTGCATCCCCTGCGGACACGATGGAGGCACTTTGGTCTGGCTGTGGATGACCATTAGGAAGCCTGCGTTCAAGGGTCTGGACGGTCCAGGAGGTCCACGGTCTCCGGTCAAGCCAGGATCACCTGAGCACAGTGCACAGGAAGTCTTATCAGTCACAAGCATCTTTTTCTGAGAAAATCCTTTCAGAGACTCGACGCTTCTAAACTGGACAACTGGAAACAAATTAAAATAAAATCTCACCATTGGCTCCCTCCTCGCCGCTCTCTCCTTCCAGACCTCGTCGACCTGGCTCCCCAGTAGGACCCGGAGGCCCCAGAGGTCCTTGGGGCCCAACACACCCGCCATCCCCCTTTTGACCTGCAGCAAAATATCAACCATCATCATTACGCAAACATTGACCCTCTACAGGACAATCTCTTGTAGCGTCTTACCTTTGAGTCCCTCGAGGCCACTGTCTCCCGGAAAACCAACACTTCCTGGTAGACCAGGTAATCCCAGGGGTCCTGGAGGGCCTTGTGGGGGTGAAGGGTAAGTGGGGCAAGGAAAAACTCTGCCCATCTCCCCCTTTGGACCCGCCTGACCAGTACAGCCCGGAGACCCAAGAGGTCCCGTTGGTCCCGAGAAACCTCTAGGGCCCGGATTTCCAGGTATCCCCATCAGGCCTGGAGAACCTCGCTCACCTGTCCGCACAGATTTTCAAAATAAGAGGACCATCCCAGCCTCAGGTGGGTCCGGACTATAGAGCCTGAGCCCAGAGCTAGGAACACTGAGTCACCTTTGAACCCTGGAAATCCACCTATGCCTGCTTGCCCTTTGGGCCCAGGAAGTCCTTTGTCACCCTTTGGGCCAGGGCATCCGTTGTCCCCATTGTCCCCATCATCACCAGGTACTGGAGGGTTAGGACCCGAATCCCCCATGTTGCCGGGGTAACCTGAAAGGTAGTATGAAGTCAGTCGGGTCACAGATCAACTGCTAACCTTTTGTTTATGTTACATCTCGTCTGACCTGGCTCTCCATCAGGTCCAGGGTCACCAGGATCTCCCAAAATCCCTGAGGGAGGATTTTTGCAATCGTGTCCAGATTCACCTGACGGACCAACTTGCCCTTGTGGCCCTGAACAAATAAAGGAAATGTGAGTACCTGAACACACATAGCCAACATCTTGATCAGGCTTAACAGTGCTCTGGAAAACTAGACACCTAGAACATCAACCTTTAGATCCTGAATGGCCCTTGGGTCCTGGAGGTCCAGGCTGTGATGAACCTGGGAGACCTGGAGGACCAGGGGGGCCTTTATCTCCTGGAAAACCTTGTGAACCTTTGGAGCCTGGAATGCTGAGCCCTGAAGAGACAGCACAAGAAAGTCAACAAATGTTGCTGATGTAATGAGAGCGTGAACATACAAAGTCTGTTATAAGTTACGGTGTTTTTGTGGACCAGTTATTACGTTGCTCTACTTAGACAAATGGATATACCTCTGGTGCCAATGTCTCCTTTTGTCCCCTTTAGTCCATCCAGGCCATGAAGTCCCAGTGGTCCAGGAGAACCTGTTCCAAAATTTGAGTATGAACTAATACTTACACATCTGTCCAAACAAAAACAAACAAAAAAACACAACTAATAATTCCCACCTTGGAGTCCTGAGATACCCTGTGGTCCAGGGGGACCGTCAGCACCCGCATTACCAGGTAGACCTGGAACACCTGGGCGACCTCTGGGTCCCGGGGGCCCAATGACACCTGATGAACAAAGGTAAAAGTTTAGAGTTTGTTTGCCAGGACTTCTGAGCTCCTTCAAGGTTTTTAGAAACAACAGCATGACCCCTTCGTGATTGTGATGAGTAGCCAGAGCAGCACATGAATGCTTTAGAGATAGGACCCTGTACCTGGTGGTCCTTGTGTCCCAGACTGTCCCAGATCTCCTTTGGAGCCTCTCTGGCCTGGCTCACCAGTGAAACCCAGTGCTCCAGGGTCACCTTGAGGTCCAGAGGCACCTAACAAAGGGTTGATTTGTAGTTTCAGGATTCAAGTTGATTGACATGAATCTGATGTTCTTGTGTTTGAACCTCACCTGGAGGTCCGGCGTCTCCGGGAGGCCCCTTGTCTCCAGATAGACCAGGTCTACTACGAGACTCTCCTTGATCACCTGATACACAAAAGCAACATTTGTACAAATATCTCTGAATCAGCTGTGTCATGGCAGCAGGAGGATGTACGGCACCTTTGGACCCAGGACGTCCTTGTCGACCGTGTTCACCAGGTCTCCCAGGGGATCCTTGGTCACCCTGTATGGCAGGCAACGTCAGTATTTTTTAGCCATGACCAAAAGACCGCAAGTCAACGTCTGGAGTAAGTTATTCCAAGTTATTCAATTCAGTGGGATTCTGATTGGATTTGATACGGGATGGCTCGTTCCAGTGGTGGGCGATTCAGCCATCATTCGCCGGCGGGCCGGCCCATCAGTTGTCAGTCCGTCATGATTTCCAAGCCCCAAAACAACCGGAGGTTTCCTCAAATAACGGGGAATAGGTTCCATAACAAAATCCGCAATTTAGTGAATTACTTTGCGGTTTTTGGCCTTCTACATTAGTTGTGTTGTTTGGTAAGATACAATATACTGTGTGTGAATTTGCCTACTTTTGATTAAAAAAATTGTGAATGAGTGCCTCTTATTGAACATGTTCTTATCTCATCTTACCGGGTCTCCTGTTTCTCCAGGGAAGCCGAGGAAACCGGAAGGTCCAGGAGACCCAGGTCTTCCAGAAAGCCCTGGTTTGCCCGAAGACCCTGGCGGACCCGGAGGCCCGCTGATTCCCAGGGGCATATCGGTGCCTGGGTATCCAGGCTTCCCTGCAAGACCTCGTGCGCCCTTATTTCCTGGTAAGAAAAAACATAAATCCTCTGGTAGAAACCCTCTTTTAGCCTGTCACAAAATGTTGCCCTTTAAATGCTTCACTTCAGTCTGACCTCGTGCACCGGGGAAGCCGTTGAGACCGGCGGGACCAGGTTTTCCTCTTGCACCTTTGATAGGGACACCCAGTGTCTCCCCAGGCGGTCCTGGGTACCCTTTACAGCCTGCAGAACCACAAGAGACGGGATCACAGATGTTGATTGATGATGATGAAGCTTTTGCTTGATGTCGCAGGTGGGCTAGAGCCTGTCCCAGCTGACTTGAGGGTACACCCTGGACTGGTCCCAGCCAATGTCAGGGCACATATAGACATCAACCATTCACAGTCTTATTCACACGATTTAGTCTTCAATGGTAAAGGGACTGCTTTTTATAGAGGGCTTTTAATGACACCAGGTGGTGCCCAAAGCGTTTTACAAAGTCTCACATTCACACACACATTCATATACCAGTGGTCAGCTGCTACCAGGTCCACTGGAGCAAATCGGGGTTCAGTGTCTTGCTCAAGGACATTTCGACATGATCGCCAGGGGTGAGGATCGAACCCACAACCTCACGGGTAGGAGACAACCGCTCTACCACTGAGCCACGCCGCCCCCAAAGTGAGTGTTCAGTGACTGTTTTTGGAATGTGGGAGGAAGCCAGAGCACCCAGAGAAAACCCAGGCAGGGACAACAATTGTATTTGGACCCCCAACCACTGAACTTTGAGGCCACGTGCCTCCTAATATTAGGGTGATTACTTTCTTGTGAGTAACAGTAGTAGTGTTTGTACCCATCTCTCCTTTGGGACCTTCACATCCTGGCCTGCCATCTTGTCCACGAGGTCCTCTCTCTCCTGTCCTCCCCGGGTATCCTGGGAACCCAATCAATCCTTGCACTCCTTGGACACCGTTTTTACCAGGGGCCCCGACCAGACCTGATTGTGAGATGATGATGTCACATGGTGCTATATGAACTTAGATGAGTTGAAACCTCTTGGAGTTGCCCCTCACTCCAAACCCCCTTCAAGCACTTTTGCGTCATAGACTAAAAAACAGTTGAGTGTTGAAAACAATTAGGCTGTCAGGAGGCTGCTCACCTTTTCGTCCATCCCACCCTGCAAATCCAGAGTCTCCACTGAGACCAGGGGGACCCGGAATTCCCGGATACCCAGGAAAACCATGAGACCCTGGTTTGCCCACAGGGCCACGGGGGCCATAACCTGGAGATCCTGGTTCTCCCATATCACCTTTCTCCCCGGAGCACCCTGAGCAGAACCATGAAAGGGAGTTAGGTCAGTACTAGTCCCTGACTTCTATCACAATTTTTCCTGGTGAAACAAGAGCCATGATTTCAGGTAGTTGTGTCAGATCACACTGTACCCGGGGTTCCAGTAGCTCCTTCTGGACCTGGAGGGCCAGTGGGACCAGGTTTTCCACTTTCGCACAGATCATAGATAGGGCCCGGGGGACCAATATTGCCCGGTGCCCCATCTTGTCCTCTCTGGCCCTTTGGCCCTGGAGCCCCAGGAAGACCTGGGCCGCCTGAAGAAAAAGAAGGTTTCGTGTGCGTAAAGATAAACCTGGACAATTTCATCAACTATTGACTATGTGGAGGAGCTGGTTCAGGTCACAGTATTTGTGTGGCCTTATGGTGGGCAAGGTCTGGAATAAGTCCCACAACAATGCATTCAGCATTTGGTTTTCAGATTTGTCCCTCACCTTGCAGACCCTGGTTGCCAGCTCGGCCTGGGACTCCTTTAGGTCCCGGAGAGCCTGCTAGCCCAGGAAAGCCAACGGGTCCTGAGGTACCAACGTAAGACTCTCCAGCTGGTCCTCTCAGTCCAGGAGTACCTGGTGCACCTGGAGAGCCTGGTTCACACAGAAAAACATGCACAATTGCTGAAGGAGCACAGTGGTCAATTCTATACGTGAATTTGCTTGTGTGAAGAGGGTGGGGGCACTCATCATCCATTTCTGTCCGTCTGTCTCGAGTATGTGTGCCTTAATCTCCACGTACTGATTGTGGGGATGCATTCCGCATGAACCTTTCTATACAATGGTGTCCTTTCTACGGAATCAGCTATCTTAGACAGGACCGTACCTGGCTCGCCAGCAAAACTGAATCCTTCAGGTCCTTCAACTCCAGTATCTCCAATAAGACCTTGTGGTCCTGGTGGAGATAGGCAGAATGTCAGTTACCACAGTTACTGGACAAAAGTGTGGTACGAATGCAGCAGTTACCCGCTAGTCCAAGTGGTCCAGGAAGTCCAGACTGTCCTTTTTCCCCTTTAGGCCCATCAGGTCCTGTGAATCCATTGAAGCCAGGAGGACCAGGAAGCCCTCTGAGGCCTGGGCAGTTGAACACAAGTCAAGTACAAGGGTGAAGAAAAACAAGAGAGTAGACCATCATGATTGTGATCACCTGTATCTCCGGCCTCCCCTTTCTGTCCTGGGGCTCCAGGGTTTCTGGGTATACAAGGAAGCGTTTCTCCTATGGAGAGATGAGTTGTCAGTCCAACGTTGCCTCCCAACGTTGCTTTTTTCAAATTCAAAATAACTTTTGCAATCAGATTGAGATTTACCTTGAACACCTTTCAGGCCAGGAAAGCCAGAGAAACCCGGAGGTCCCGGGGCTCCTGGGTCCCCCCGCTTTCCTATTGCTCCACCCACACCTGATCCCTGGGGGCCAGGTGGTCCAGTTAGTCCTTTGGGCCCAGGGAGACCCGAAAAGCCTTGATCCCCCGGAGAACCAGAGTAACTTTCTCCCTGAAAACAAATCTAAGGTTAGCACAAATACTCATCATGCAATGGAGGGGAGTGTTTTTTTTAATGCCAAGTCCTCTGGTCTGTGGTATGGACTCAACATGTTCATAGGATTTTAGGTGACTATTTGATGCTTGTAAGACCGGAGCAGTGAGAGCCAATGACCTGAGGTCCAGGGCTTCCAGGGAGTCCTGGGAGTCCATCCTGTCCTCTTCTCCCAGAGAAACCTTGTCTACCTGCAAGACCCAACTCACCGCTTTCGCCCGTCTCACCTGGGAACACAGCTTTGATCAGCGCAACACGCAGACAAGGTTTAATCACTTCATTTTTTCTCCAAGCTTCAGGTCTTTTTTAGCTTGCACATCCTGACCAGCTTTCCTGAGATGTCAACAACCTCACATGACTCAAGATCAAGATCTATCCCAACTTGGAGGTCAACTTGCCTTTAATTTCCACCACAACGAAGTCTCCCTTTTGACCTTTGAAGCCTTTGACACCAGGTAAGCCACCCAGGCCCTGCAACCCAGTCAATCATCCAAACAATGACTCAATTGATAGAATAATTTGTTTCAACAAGCCTGGCAAAGGGAGTCTTCTTTTCAATGTTTATGACCTTGCCTGCTCCAGCTGGTCTGCCAAACTTGGGACCCCGTTTGGGCCACATGTTTCCTTACCAGTTGTCCAGCAACTCCCATATCTCCCACGCAGCCGCTCTCCCCTCTTGGCCCCTGAGCACCAAGGGATCCTGGATACCCTGCCAAGCCGGACCTCCCCACTGGCCCCGGGGCTCCCCGCACCACAAATGGAGGACCGCAGGAGCATTCACCTTGGCGTCCTGCCCCAAAACACATTCTGTTATATCTTGCTCCACTTCAACACTAGTGACTGCAATCACTGTAGTCTAAATCCTGACCTTTGAATCCTTGATTGCCTGAGGCCCCGGAGGGCCCTCGTTCACCGGGTTCTCCAGATTCTCCTGGCACTCCAGGAAGGCAGTAATAGCCTGTAGGAAGAAATGAAAGTGGAAAAGTGGAACGAGGAAGTCTTCTTTCCCAAACAAACACCGGCTTGCTTACCTGGCCTCCCCGGTTGTCCTTTTGCTCCTCTGCGTCCTGGGGTTCCAGGTCGTCCACTTTCCCCAGGGAATGCTTGATCTGTGAAAACCTTGCCCGGATCTCCTTTGTCACCTTTACTTCCTGGAGTCCCCCTTGCTCCCACAACACCTGCTGGTCCTAATCAGAGTTCATAAAGCTTTGGTGGGGAAGTCAAGTTCCTGAACAAGTTCAAATGCTTGTCATGAAAAGTTGCGTGATGATAAGCAAGTTGTCTTCTGACCTGGTATGGATCTGCCAGGCAATCCTCGGAGCCCGTGCGTTCCCATGAACCCACGATCTCCTGGAGGTCCCATCAGTCCCGGAGTCCCTGGATCTCCAGCGTCACCTTGAGGACAAATGAGTGTCTGTGTGTGAAGAGAATTGATCGGTGTGTGTGTGTGTACGTGTGTGTGTGTGTGTGTGTACGTCTACCCGGAAGTGTGATGACAATTTCCTGAGGGAGGCCTTTGAGACCGGGATCTCCCATAATGCCCTGGGAACAGAAACAATGTTTATCATGCCACATGTGTGACTCATCTGCATGGCAACCGGAAGATGTTTGACCAACCAACCTTTAGACCTTCTTGTCCGATCAGACCTGGAAGACCAGAACTTCCTAGAGCTCCCTGAAACACAATCAAACATAATCTTGACTCCTCAGCTTCCCCATCACCATAATTGATCACATCAATGAAACAATTTGCTACTGGTCAAGCCTCGTTATAGCGAGAACTGCAGCTTTTATCGTGGGGGGGTAAAGGATGCCTTTCCATTACCTTCAGATTTTGATGGTCTAACGGAAGTGCGATATAGGGGGAGTGCATGTTTGACTCTCGATACGAGGGCACTCACCTTGGCTCCTTTGTAACCAGGTAGACCAGGACGTCCTGGGAGTCCCTGAAGACCACAAACACAAAAGGCCTGATTTGCTAAGGTCACTAATAGTAAATGACGCAAAATCTTACAGGTTCCGTGCAGGACCTTGTCAACATGGTGAGTTTTTTAAAGGGTGGTTTTGCATGTTGATGGCGTTTGGACATTTTGGAGAGCATCACAAGCGCAATACCAAGTTTGACGTGATGGAATTTGAAGAGTTAGCGGAAGAGGCACACAAACATATTACTGAGTTCATTTCCTGCGATGGCTTTGGGAAAGGCGGCAAGCTGCGTATTGTGTTGCACAATACGTAACCATATTTCTAATTTTGCAATAGCGAAGCTTGCAGTCTCTGTCGCCAAAATGCTCGCGAGCGACAAACTCTATGTAACGCCCCTCAAAATGTCCAGACTCTCTCTTTTATTCTCGTCCACTTCCTCGCTTTTCCCTTGACGGTTTTGCTTTCATGCTTGAATAAAAGTGATGCAGTACAAGTTTGTGTTTGAGGAGCCTCTAAACCAGAGGTGGGCATCGAGGGCCGGAGTCCTGCAGGTTTTGCATGTTGCCCTTCTCCAACGCAGCTGATATATGATCAGCTCATCAGCAAGCTCTGCATTAGCCTGATAACGAGCCTGCTGATTGGAATCAGCTTGTGTTGGAAGTGAGAAACCTCCAAAACCTGCAGGACTCCGGCCCTCGAGGACCGAGATTGCCCACCTCTGCTCTAAACCTAACGTGGGGTCACAGATTTCCGTTGCAGCACTTGGCCAGATGGAATCGCTCAATGTGAGGCGGCAACTTGTCTTTTTGTGATGGTCCAGTACAAGTCAGGTTCAACCGCGTCGCATGGCGTGCGGCGGGCCTTCGTAAATCAGGCCCAAGATCTTCCCTTGACATGATGGGACCACCAACCAAACACTCACTTTCCCTTCTAAATCCTCCACACAGCCAGTGGGACCAGCAAAGAAGGATGCCTCACCCTGGGTCCAGGAAGTCCCACAATCCCCTTTTCTCCCTTCATGCCAGGAAGAGCATCCAGACCCTGAAAGTCCAAATGAGAATTAGATCTGATGAAACTCAGTGGAATGATACCAAAAAAACCCTGGAGTGGACTTACTGGCAGGCCTTGAGCTCCACACGCCCCTTTCAGCCCCGCCGGACCCTTAAACAATGCAACAGAAGACTCAACGTTAGATCCAGCGGTTGAAAAGATGACTGCTGTCATATGGTTGGCCCAAGCGGAGTCACCTGCTCTCCTTTGATGTAAAATTCCTCCGGGGGATCGACATACTCAAATGGACCTGGAGGCCCCTGTAAGCCTTGTTCCCCCTGCGGACGACACCAGTTAACGCTTGCTCTCGTTTCACAAAATTGGACGTTACTACTTTGTACCTCGTCCCCTTTTGGGCCCGGCACCGATCGACCTCGTTCGCCCTGAAACACAAACACAAACAAATGCCGCCGCGTCATTTGGTACTTTATCTACTCTTCCGAGACTTTTACTTCGTTTTCTTTTTTTGTGCCTCAGCAAAAAGAGTTCAAGTTCGACACTGTTCTTGTCCCAATGTGGTTGTCTTGGTAATGTTGTAGCAAGGTCTTTTTGTTCATTTGCTTTTGTCAAGAAAAGGTTCTTTCTGCTAATTCAGAAAGAAACAATCTTCTGTGCTGCAACCTTCACAGATGAAAGCAAAAGTCTTCTATACTTACAGGTAAGCCTCTGGATCCTGACAGGCCGGGGAAACCCTGCACACGCATGCGCACACACGCACACACACACACACACACACACACACACACACACACACACACACACACACACACACACGCTGTCATAGTTGATTCATATAAGGAGATTGTTATGTAAATGTTCTCACATTTACTCCGTCAGGACCGACAGGACCCAGAAAACCATTTGAACCTCTGTGACCTGGTCCACCCTGCATACAAGCAGAAAGTCAGCCAGCCAGCCAGAGTGCCGGACAAGAAGTTAGACACCAACACAGGCAAATCTCACCGGCAGACCAGGAAGTCCCATCAGGCCGGCGTCACCCTGTCAGACAAAAAGATTGTGGAAAGGTTACAGACATCCGTCAGCCAATGAGCTCCTTTGAAACAACAATGTGGGCGGGACTACAGAAGCACGTAAGAGGTCATGCCAAACATCTGAGGTGTGATGTGGAGACCACTCACGGGGACTCCGGGGTACTGCAGAAAGAAGAACGCTGGCCCTCCTGGAAACCCCTTTGGTCCTTGAAAACCCTGCGACACAAGCCAGCCAGCCAACCAGCCAATCAATCAATCATGGAACCAATCAAGCAAAAGGATCTTTGGCTTATTTGAACCTGTACACAAGTCGCTGGCAAAAGGAAATGTCTCCTGCTTTGCTAAGGAAAACCTGAAGAAGAACCACAACACGTGGTCTATGTCTAATCATGTAGTATGTGTCAGGTGCTGTGGTCTACTAAATATCTGCGGAAGTGGTCCACGCTTGCTCATGTGGTCTATTTCAGGTCAGATGTTGTGGTTTACGTCAGGTGATTTTTTTTTTCTACTCTATGTCTACTGAAGTGGTTGATTTCAGGTGTGGTGGTTTCCTGTGCTCTCGTTTATGTTTTGTGGTCTATTTGAGGTGTTGCGGTCACATTCATGTGTTCCTGGTTGTGACCCTAAGCTGTAGACCATTCTGTAGTTCTGACCACTTCACCGCGGGGCCCTTGTTCTCCAGGCAGTCCAGGATTTCCCTTCCTTCCTCTTGTCCCGTTACAACCATCCACACCTGGAAAACCAGGCCCGCCAGCTGGGCCTGGATGGCCCTAATTACACAAACAAACCAAAGCTGATCATCAGGAGAAGATAGTCTAGATCCTGCAGATAAGGATCCTGGGGCTTCATACCGGGACTCCCTCTAAACCAGGAAATCCGGGAACACCAACGGCTCCCTGAAAAAAAGAACAAAACATTGAAAATAAATCTCTCTCTTGACTGCAGACCTTGGTGGATTAGGGTCTGTATTGTTTCCCCTCCGATGAATGAGGTTCACTGGATGTTTATTTACCATGTCTCCCTTTGGTCCCGGAGGTCCTGCCGGGCCTTCAGCCCCTCGCTTGCCCTTCTCTCCTAGAGGACCCTGAGGGCCTGGGAAGCCTGGGGGCCCAGGAAGACCCTGACGCCCAAGAGACCCTGGAGACCCCTGAGGAAAGCCAGCAGAGTTAAATTGTCATTTCCAATGAGACCCAAAAACGGAGGTCTCCAAATTCAGATTTAGGGTTTTGGTGGTGAGAGCAAAAAGTGTGTTTTGATGAGAATAAAGATGTAGTTTTGAAATCAAATCGGATTTCCTTCACTGGTTAAACTTTGACCTAAAGTTGGCGCCGATGCGAGTGTCGTCACGTGTGCGGGTCTTCCTCTGAAGATTCTGAACTTCATGCACCTTGAGACCACCACCCGGCCCAGTGATGCGCCATCGTTTCGTCACTGTCAGTGGCGGACATGTGCAACCGGTGGCGTTTTTACTCCTGCGCCGCCCACCTGACTTGGGATGGAAATGGGGGTCGCCGGCTCGGCAGTGCACAGCAGCGCTAACCGCTGAGTCTTCGTATCATCTTATGATGTTGTTTGCATAAACCCTTTCAAGTCCGCTGTAAGGTCTACTTTTATTTTGTCTTTCTATTGGTTACATAAACTCCGTCCACGCGTCGCCGGCATTGGAAGAGACTCGCCGACGCTGTTGAACGGGATCACAACAGGTGGGACGTCGACCTGCGCAAGTGGTTGGTACGGGCCGCAACCAGACAATCCAACCAATGGCGCACCGTAGACCATCGCTGTTAGCCCACGTGCAAGCTTGCGTTGGCTAGCATTCATGCTACATGCTATTATTAGCGCGACTGTGTGGAATCTTGTACAAGCCCTTCCGGCTTCATTCGTTCCCTCCTTGCGTTCTTTTCAAATGGTGCGAAACAAACAAACAAACAATCGTACGGGCAGCTGAAAAAGTGGCGATGACGCGACGGGACGCATGACAACCCTTTCAAGGGCTTACAAGAGACGCTCCACTTTGAAGGCGCATGCGTGTGTGTGAAGAGTGCCACGTCGCACAGCGGCGAGCGACTGACAACGAAGCAGCGCCAGTAAATGTTGATGATGTAAACAAACAACGCATGCAAATCAACATTTTTGGGGGCCAAAGCTAAAAATGTCCCATTTTTTTCCCTCAAGTGATAAATCGATCAAGTCCCGATTGTGACGGGTCCAACTTTGAAATCGGTGTTGGCATTCTGAAGCCATTCTTGGGAGCATTCCTGCTCCGGCACCCAAAAAACTTTCACAACAATCATTTCGCATCAACAACATTACAAACTCAGATCATTCATGTGACAAACACGCACACCAACAAGAGGACAGACTGAGGCCCGCAATGCCGTACAGTGTGTGTGTGTGTGTGTGTGTGTGTGTGTGTGTGTGTGTGTGTGTGTGTGTGTGATGAGATGTGACAAGTCTGATCTCTGTTAGTTTTTGCTCTCTGCAGCTTTCTCTGGAATTATTGAGGCGTGAAATCAGTCGGACAGACGCTTTGCCGTAACGCTTTCGCTCTGTCTGCGGCCCCCAGCTGCACAAACACGCATGCACACACACACACACGCATGCACACACACACACACGCATGCACACACACACACACGCATGCACACACACACACACGCATGCACACACACACACATGCACGCACGCACACACAGACAGTTGATTTTTGTAACATCTTGTATCTTCCTGTGTGTGTGTTTGCGTCTGAGAACAAACACACAATTGAAGCAGCTTCCATGACCTCCGACTTGACCTTAAGTCGGGCGTCCAAATCGTTTTGTGTCGCAGGCCACATTGTTTGGTTTTCCGCCATTTGGACTGCGAACGCATGCAAATGTTTGCTGGCCTCATATTCTGTCAAATCCATTGATTCATTGATTGATTTTTATTTGGTGATGTATGGACTCCCCCCCCCCCCCCACTGAAATCCAAAATGATGGACAACTACGTAAGTCAAGAATGAAAACGTGTTCAACTATTGCTCAAGTTATTGTAATCACGGAACGAGAACATTCTTGCAATATCTCAACATGATTTTTTTGAAAAGTCGTTGTGAGAGTCATGGAAGTTGATTTGCTTTTGCGGGCCGCATAAAGTGATGCGGTGGTCCAGACGTGGCCCCCGGGCCATAAGTTTGATGGTGGTGCCAGTGGCAGGTACCTTCTCCGGGTCACGGTCTAATTCCTGGTCTGTGTTGTGGATGTGACTGAGCGACGAGTGAAGGTGAGGACGCCGCAGGTCAAGTGGTGGACTAAGTCGTCAAAGTCAGACGCTAAGTCGTCAAAGTCAGACGCTAAGTCGTCAAAGTCAGACGCTAACTCGTCAAAGTCAGACGCTAAGTCGTCAAAGTCAGACGCTAACTCGTCAAAGTCAGACGCTAAGTCGTCAAAGTCAGACGCTAAGTCGTCAAAGTCAGACGCTAAGTCGTCAAAGTCAGACGCTAAGTCGTCAAAGTCAGACGCTAAGTCGTCAAAGTCAGACGCTAACTCGTCAAAGTCAGACGCTAAGTCGTCAAAGTCAGACGCTAAGTCGTCAAAGTCAGACGCTAACTCGTCAAAGTCAGACGCTAAGTCGTCAAAGTCAGACGCTAAGTCGTCAAAGTCAGACGCTAAGTCGTCAAAGTCAGACGCTAACTCGTCAAAGTCAGACGCTAAGTCGTCAAAGTCAGACGCTAAGTCGTCAAAGTCAGACGCTAAGTCGTCAAAGTCAGACGCTAAGTCGTCAAAGTCAGACGCTAAGTCGTCAAAGTCAGACGCTAACTCGTCAAAGTCAGACGCTAACTCGTCAAAGTCAGACGCTAAGTCGTCAAAGTCAGACGCTAAGTCGTCAAAGTCAGACGCTAAGTCGTCAAAGTCAGACGCTAACTCGTCAAAGTCAGACGCTAAGTCGTCAAAGTCAGACGCTAAGTCGTCAAAGTCAGACGCTAAGTCGTCAAAGTCAGACGCTAAGTCGTCAAAGTCAGACGCTAACTCGTCAAAGTCAGACGCTAACTCGTCAAAGTCAGACGCTAAGTCGTCAAAGTCAGACGCTAAGTCGTCAAAGTCAGACGCTAACTCGTCAACATCATTTGTGGACGTCAAATTGCCGTCTCAGCTCTCCCCGTTTGTGACCGTCCAACTTCGGGATGTCTTTCGCTCGCCTGAAGACGGCTTCAAGTTCTTGTCGCCTTGTTTTGGATGTCGTTGTCGCCGTTGTGGTCTAAGGTCTTCTGCACGTCCCTAATTTCAGGATGAGACTGGCTAAGTTTAGGACGTCACCGTGTTGAGTTTTGGGCATGAGCGCAAAATCTCAGAACTCGGTTGGCTAACAAGTTCTGCACTTTAGTGGCCAACGTGTGAACAGCAACAACGTCACTGACTTTGATTGTGGACACTCGGACTAAATTCTTGATGTCAGAATGGAGGACGTCAATATACACGCGTGTGTGTTTCCATAAGTTTGATATACTACGTTTTGTCGGTGACAATTTAACTTGTAGATATCACGAGCAAAGTTGTGCTTTTAGTTCTGAATGTCAGCGTCGATCTTCATCCGGATTTCAGTAGCTAACTTCTGAGGAGGACATTTCAGACGTGCCTTAAACTCTGCTCCAATTTCTGGACCTCGGCGGCCGGGTTCTGGATCTCGTTTGCTGGATTGTAAGTTTGTGATTGGTTGTGTTGTGTGGTAGGCGGAGTCTCACCCTGGCTCCCTTCGCCGGCAAGCATCGACAGGTGGAACAGTCTCGGCCAGCGCACGGCTCCGTCTCGCCGCCCTGCGCGGAGACATAAGCAGCAGCGATATGACATCATTCCTATGACATCATCGTCAATCATCAACAACGACGGGGACAAATATGGCGTCACGTACGACGCGATGAATACGGACGTGACGTTCACGCGACTCCGAGGTGACGCGAACGCAAAGCGTAACAATGACCCGGCGGTGAAGGCGACCCACGCGGACGTGCGTGACGTGCGTGACGCGCGTCCCGCAGTGCGTGGAGTTCAACGCGGGCCGAGACAGATTGTCAGATGGTGCGATTGTCAGATTCCCATCATGCATCAGTGTTTGTGTTGCAGGCTGCATTCCTGCCGCGTTGTGTCAACCAAGTTAGCAGTCAAGCGTTTCTATCAGCGGCAGCAGGAATGTCAACGCTCGCCGTCACTTTTCCAACGTATGTCCTTCACATGTCCACTTTCAATATGTCGTCCTACGTCCTGCGTTTCTCACGCATGTCCTGGCATCTCATCGTGCCGTCCGTTCTGAACGTCCGTCACGTGAGACGCGACATTGACGGCGATCGCTAATCGATGCGCAAGCACAAACTTGGGTGTTGTCGAGTATTTCTTTTCAAACAGTGTGTGTGTGTGTGTGTGTGTGTGTGTGTGTGTGTGTGTGTGTGTGTGTGTGTGTGTGTGTGTGTCCTGCGTCCTGAGGGCGGGACACGAACTGCCACCGAGGCTTTCCTGGTGCCTCAAGTTTGAATCATCCAATATGGAGGAGAGTGACAAGCACAGAGGTCCAATAAGAAGAGGCCGCTCAGGTTCCGCTTGGGATCCTGGTTTCAGGTCTTGCTCTCATTGCTCGCTGGAGTCTTGCAAGTCCTCCAGCCGAGCAAAGGAGTCCCCAGTCTTCTTCAGCGGCCCCAAAAAGTCTGACAAATCTGAGTTGCTGTTGTGAATAGCAGGCAGGTGACCCCCAAAGATGGAGGGGGGCAGCAGGTAACCCTCAACCTAGAGCGACCCAGTCAGGCTAAGTCCAATAAGTTTAACCTGCTGGGCACCCCACCCCGGGTGGAAGAGCGGAAGAGAGTCCGACCCCTCCAAGAGGACTGGCACCAGGGCCCGCCTTGCCCGGCGACATCTAGTCAGAACTTTTCCAGCTCGGACTCCGTCCCTCTCAGTAAGGTGGCATTCTACGTTGCTCGAGTCCGCTTCCATATTTTCCGACAGGAGCGGACGTTGCATCCCGCCTTCCCCATCTGATTGTGTCAACCTTCATGCAGATGTCCTACTTACCCCAAGGACGGCGGTGCTGCTCAGGAGCATCAGGAAGCACCTGAGGACACACGTGGACACAAGCAGTCATTCATTCGCAATGGCTCAAGGAGGACATGCAAGGTGCAAGTCCACACAGGTGGACAAAAGTGGACCAAGGTGGTGAAAGGTTGTCACTGATGGTGGTCACGCTTGGTCAAGGTTGGGACCGCTGCTGAAGGGACCGCTGCTGAAGGGACCGGTGCTGATGGGACCGGTGCTGAAGGTGGACGCCACCGAGGCTGACGGCAGTGACGGCCAGCGCTTTTGCGTACCTGAGTCTCATGTTGCCTCCGCAGGTCAAGCCGAGCCCGGTCTACCACTCATGAGAAGCCCCGCCCACTCGTCCTCCTCCGGCTGATGGCGATGCTGCACGCAAGGTCAAATGACACCAGCAGCCATTTTAGTTTTAGCTTGAGGTGAAAACTTTGACCACGTTGCGTCACCATTGAGTCATTTGTACGGACAGGATGTGGAGTCGTTTTGGCTCCAAAATCTTTGAGCAAGGCAAAAGAAAGCGAGCGATTGGTCGGTTTACCGGCGCGGCCCGCCAAGATCTGATTGAGCGTTCCGGCAATTCAAAACCATCTTGCCTGTGAACAGTTGATTTGTTCTGTTTTTTTGCTTCCGCTTGATCGTAAGCATGCTGCTAACGTTCCCGAGTGCCGAGACGTGTGCCGTTCATTGTGACTGACCGGTACCGATTCCGGGTCTTGTATCAGGCCAAAACCCGCCCTTATTCCAAGGTATCACGATTTGATATGAGTATCGATGACTACTCAAGACTTGAGTACTGAAATGACGAACAAGTGCTGTTGAACATCCCTAATTTTGTTTCCTTGGTTGTCATCAGCAAAACGTTTTTATGAAACTGAACTGTGGCCTCATTTCCACCAGCAAATGTCAAAATGGCCGCCCAATGAGGTGGATGAAAACGGCTGCTTTGCTTTATATTCACAAATGTCCTCGTCGTCAGAATGTCGTCAGAATGTCGTCAGAATGTCGTCAGAATGTCGTCGTCGTCAGAATGTCGTCAGCGTTAGAACGTCGTTAGAACGTCGTCAGAATGTCGTCAGAATGTCGTCAGAACGTCGTCGTCGTCAGAACGTCGTCAGAACGTCGTCGTCATCAGAATGTCGTCATCGTTAGAACGTCGTCAGAATGTCGTCAGAACGTTGTCAGAATGTCGTCGTCGTCAGAATGTCGTCATCGTTAGAACGTCGTCAGAACGTCGTCAGAACGTCGTCAGAACGTCGTCGTCATCAGAATGTCGTCATCGTTAGAACGTCGTCAGAATGTCGTCAGAACGTCGTCAGAATGTCGTCGTCGTCAGAATGTCGTCATCGTTAGAACGTCGTCAGAACGTCGTCAGAACGTCGTCATCAGAATGTCGTCATCGTTAGAACGTCGTCAGAACGTCGTCAGAACGTCGTCAGAACGTCGTCATCAGAATGTCGTCATCGTCAGAACGTCGTCAGAACGTCGTCAGAACGTCGTCAGAACGTCGTCAGAACATCGTCAGAACGTCATCAGAACGTTGTCAGAACGTTGTCAGAATGTCGTCAGAACGTTGTCAGAACGACGTCAGAACGTCGTCAGAACGTCGTCAGAACGTCGTCAGAACGTCATCAGAACGTCGTCAGAACGTCGTCGTCGTCAGAATGTCGTCATCGTTAGAACGTCGTCAGAACGTCGTCAGAACGTTGTCAGAATGTCGTCAGAACGTCGTCAGAATGTCATCAGAACGTCGTCAGAATGTCGTCATCGTTAGAACGTCATCAGAACGTCGTCAGAACGTTGTCAGAATGTCGTCAGAACGTCGTCAGAACGTCGTCAGAATGTCGTCATCGTTAGAACGTCATCAGAACGTCGTCAGAACGTTGTCAGAATGTCGTCAGAACGTCGTCAGAACGTTGTCAGAATGTCGTCAGAACGTCGTCAGAACGACGTCAGAACGTCGTCAGAATGTCGTCATCTTTAGAACGTCATCAGAACGTCGTCAAAACGTCGTCAGAACTTTGTCAGAATGTTGTCGTCATCAGAACGTCGTCGTGGTCAGAATGTCGTCATTGTCAGAATGACGTCAGATCGTCGTCAGAACTTTGTCATAATGTCGTCGCCGTCAGAACGTCAGAACGTCAGAACGTCGTCGTCGTCAGATCGTCGTGGTCGATTGACAACAAAACTTTGTCTTGACTTCTCTTCAAGCTTTACTGCAAAATGATTCCTGTTTCTCACGTGATGTTTGTGATTTCATGTTAATAAATAACAACAATTGCGCAATACGTGAGAGCTTGTGAGCAACCGATTGGATCTCCACCTGTGAGGTCGCGTCACGTGTCATTTCGCGCGTAGCCCCCCCCCCCATGAATTGATTATCATTCAAGCTTGTTTGGGTTTCATCCCTAACATGTAAACAGGAAGTGCAAAGTCTTGCTTTGCCGAGTAAAAGCCGATGTTTGCAAAGTTCTGATTTGGATTCAACGCAAAAGTCAAATTGGGTCAAAAACAACAACACTGACTTGAGTTGAGATCGCAAGACGAAAAAGCTCAACACTTGATCAATACATTTGGTGGTCCCAAAATGCCGACCCCCAAATCGTCCTCCAGCGTGTTGCGACTTGTTCTGAACTCCTGTTGACGACTTGCCACTCATCCACCAATGACATCCAATCAATCAATTCAACCGCCCAATCCAAGGAATCCTTTGAGGGCAAATCAACTTTGACAGCAGCCGGCGGGTGACGTAGCGAGACGACGTCACGCGTGACGAGAATGATGGACCGCTGTCTTACCTTGGCGTCCTGCTGCTGCTCGTCACGCGTTTGTCTTCATGTCGCCGTCCAAAAGTCCAAACGAGACTCCAGCGAGTCGGCGCGCGCTTCGCCAAGTCACGCGGGAAGAGTAATAATAATAAGAAATCATCAATTTTAAAAAAGACTTGATACGCTTCACTTGACGGCCCGGAATTCTTCAGCTTTGGTATTTGAACGCAACACGAGTGATTGAGTTGTGCTTTCAATTTGGAAGTGCACGCGAGAGGGGAAGGGAGTGGGTTTGACTAACTTGACTCTGGGAGGGTGCGAGTGCGAGGGAGAGAGGGGAGAGGGGGGGGGGGCAGCCCCCCACCGTCAGAGCAGCAGCTTGTCGGTGCGACCCGTCACAAGGCGGACTGAGCCGGGCCGAGGAGACGATCCCAAGCGAGCAAGCGAACCGAACCGGGCAGTCGCGGGGCCCGCTGCCGCCGCTGATGATGATGATGATGATGATGATGATGATGATGATGATGATGCTCCTCCGCGGAGCTGCGGGGGACGCCGGCACGGTGAGACTTTCAGCTTTTGCCACATTCTGCATGGCTCGTCCTTGCTTCGTGGGAAAAGACTCATTTTACATCGATATGGACTCGAAATAATTCAATCAAATGTTTCTACTAACCTACAAAAATCTTCCCCAAAATGCCGATAATCAATCAAAGATGGCTTCGCCACTGAAAAACTAGATCAATGGCTAAAAACAATAAAATGCACAATGGGGGAAAATATTGCGAAAAGAGTACATTAAAAAAAAATCCATAAAGATGCCGAGACGCAAGGCTGTTCTGTAGTTGTAATATCACCAATCACCACTAGATGGCAGACACGTCTCCGACTGCAACTTGAGGAGGCTTAATGATTTTTTCTTTCTTTCCGGATTTGGAATGATATGCAGGACAAACGATAGCGCCTCAACAATATTCACATTTGAGCGACTTGAAAAAACAAACTAACAAACACAGAAAATAAGTTCTCGCACTTGATGTTGTTCAGCAATTTTGTGCCGCTGTTCCCGAAAGCTCATTTTTCTGCATGAGAACAAAAACTTCCCAAATTGTTTGCTGTTGTTGACACATTGAAAAATGTCTGATGAAAAATGAACTCGATTAAGCGTATGCACGTATTTTCATGTCCATATTTCAATTGACATTTTGGTCAGGCATCCGGCCCGGAAGCCCGATATGTCACGACCCCCCCCCCCCCGAGTGGCGTCTCGGTTGCCCATCTGTGTGAGTCGTGCAGCCCTTTTTTTTTTTCAGCAAGTTGAATGCGAGCGCTTTGCGGGCGCCAGCGTCCGCCTTTTGTCCGTTTGAAGTTGACTCACGGTCGCATCTGCGCTTGAGCTCTTTCATTCATTTGCAAGTTTTCTTCTTTTGTTTTGTTTCCGGGCTCAAGCATGCAAAACCCCGGCAGAGAGAAGCAAAAACGCACTTTGAACTTTGACCCAAGATGCAGACGGACTGTCCATAAAGTCGGACTACCTGCTTAAAAAAAAAAGACAAATAAAATGACATGATTTGATTCCATTGGAATGTTGCTGAACAACATTTTCAAGATGATTTCAACTTTGCAACATTGAGATGGAATTCTTGTCAACATCATTTCGTTGTGTCAAATGTTGAAAATGATCAACGTTGCAGTCGAATGCCGTTGTTTTCGTCCGAAGACGTTCGTACGTGTTTCTTGGCCCACCTGCTGGACAGGTGTGGAATAGCAAAGCGCTCACGTGCTGGCGTGTCGACGTTGCCGGGCTTTCCTCGACATGAGCAAACGGAGCAAGCATCGGTGAGTTGAAAAAAAAAACACGTTGACCGATCACAATGGGCCAGTTTGCATTTGTGGCATGCAGACGGATGAGCGGGACTTGATTGGATGTTCGGCAAATCTTTGACCTACAAAAGAAAAGGAGGCAAAAAACAAACAAACGTGAAGTGTGATTTGGATGGAAAACAAGAACACAAGTTGATTTTTTTATGTATTTGATCTGAAAGTCAATTGAGTTGAGTTGGAACCTTTTTTCCAAATGACATCAACAAGTTGACGTACGATTTTGTGACGTCTCGTTGCCGGACGTTCGTGTGGGCCGACATCAAGTCGCAATTGCATTTTCATCACAAACATCTTTTGATTGTGGACGCTTGGTTTAGCGGAGAAGCTCTCTGTAATCTGCATGGGGGGGGGGGACGGGGGGACGGGGGGGCTAATGTCTCGTGCTGACGGTGGCTTTGCTTGATGTAAATGTCATTTTGCACTTCCTAATTCTTCTCTTCTTCCCCAAATATCGACAAGCATCTTCTCAAAAAAGCCGATGACGGTCCAAAAAACTCGGGCCGACTTGCGCTGAATGCGCTCCAGCCTCGCAGAGTCCTTCAGTTGCAGACACAACAAAAGTCACGCAGGCCGCAACACGCGCCGCCGCTTGTGGTTTGCTTTTGTGCCGCCAGAAAAGCCGGCAAAACGCAAGTCGTGAGCGCGTCCCGTCCGTGCGCGCAACGGAAGCGCGGATGGCGAGGCGGGCGCATCGGGCCGCCGTTGGCATTAGTGGCAGCAAGACGAGGGCAAGTTATTGAGGGACGGGGGGCTCCCATCAGGACCCCCGTCGTGGCGGTTAGGAGGAGCTTCTGCTCTTGATGGGGACGAACACAAAATGGGATGAAGCCGTTTGTTGTTGCTTCGGATTTGGCGTAGCTGGGGTCCAATTTGCTGCGGACCCTCAACAAATGTTTGTCTGTTGACGCTTGACTGCCGGCGGCGGCGAGGCTGAAACCACATGAAAGGCCGTGACAAACCCGTGTAGCGTGTGCGTACATGACGACGTGAGCGCAAGATGGAGGCACCAGTTCAGACCGGGACCCAGATAAGACCGGGACCAAGATAAGAGCGCGCCGGCCGTCGTGTGAAAGGAGGAAAGACGATGTTTGGGTTCGGCGCCACTTGGAAATGTCTAGCAAAGATAAAAAAAGAAAAAAAAAAAAAGTCCAGACGAGATGTGGGCCACAACAGCGACGCCGCGTGAGTTGCTGACGTGTCACCATTTGTCATTTGTGCAGGGGTGCGAGTGCAGCAGGAAGTGGCCGTGTCATTGCGACGGGGTCAAAGGTCAGAAGGTGAGTGCCAGGCGACAAAATTACTTTGGGTTTTTTTTCATGCATTTTTAATTTGGATATTTTCTTCAAATGGAAAAAAAAACTTTCGTTTAAAAAAAAAAGGGCCAAAAAAAGTGTTGGAACAAGTTTGAGGCGGCGGCCATCTTGCCCATGCAACACGCATGACCACACGTGTGAAGGTTGCATGTTTTTTTAGCAAAATAGTTCCGTTGCACATCAAACATGGAGAAAGTCACACACTGAATACGTGTGTTTTTTTTATGTGAACTTTTTTTCCCTTGAGAGTCAGAATGAAACGTTGCGTGTTGCACGCGTGTCGTCGCTAAAAGCCACCGCAAATCTTCAATGTCACGTATTTTCAAATGTTTGGTCGGCATTCTCCGAGTGCGTCAGTAAACGCAGACACTCTCGGCCATCAACGGGAACGCACAATTGAGGGGTGCCAGGGTGGGCGTGTGCAAGAATTGGGACGCGGCCGATTACATGGCAACAGTAACCGGAAACGCCAGAAGTTGGCGCGTGACTTACGCTAGGCCAGAGGCGGGCATCGAGGGCCAGAGTCCTGCAGCTTTTGCACGTTGCCCTCCTCCGACACAGCTGATAAATGATCAGCTCATCAGCATAAGCCTGATAAGCATCCCGTTGATTGGAATCAGCTGGTGTTGGAAGTGAGAAACCTGCAAAACCTGCAGGACTGCGGCCCCCCAGGACCCAGATTGCCCACCTGGGCCAGTCGTCAGTCCGGCGCATCGACCCAATCGGACGGGAAGCCAAGTGGCTCTGTAGCGACCCACTGCCGACTCTCTACTGCTCCCCAGTGGTGGCCTGCTGTCACCGCAAAGGTTTACACACACGTCACCTGAATTTCGATTCAACCCGTGAAAAAAAAAGCTTTATATACACGACGTGAATTTGGATTATTCAATTCCACAGATGATGGATAAAAAAAAAGTGTGATTTCATGCACGTGTTCCATTTGTGTTCCTTTTCTTGAGCATCCGTGTGCCAAAAAAGAGAGTTGATTTCTATCGGCCTTCATCACGCAAGAGTCTCAAAGGGCGTCACGTGGCCTCAGTTGACAAATATCAACGACATCCCATAATCGAACCACAAGAGGGCAAGGAAAAACAAAAACAAAAACCCATCAGGCGAAAAATGAGAAACCTTGAGAAGGGACCGCAAATGTGGTCCTCGTGTGCAGAATTTTCGTCGTTGCTTTTCATGACTTCAAATTCGATGCACTCAAAGAGACGTTTGCAACTCAACAACGAGCGCGAGCGACGCGCGAGCGACGCGCGAGCGACGCGCGAGCGACGTCACGTGGCCTGACGATGCTTCATCGTGCTCAGGGGGAGGCCGGTTACCAGGGATACGACGGCCTTCCTGGACTCATGGGTTACCCCGGCAACGAGGGCAGCCAAGGACTCAACGGACTTGAGGTCAGGGTGTGCGTGTGCGTGTGTCAGGTCCAATATTATCATCAGAATCACAATCATAAGCACAAAAATGAAAAGAGTAATGACGGGTGTCGTTGTCACGGCGCTCGCAGGGTCAGCAGGGCTTCGTGGGACCGGCGGGGTTCAAAGGCTCTCGGGTAGGAAGATCGCCATGATGAGGGTGATGACGATGAGATGAGGATGATGAGGATGATGATGATGAGGATGAGGATGAGGATGATGATAAGGATGAGGATGATGATGAGGATGATGATGATGATGAGGATGAGGATGAGGATGAGGATGATGATGATGATGATGATGATGACTATGATGAGGATGAGGATGATGATGATGAGGATGAGGATGAGGATGATGAGGATGATGAGGATGGTGAGGATGATGAGGATGGTGAGGATGATGATGATGATGATGAGGATGAAGATGATGATGATGATGAGGATGAGGATGATGAGGATGGTGAGGATGATGAGGATGATGAGGATGATGATGATGAGGATGATGAGGATGAGGATGATGATGATGAGGATGAGGATGAGGATGAGGATGAGGATGAGGATGATGATGAGGATGAGGATGATGAGGATGGTGAGGATGATGAGGATGGTGAGGATGGTGAGGATGATGAGGATGGTGAGGATGATAATGATGATGAGGATGATGATGATGAGGATGAGGATGATGATGATGATGATGAGGATGATGATGATGATGATGAGGATGATGAGGATGGTGAGGATGATGATGATGAGGATGAGGATGAGGATGATGAGGATGATGATGATGATGATGAGGATGATGAGGATGATGATGATGATGATGATGATGATGATGACGATGACGATGACGATAACGATGACGCTAACGATAACGATAACGATGTGCGTTCAGGGTGTTCCGGGCCCTTCAGGTTTTCCGGGCCCTCCCGGCCTTCCGGTGAGTCGAGCGCCTGACGGACTTTTCCAACGTGACGAGACCAAATGCGACATTTTGTTTGTTTTTTGTACTCTTTGTCATTTTTCAGGGACTTCCGGGCGGCGAAGGCTCGGCAGGCCAAGCGGGACTCCCAGGATGCAATGGAAGCAAGGTAGCTGCGTCGGTGACCCGTCGCAGCTTCTTTTCGGAGTCAATGAATTGTTGCACCTCGAGGCAAAACGAAACCTTTCCATTTATGCTTATTCTACTTTCCAATTTGGCATCTTGGTCAAATTCTCCCGTAAAAATTGCCATGAACGTTTCCCCCAAAATGTTGCTAGCCAACTTGTGATGTCATCACTTTTCCTTCCAGGGTGCAGACGGCTTCCCCGGCTTTCCCGGGATGCCAGGATCGGTCGGCCTACGCGTGAGTTTGTACACCCGAAGGCCACTGACGCTAACGTGGCTAATAATCCCAGCTAACGGCAGCCTTATGTTTTCAGGGTGACCCGGGGCCGCGGGGAGAAAAGGTTTGAGGCTCCGCTCGGACCCGAGACTTTCTGACCGTTCTACGTTCCCATGTGAATTTGTTTGCTTTCTTCCAGGGAGACTCGCCCCTCTTTTCAGAGTCTGCCGATACCAAAGGCGCACAAGGAGCACGAGGACCAGATGGAGACAAGGTGATGCGGAAAATACATTTTCTCTTTCCAGCTTAAGACAAATTCATGAGGTGAAAATATTTTGTTCATAAGTAAAGCAACACACGGATGGATACAAGTTTACAACCTTATAATAATTGATGTCTTTGTTCAATATTTATTTGTGACATTGTAATTACGTGACAACAATGATATCATCAATGTTGCCCAAGTAGTGTTTTTTTACTTGACTTCGTCCACTTGATCAAAATCCCGCCAGAGGGATTCTCTCAGTCCTGACTCCAGAACGACCACCGAGGAATTTTCAGGGAAGGAAGAAAATAGTCCACGATATAGAATTGCGTCTCTTGCGCTGCGGATTAACGAGCGATGAATAATTCTGAACGTCGTTTCTTCATCTTTGCCGACTGCCCGCTCGCTATCCGCTGGTGTCCCGTGCGAGGCCATTTACAAGATGTTGGAAGTACGACTCGGCCGCGTTTTTGCTTTGACCTGCAAGTCCAAACTCGAGGTCCGAGCGCTGTGTGCGCCTCAAGTCCCGTCACGCACAGCAGCAGTTTGGCAGGGAGGAATAATTAGAATTCATCCATTTCATATTGGGCTTTGCAAACGTATACAACAAAAACATCCAAAAGTGAAAAATTAAACAATATACTGAAAGGTGGTTGAAGGTGAGCGTCAAACTAAAGAAAAGTAAAGACAATCATGGGAACCTCGACAGGCGCGCGGGCGAGCAAATCGAATCTGCGTGGCTACATTGGGATGCTTAAAGCAAATGGACGGTATAACAATAGTCATAGGCATATATGCTTGATCCTCTGCCAAGAATGACTCGCATTAGTGCGGCTTACTTGCGGAAGAATGAGGAGTGGCCGTGTAAATGCGTTTGTCTGACATTGACTGCCCCCTGGTGGCCAGAAGGAGCAGCACGATGTCCATTCAGTTGAAGCAAAACAATGACAAAGATGCTTGAATTCTGCTGACTGACCCGTTTGTGGCGCAGGGCTTGAGAGGAGATCCGGGTCCTGCGGGCTTCCCGGGACCTTCAGGACCTGCTGGACTTCCTGTACGCTTGCAGTCCTTCTTAGTTTTCTCTGTAGCAGCGCTAGCGTCCGATCAGGTGACAGCTAATGTTTTGTTGTCGTTCATGGGCAGGGACGTCCCGGGTTCCCGGGGTCGCCGGGAGAGAAGGTCAGCCGGATCTGAATTATATGCCAGCGCTAGCCGGCCGCTACGCTAGTCACAAGCTTGAATGTGTGTGCGTGTGTCTGCGTGTGTTGTGAGTCAGGGTCAAGAAGGTCCCAGTCCAGTCAGTCCAGGTCCACAAGGCCTGAAGGTGGGTGGGTCCGGAAGGTCCAGCGCACACACGGCTTTCGGACGTTTGTCCAGATTTTCATGACGGTTCTGCTTGAAGGGAGATCGCGGACCGGTCGGGATCCCGGGACAGAAAGGAATCAAATTGTATGCCGAGGGGCCCAAAGAACTCAAGGTCCGTCCTCGTCCTTGCATTCGTTCATCCCTTTATCCTGTCATGTGTCTTCATCCATTCCAGAATCCTTGCATCCGTTAATGTGTCTGTTCTTCCATTCATGCGTCCATCCATTCACTCATTCATGGGTCCACTGATGATCCCGCTGGGATGGTTTCAGGGTGAGCCGGGTGAGGTTGGAGATAAAGGTTGCGCTGGACGTCCTGTAAGTTTTTCCAGCATTCTGCAGTTCTTGCTCTCGTCTCTTGTTTTGTGAGCGACGTGAGGTTTTGGCTCGTCAGGGTCTGGCGGGAAGATCGGGGATAAAAGGCGAGGCGGGCCAGCGAGGGGAGCCGGGATCACCGGTAAGGCAACCTCCGCCGCTCCGGGCGTGACCGATGTCCACGCCACGCGTTAGCGCCGCGGAGGAGCGTAACGTCTCGCGGGTCATTTTCAGGGAAAAGCAGGAAAGGACGGCTTCCCCGGAGAACTGGGCCAACCGGTGAGGGCGGCAACGCAAGCTGCCGTTTGCCGGATAACAAGATGACGCATTTGCTTGCATCCGCAGGGAGAACCGGGGCCTCGTGGCTTTGTGGGCCCCCCGGGCATCGATGCAGTGCAGGTAAGTACAAAATACTTGTTTATTTATTGATCTATTTATTGATTGCTCAGCAAAAACATTTGAGTTTTTTAAAGAAAGTTTTTTTCCAACATTTTATGAACAAATTGTTTTTGCTCTTTTTTTCAAGACAAAAGTGTCACTTTTCAACAGCAAAAGTTTGCCAATAAAAAGACAATTTGATTACTTATGACTACTATTATTTTTCTGCAAAAGCAGCGAAGCCCCGCATATTTGCAGTTCACCAGTCGTGGGTCCAACAGTTGGGGGCTTTTAGGGGTGGGAACCGAACCCCCGTTATTTGTGGAAAGCTGTGCTTGATTCACAGTATTTTAGTTTTTGTCCAAACCTCCCCTTTTGAAAGGTGCCTTCATGTACTCTAGTACTCGAGGATTTGCAGTCAGACCCTCGCACCAATAGAAGAATTTTCGGAATAAAAAAATGACAATTATTATTTCATAAATAATCATTTTTGGGTTATTTTTAAAGCGATGTCACTAAAAACAAAAAGTTGCCAACAACATGTGTTTTGTTTTGTGTTGAGGGTGAGAAAGGCGACTTTGGTCCTCCTGGTTTTCCGGGCGAGGTGAGGCTTCCTGGACCCACCTGAGGAAGGGTTTCTGTTTCTGTGTATTGGGGGGGGGGGCGTGGTCTGGCTAAAAGGGGCGTGGCTTCATGTGTTTAGAAACCTTTTCTTCACCAGATATTCTGGAAGTATGCATTCGTGAAAGGCCAGAACGCGCCTCCCGGGCCCCCTGGATCTCCAGGAGCCCCTGGAGAGCCGGGTACCGTCAAGCTTCTGTCTGAAGAATCTTGAACTTGCCCAGGTAGCGTCACGTGTCTAATCTTCTTCGGTGACTCTTTCAGGACTTGTGGGTTTTCCCGGACTGAAGGGCGAGCGAGGTATCCTGCAGCGACCAATCAGAAGACACTTCATTAGCGATAGTTCTCAGGATAATTGACCCTAGGCACCTATCTGCTCTTTAGGGGAGGGTCCGACTGGTCAGCCGGGCCCTCGGGGGCCACCAGGCTTTGCAGGACCTAAAGGAGAGCAAGGGGAAACTGGGCCCGTCGTCATTGGGCCTCCAGGACCAACAGGGCTTCCCGGAGGCCCTGGACCTGAAGGAGAACCAGGAAATCCAGGAATACCAGGTGGTGTTTGTGTTTGATATACTTGGCTTGCTCGTACCCCAACCGACACAGTTTTGAGCCGTCTCTTAGTTTATTCTTTTTTTTTTTTGCTTGGTCTTGTGAGACAAAATTGGATATACAAGCAAGCCTCAGATACACCTGCTGCTGGAGTGAAGCCAAAAGGAAAGTAGCAACTAAGGTAGCCTACTGTAATGCCCTTGCATGTGGGCAAGGAGAGCCGGGACAAGCAGTCAAGCACAAATACAAAATGCAAAGTTGCTCAATCGCAATATTTCAACAGTTGGTCTGACTTGGCTGCTAACTAACTTGCGTGGAAATAAGATACTAATGTGCTGACTTGCATGTCAGACTTCCTGCAAGGCGCTGTCGGAATCCCAGGCGCCAAAGGTCGCAAAGGCCCGATCGGACCTCCTGGGACCGCAGGGCGGGAAGGCCTGGAAGGTGAGAGCACGTGACATCAAAAGAGCGAGCACAACATGAGGTGGCTATCGTTTGTTTGTCAGGTGAGAAAGGGGCACTGTGCTCGGTCTGCCCTGCTGCCGTGGGATCCCCCGGACCACCAGGCCAGTCGGGAGAACCGGGCGCAGATGGGCTCAAAGGTAAAAATCAAATTAAAATCATCATCATCACAAGATGGAGTGATACCTTGACTTATGAGTTGAACTGCTTGTGTGACAAAGCTCGCAACTGCATTCATACGTCCTTCGTTTAACCTTTTTGCGGGTTTAGTACATGACTGATATTTGATTATTTATATTGTGCATTATTTGTCATATGAAGAGATTTTGCCATGATTATGGTTCCGCCTGGACTCACGTAGCAATGAGCACGAGCCAGGAGGAAAGATAGAAGACAGAATGTCGGGATCGTTTCTCACTTCATAAAAAGCACAAGTGCTTAAATCACACAATTACACGTCTACGGTAAACAGAATTAGCTAATTCAATGGAATTATTTCACGTCACAGACACAACAGTTTAGAATGTGACGATAGCGACCCTGAGTGGACAAAAATAATACCTGCATCCAAACACTGATGGTTGACAATTCTGTCCATGAAGTCAACGAGGAGACGTGACAGTCCTCGCTTGGTGTAGTGCACCTGTCACCCAAAGTCAGCTCAGGTGTGTAGAAAATGGATGGATGTGTCATTGACGGTGTATATCGTTAGATGTAATCATCAAATCCAGCCATGGATTTTCTATGCCGCTTGTCCTCACCCGTGTCGTGAGGGTGCCGTTGGGCAAAGGACAGAGTAGACCCTGAAATGGTCGTCAGCCAATCGCAAGGCCCTGGTAAGTCAAGGTACCACTCGAAAGACTAATGAGCACATTGAAGACATTAGCTTGTGGTCTTTGGTGCCCCAGGTGCACTTGGCGCTGCAGGGCCCAAAGGCGAAAGAGGTCCCAAAGGTATGGCTGGAGCACCTGGCCCACAGGTGAGTTCAGTTCAGCCTCATCCTGAATTTGAGCTAAATCTTCTTGAATTTGTTGGATGCTTAGAAAGCCAGAATCACACACCCCAGACTTGAGTACAGCTAGCAAAAGATTTGTGTATCCGTCTGGCCCTGCAGGGCCTCTTTGGTATGCCAGGACTGCCGGGACGTGATGGTCTCATGGGAGAGCCTGGCATTATGAGGAGATTTGGGCAAAAGGGGGAAGTTGGGGAGCCAGGAAACTTGGGAGCACCAGGCCTTGAGGGTAGAGATGGACTTCCTGGAGCCCCAGGACCCAAAGGCAGTCTGGGACCTAAGGGAAACCCGGTGAGTATCCAACTGGAAGAAAGCCAGCTGTGTTAGTAAAACCACTTTTCCATGACAGCTATCAGAAGGGCCTACACTTAAGTTGTGGGAGGCGTCAGCTGACTGTTTGCGCTCCCTACTGTCATTTTGATTGGATTGGATTGATGAAGGTGTGAGGCAGCGATCCCTGCCGTGAATCTTGATAATCCATGAGTAATTGACACTTTCAATTTCCTATAAATGCCACAAGGTGGTGACAAAGCACTACATTTGTCTATGTGAAGCTCCTGAATTGACTTCAACATAGTACCTAGGCACCGAAAAGGTGCCTGAGCGCCTCATCAGTGAACAACAGATGAATGGTAAATTTAAGGAAAAAAAGCAAACCGGTGAATCGATAAGTCGTGAATCGTGAATGTGCGCGAGAACACTTAATGTGCTCAAAGGACAGATTCAAATGGAGCCTGTTCAGGGTCATATAGCCGGGAGATCTACAGTAGGTCATCGGGTGATGACGTGGAGCACACAATATCATCATTTGTCTTCAGGGACAAGGACCCAAAGGATTCAGAGGTCCTGATGGTGTGACCGGTTTCAGAGGGCCACCAGGACAAATGGGACCGCCGGGGCCTCCAGGCATCGGTGCTCCTGGACCTCCAGGACCACCAGGCAATGTGGGAGTTTTGGGCCCGCCGGGAGATCCTGGTAAACCAGGTATGAATGGCTAGGTGCTATTGGAGGACCAAAGGCTGAATCTAAAAGTCCAAACGGTGTGTTTCAGGGGAAAAAGGTTCTCCTGGCAACATCTTAAGCAGCCCGGGAGAACCCGGCCAAAAAGGAGTGAAGGGTTCGCCTGGCAATTCTGGATCAGAAGGTGAGGCTGAGTTCTGATTTGGTAACTTCAAAATGGACCCAGACTACTTCGACATGAGTGTCAAAGAGCATCAAAGATTCCAATCAAGTCTTTTTATTCTTCTTGTGCTGACGATCACAGGCCCGATGGGACCTCCTGGAACTCTGGGATGGCTCGGTGCCAAGGGCGAAAAAGGAGAAAAAGGATTTACTGTCCAAGGTCCTCTAGGATTTCCAGGAGTCAAAGGTAAGCTTTTAGACCACGTTGATTTCCGTCCGATTGGATTCAAGTGCAACCTCTTGGATTCTTGTCTCAGGATCCAAGGGTGTGGCAGGAGCTCCAGGCGTTCCAAGTTACGGAAGTAAGGGGCGCTCAGGACCATCAGGACCACCGGGAAGAACCGGCTCTAAGGTGAGGTAAAAGTCACTCGTTGTAAGAACTCCCAGCCCTGATCACTCAACTCGTCATATGTGGATCTTGTCGTGACAGGGCAATGCTGGCTTCGGTTTTCCGGGCCGGCAGGGCCAATTGGGTCCCCAAGGAGAGGAAGGCTCTGTGGGAGCACCGGGGTCTCAAGGGCTCCAAGGATCTGTTGGACTTCCAGGGTCCACAGGGCAAGATGGAGCACCGGGTCTCAAAGGTAGATTGAAGCTGTGATGCGCTGCTTCCTTTTCGCAAATGTTTCCAGTCTTCAACTTTCTCCCTCGTAACTCTTTGCTTGCTCTTCATGAGCAGAGCCTCCATTACCGCCCGTCGCCCAAACTGTTTACAATTTTTCTTTGTTGTCTTTTGTTGGTGCCCTGGTTGTATTGAGGATTTTCACTCATTGTGGTAGGTCTGGAACGTATCCCAGTGACAAACCAACTAACTAGCTAACTAGTTACTATCCCATCCGTCTATTTAATGCTGAATGTGTCACTTCCAGCTGTGTGATGTGTTTCAGGTTCCCAGGGTCTGGATGGGCTCCCCGGACCACCTGGCCCCATTGGACCTTGTTTTGTAGGAGCACCTGGACTTGTGGGAGAGCAGGGGCTGATGGGAGTCGTCGGCTTTCCGGGTATAAAATCCATCAGGATTCATTTTGAGTAGTCTTGAGTGCGAGACGTGTCCTGTTCTGCAGGAGGCCGTGGCCTAAAGGGTGAGAAAGGTGATCCTGGGGTGCCAGGCATGGGAGCTATTGGGCCACCAGGACCATTTGGTGTCCCGGGGTTCGATGGAACTCCAGGTTTACAGGGAAGCGTCGGTCTGAATGGGCAGACTGGGACCACTGGTCAGCCAGGAAGTCCAGGTATGGAGGAGGGTCTTAGTCTTGCTCACTTGGTCTGTCTGTCACCCATCAGGGAATGACATTGCTCCGGAAAAAAAAAAATGCTGAAATAAGTCTGAAAAAGGCAAAGTAAGTGTGTCTGCAAAGGTTTTGAGTTAGGATGCCATGTGAACATTCCCTATTGAAGGCACAGGAACACACTGAAATAAGACAACAATTTTGCATTCCAACATAGAGCAATGCTTATTTTTGTGTGCCAGGTATAAGGGGAGACTCAGGTCCCCCAGGACCCCGTGGGAGTCCAGGGGCCCTCGGGAAACCAGGAGAGCCTGGGATTCCAGGTCCAAAAGGTGACATAAAGCCCTTACAAACAAGTTTTGTCCATCTGTCTTCAAATAATTACCAACCTGTGGCTCTTGGTTCAGGTGAGGAGGGTGTCAGTGCTGTCAGAGGCTCCCAGGGGCCACCCGGGCCTCAGGGGGATCGAGGGGAGACGGGGCCAAAAGGAACGCAGACCACTGTGCAGATGTATGGAGACCCTGGAGATCCAGTACAGCCCGGTATTCTATTCCATTCTATGCAAGAATTCTCCATGGCTCTTGCGGTGGCAAAAGCCAAAGTCCCTCTTTCTCAGGTGGCACCACCTGTAAACAAACCCTTCTCCGTCTATGACAGTTGACCAAGGCAGAGCCACTGGCAATAAACAAAAAGCTTTAAGGCACGCGTGCTAGCGTGATTTTTTTTAAAAATGAGGCTGGCCTGGCATTGATTGACGCAATCTGTTCGATGCTCTACTTGGCTGTCATCTCAGCAACAAGCTCAACTTTTCTGTTGTTACTGGCACAGACGTGGCGGCCGCGGCTCACGGTGTAGAGACGGCCGTTCAGTAACCAGAAGGTCGGCTGTCCGATCCCTGCTCTCCTCAAGTCATGTGGGTTGTTGTGTCCTTGAGCAAGACACTTGACACACATTGCCTCCAGTGCCACTCACACTGGTGTATGTAAGGTGCAAATGTTTGGTGGTGGTCGGAGGGGCCGGAGGCGCACACAGGCAGCCTCGCTTCAGTCAGCCTGCCCCAGGCAGCTGTGGCTACTTAAGTAGCTCACCGCCACCACAGTGTGAATGTGTGAGTGCATGAATAATGTATCCATTCCATTGTAAAGCGTCTTTGAGTGTCTAGAAAAGCACTATATCAGTCGGATGCATTATTATCTTTTGGCATGGAAACGGTTCTCCCTCTGGAGTCTACTCAGGCAGACTGAAATTGAAACTAAACTCATCGTGATGAAGACAACCAGAGGCATACAGCAGACACACTTGAGTTGCGCCGCCTTCAGCCAACATTAACTCCGTTTGTCCTCCACACTCACAAGTTCAGCTGGATTCATTTGGATTTTTTGCAAGACAATTGAAAGAACACACCTAAAGGTCTTGGGGTCTGTGGCGGTACAGCCCGATACGTTTTTTTCAGGTCACCAACAGTAATTTTTCCTATCTGGACTGTAGTTGTGTGGATTTCTGGAGGTCGGCGAGAGTCACTGGCTTCCTGCTATCCAGAAGGATTCGCACACATTTGTTTTTTATTGCCTAGCCATGTTGTGATGAGCGTGATTCTTGTGAAGTCCTGTGAATGCTCAGTCCAACTGCTGCACCACTCGAAAGTTCTGCATATTCTCACAGGTCTCTTTGTCCTCAGGACCACCAGGTCTGACAGGTCCTCAAGGCATTCAAGGTACCCCGGGGCCTCCGGGTCTTGACGGCACCAACGGCACACCAGGAAGAGCTGGACCTCAAGGTGTTTTTGCTGGAATGTCAAGGCATACGTTGCTTCATGCTTGCTAGGGTGTGAAAACTTCAGGACGGCCAACAAACATTGAAACAACTATGAAATTAATCAATGAGCAATAATGACCACATTTGATCATTTGACTGGAGAAACACAGTACACGTGTTTGTTTCTCAGGACCTCCTGGAGAACCAGGTAGAGATGGAGAGACTGGTCTTCCTGGTTCTCGCGGTCTTCCTGGCAACACAGGGGACCTTGGAAGACCAGGTCAGTCATTTCACTTCATGACAAACATGATCGGCAATTGGCAATTTACAGGACTCTGGACGACTGCGTCTTGTGTACAGGTTGCAAAGGTGAAAAAGGTTCTGCGGGACCCTGTGGCGCACCCGGTTTTGATGGGATTGAAGGACCGGAAGGACTGAAAGGTGCAAAAGGGGAACCCAGTTCACCCGGACCTGGGCCCAAAGGATATCCTGGAGAAAAGGTTTAGCATTTCTAATATTACATTTTGCTAGCAGGAAATGATTTCCAAATCAATCAGTTGGAAAAGGAAACAAAAATGTAACTTATTTCATTGTCAGAAGTCAAATGTCCATTTGCCAGTCAAATACATCATCTTTTATCCTCAAAAATATGATCTTCTATCAGCAGACCCCTCATGAGCAGAAGACCATCATGATCTTGCCTCCAACATACAGTGTAAAGTTTTCAGTCCGTCTTTGAATTCTCTTTTTCCAGGGACAGTCAGCTTGTGCAGGTCCTACAGGTCCAAAGGGGGTGCCAGGAGACAGAGGAGCCTTTGGTCCTCCAGGAGATCATGGTCTTTGTGGCCCTAAAGGAAATGCTGGCCCAGCTGGTTGCAAAGGTCTCACTTTTGATTCAGTCACAATGTTCGGTTTCTTTGGGTTCTCCTTGAATAGTGTGGGTGAAAATATAGTCTCTGTTTTAGGTCCTCCAGGTTCTCCTGGTGATAAAGGTTGTGACGGACCTCCAGGAGTCAGCGGACCTCCAGGACCTAGTGGCCTGACAGGTGCTTCAGTTTTAGTGGGATGTTAGCTTCTCTGTAAAAGTTGAAACATTGACCTGGTGAAAACATTTCAGGTAACAAGGGGGCCCCTGGAAATCCGGGTCCATCTGGTCCCAGAGGAAACCAGGGACAAGATGGCATACCAGGGCCTTCTGGAGAGAAGGGAGCCATGGGAGGTGAAGGGACTCAGATCAACCCTTGTCTTAGAGCATAATTTGTCTCTGTCTCACCTGACCTGAAGTTTCTTAATCTCCCAGAACCTGGAATTGGTGCCAGGGGAGCAGAAGGGACAAAAGGTCCACCAGGTGAGTTTGGAATGTGTGTGCTTTTCATTTAGAACAAAAATAATTCAACATTTGTGCCCAGGCTGTGTTGGAGAAAAGGGACCTCCTGGTACTTGTGATCATCCAGGGCCTTCTGGTCCCGAAGGAAATCCAGGTTGCCCTGGTCCACCTGGGTCCCCTGGACCTTCTGGTCTTCGCGGCAGGCAGGGTCCCTGCACTGAAGGAGAGAAAGGAGGAAAAGGACTGGCAGGAGAACGGGGGCCGAGAGGTATTTCAATCGTAGAGTAGATTGATCATTTTCGTGTAATTGTGATTTTCCACTTTGTTCGTAGGTCCACCGGGGTGTCATGGGCCCCCCGGTCCCCCAGGTCCTGGTCTTAAAGGAGAGAAGGGATCTAAAGGGGCAACAGGTAATGCAGGAAGCCCTGGTTGCCATGGTGATCCTGGCCCGGCGGGCAGGCCGGTCAGTATGGGTTCAGCATCCTCATAGAAACTCGCATACAGACGCACTCGTGTTTGTGTTCAAAAGATCTGACTGGAATGTGTTCAGGGTCGAGATGGAGCGATGGGAGTGCCAGGACGCAAAGGCTTCATGGGGGATACTGGGGTTACCGGACCTGTCGGTAAGACGTGTTGTTATTCTTCTTTGCCGGCTCATTGCAAAACATCAAGTGAGAGTAGTCAGTCCCATTTGGGGATTTTTGTGATTTCTCAGGCATGAAGGGTGACGGCGGTCCAGCGGGAATCAAGGGTTCTCCTGGACCTGCGGGACCTACGGGGAGACGAGGTAGGACCACTTTTAGTGACATTCGTGTCAGCCCGTGTCATACATTTGGGGGGAAACATCACTTGATAGGTTGTGGAAAATATTGACTTTCCGGAAGAAACCTCGGTGCTGTCACCGTCCGCCGTTCTCAAAAACCCTTCCTCAAACAATCTCCCAAACGGATCCCCTTGAAAGTGGATATTATGAGAACATTTTCTGCTGCAGAATATGGACCATGCGGGACATATTCTGTGGGGTCCAATCTTAACACGCAGTTTAAATGACAGTTGTACTTTGATTTACGAGTTGAATTTGTTCTGTGACTCAGCTCGTAACTACATTTACTTTTCAATTTTACGCACTGAATAGAATTTAGTAAATGTCCACACCATTTTTTTGGTCCATGCGTTTTTTAAAACAGCAAAAATAACTGCCTTCATTCAAACTTTCATTGCTCCATTTTTGTTTCAATTCACTTGAGCGGAAGCATATCTGAAGCTCGCACATAATTCAGATTTTGGGTTGCAAAGAGAAAAATCGAAAGGTAATTCAAACAATTCATTTGTTGGGGCACTCGTTAGTCGAGGTATGTAGCACCTTGACAGAGCTGCGTTACAAGCTTGCTCACGTCACGGATCAAACCCTCAAGTCAAGGTGCCGCCGGAGTTGTGACCACGTTGCTGAAATATCGCCTCTACAGGGCAGAGAGGTAAGGACGCGTCCAGGGAGGTGATGGCCTCAGCAGGAGACCAAGGTTTGCCTGGGGATCAGGGCCAGCCAGGACAACCAGGGACCCCAGGAATGCGAGGGAGAACCGGCAGTCTAGGTGACTCCTTTCATCAGTTTGACGAATAACTACCTCAGGATTTCCGAAAAAAGCAACTTGTGATTCTTTGTGACGTTTGCAGGTCCAAAAGGTGGACGAGGGAGCGCTGGACGAACAGGGCGCCCCGGTTTTACAGGCCTGAAAGGGGACACCGGAGACAGAGGAGACCCCGGACTAACAGGTAAGAAAAACTAAATGGTCTTCCCGTGGTTCATCTGTTCCGACCAATGGGAAAATCATGACTGGACTACATCTACGATGGAACAACGCCAGCACCACATCATAATACCGGGACCAGACTAGCATGACACTAAAAAGACGCTGTCCGGAATCACTTTGGCACAAAATCAGTAGTGTTGTTCCGATACCGATACTGGTATCGGCAGAGGCCCCAATACTGCATTAAAACAGTAGTATCGGTATCGGTGAGTACTAACAAGTAACATGCCGACACCATTAATTCTGATGCTAATATAGGACTTTGGATGCAGCATCTTGTGTCTTGCTCATGCACGACATTGACTGATGAGTGACATGTACACTGCATGCCCAGCTAAGATATCCTATTGGCCCTTGAATGCTCTGAACCAATGGCAGGACAGCTTTTTCATGTTGAGTAAAAAAAACACGTAGGCATTGGTATGGTATCGGCATCGGCCGATACTGCAAAGCTGGATATCGAAATCGGTATCGGGGGCCAAAAAACGGTATCGGAACAATACTAAAAATCTGACTAATAGCAGAACCGCACCAGAATGACATCAGAAATAAATTGGAACTGCACCAGAACCATGTCAGAAGCACATCAGAGCCACACTTAAATGGCATTGGAATGCCATCAGAACCACTGTGGAACAACACCATACCCACATCAGCACCACACCAGAACTGTCAGAGTACTAATTAATGTCGTGTTGCAGGTGTGACAGGTCCACCGGGTCCCTCAGGTGCAAAAGGCATGCGGGGTCCCCCGGGTACGTGCGTGGACACCCCCGAGAAAGACGGCTTCCTGTTCAGCCGGCACAGTCAGACCGTTCTGGTACCGGAATGCCCGTCCGGATCGGTCAAGGTGTACAGCGGCTTCTCTCTGCTCTTCATCAACGGGAACAACCGAGCTCACGGGCAGGACTTGGGTACGTGCTGCCCCGCTCAATTCTGAGGCGGCCTCACGCTTACAATTTGGAACAAAATGAACATTTTGCCGTTAGGATATCGGGTCTGGAATGTACTTCCCGCTGTCAAAAACGGAACGTGATTTCAATGACGCAGTCATAGGTTGACATGTGGACTTTTTCTAACCAATTGGTGGTCTGCGTGCGTTCAGGAGCTCTGGGCAGCTGCCTTCCTCGTTTCAGCACCATGCCGTTCCTCTTCTGCAACACGGACAGCACCTGTCGCTACGCCGCACGCAACGACTACTCCTATTGGCTGTCCACTGACCAATCAGGAGTCAGCACCTTGCCCTTCATTTCGGGTCCACTCCTGAAGAATTACATTAGCCGGTAAGGAGCCATATAGTGCCAAGCGTGTGTGAGATGTCCGACGCATGTGTGTGTTTCAGGTGCACGGTGTGCGAGTCGCCGGCCAACGTGATGACGGTCCACAGTCAGACGCATTTGCTTCCCAACTGTCCTTCCGGGTGGGATTCTCTGTGGTCGGGCTTCTCCTTCGTCATGGTGAGTTCCAGACGGCGGTGCCTTTCCTTCGTGTCAGTAGGCGTCGCCCGTTGCCAGCTACTTTTGCTGTTCTTTGGCCCGCTACGCACCGGAGGATTTTTCAAAGCTTCACCGTCTTTGCCAAATCCTTCCTGCCGTCTGGGGAACCCAATTACTTTTCAGCAGAACAAAAGCACATCGGGTATGACAGGCCACTTGCTTGTTGACTTCAGTCAGGTCATTTCTTGATTGATTTAATTTTGTTCTCGTCACAGTCCAAAAACTGGTCGGCCTTTTCGCTCACAAATAGCCTATGGTTTGTTTCATATTTAAGGAATGTCACTGATTGGGACCCGATTATCGGAACAAATCCGCTCTTGGCATACCTCAGACCACAAGATCCTCTTATTGGACATTTTTGACGACCTACGTGGTTGGTCGGGAAGGGGTGAAATGGGGACGATGGTCTCGATGTGTGTGCCGGGCCAAAGCGACGATGACCCACAAAAATGCTGATCAGTCTGTTTTGGCTCGGCCTTCAGGAAACGGGAGTGGGGGCGGAAGGTTCGGGTCAGCCCCTGTCGTCGCCCGGATCGTGTCTGGAGAACTTCCGCAAGATTCCCTTCATCGAGTGTCACGGCAGAGGGACGTGCAACTTCTACACCGACTCGTACTCATACTGGCTGGCCGCGCTGGACCCGCGTCACATGTTCAGGTGCTCGTCGGCTCGCGCGGCAGCACGTGCCAAAACCCTGACCTGAAAGCCTGTCTACTTGTTTTGCAGCAAACCCAAACCTCGGACCGAAGCCGGGGACCTGCCGGAAAATTTGATCAGTCGTTGCAGAGTTTGCTCCAAGCGCCTGTGAACCCGCCGCGCCAACAACCGCGGCAACGCGGACGCCGTCGATATAAACGACGTCATCGGAACCGGCAACACCGTCATCGATATAAGCCACATCATCTAGACCGGCACGCCGCCATCCATGCCCACAACAACCTCATTTCACCAAAACTTCTCAAACTTCCCGACAACACGGCTGATTGGCAGCAAGATAAGAGTTGAATTCATTCAATCCACCACAATGGCGACATTTGCCCAAAATGGCGGCGTTTGCTTGGAAGGGCCACTTGAACCCGAACACGATGCAACAAAAATGCGGAAAATGGGATGCTGGCTTCCGGAGAAATAAAGAACGGAAACTATCTGCTTCTGGGGAAGGTTTTTGTGTGATCTCTGAGTCCACTAGTAAAAGTTGATCATTTCTCAACACGTTCCCTTCCCGAGTCTTCGGCGTCGTCTGCCACTTGGGAAAAGCTGAAAAATTCCGTTGCAAATGTCCGCCAAAGAGCTGGTCTGAAAATGACAAACGGCGCCACTCGGCAAAAACGGCGTTTTCAGGCCACAAATGCTGACGTCATCTTTCTTTTTTGTCAACTGTCGTGGGGGAGTTACCAAATATTTTTGATGTTTTTGAGAAAATTCCTCAAAGATGGCGGCCATTTGTTTTTTCATCGAGGATCAAGAATATATGCCTGTGAGAAGGGCTTTATTATGTGTTCATGCATTGTTTCAATATTTGTTGCTTCTAAAACGGCAACTCTTGATGCTAACTCTTAGCTTGCTAACAGCATTTCCCGTCATATGTCAGCATTAAGTTTGCGGGCTTTTGTTAAGTTTGCGTGTTTGAATGATCTGAAGTTTGATCGTCTTTGTTTTGTGTTTAGTCAAGTAAACGTCAGCTGCTTGTGGCATGAAACGTTTGGAGATTCTTTTGGGCTCGTCACTCCTTCCATGTTTGCCAAATTGCCGCTTGCTGACTTGAGTTCACGGCCACCGGCAGCGCTCGCATCTCTTTTGCAGAAAAACAAATCAACAAACTCAAATCGCATGATTGACAGCTGCTATCTGTAAAAAGTGTTCCCTTATTTGGAGGCCGTCAATTGCGTGCCATTGATTTGCGTTGACTGCAAATGGTCGAGTTCATCCGTCAATGGAAGCTTAAGCAAAAGTTGCCATTCAAGGTCACGTTCCTGGAGCGCCGAGTTCTCCCAATGCGGTCTTTGGCAGAAGGAAACCTTCGCATCGCAGTGTGATGTCATCAGCGAGCAGTCATGCTCGGCGCCGGCGGCTCCTTAGCGACGACGGCGCGTTCATTTGTCACCACGGCAACCTGCCGCCGTCAAGACTTGTTCATTAGTGAGCGAGCGGGCGATGGTACGAAACAAGAAATCAGCGGGCTGCCTTCCTGCTGCCTTCCTGCTGCCTTCAAACATTAGCAACGACGTCAACACGTACGCCGCTAGCGACAACGCGCTAATCATTAAATGTTCATTCGCAAGCGCTTCGCGCACGGCTGGCTGGCGTACGTCCGCTTTCCCTCACAAGGTCATTAGGACCGCGTGACCTCATATTGCCTGCACGCAACTGCTCCTTCCTCATTGCATTGTTCGGACGTATATACGTATATTAGGGCTGGGGTGGGACGCAATTAAAAAAATGAATCCAATTCATTTCAGCCATTGGAATGAACTCATCTTGATGAATCACCCTTTAATCATTATTTGTCCTAAAAAGAAGACATTTTTCATTGGAATGGAAACGATAGCCACGGATGTGACGTCTGCCAAATTGGCCGGCACCAGAATCAACCTGCGCCACTTTTCCCGCCGCTACGGAAATAAATACGCACCTCAAAGTAGGCTCGCAATTTACAAGACTGACCTCAGATTTCAAAGGAGGCTTTGAAACTAGGATGGCAGTTTCAATTCAAACAAGGGCTCGGGTTCCAAAGTAAGCTTTTAAAATCATTCGTGTTTGGAAGACAAACTTACAGAAACGAGTTTGCTGCAAAGCAGGCCCGTCTCCATGGAAACAAAGGCTGCCGCGTGAATTGGGACGCAGACGTGCGGTCGAGGTGCGCCGGAACTTACGTCACGTGGTCAACAAATTGGGCCTTTGGAGAATGCGGCTCACGAATGTGGACACGCCGGCTGTGTAGAGTGTGGATGGGGGGCTGCTGACCTTCACTTGAGACCCCCTGAGTCGACGGGGAGGACACTTTCAAGACCTCCTCAATTTCCTTGTCTCGGGGGTTGAAGTCACCGAGCTGCTTCAAACACTCCTCGGTGACGAAGGCCCGCCCGGGGGGGGGCATGAGATCCATCCGCAGTCCCTAAGGTTTCTGAATGTTGCGCAACGGTCCTGCTTGACCCGAATCTACAACATAGCATGGAGACGGGGGACGGTGCCTGGAAAGGGGCAGGCCGGGACGTTGGTCCCCTGCGGAGGTCTTTTCGGGGGTGCTGGAGAGAATGGAAGTTCAATCTCTGATTCAGGAGGAGCGCTGTGCTTTTGGTCCTAGCCCTGGGACAGCGGACCAGGTCTACACCCTCGGCAGGATCCTCGAGGGTTCATGGGACTTTGCCCGGCCAGTCTCCATGTCTTTTGTGGACTTTTGTGGAGAAGGCGTTGGTCCCCTTCCAAGGTAAGCGAGCGCAATGATTGCCTTTTGATGCTTAAGTGGACTTTGGAGGTTTTCCAGCAGGAATGTTCGGTGAGCAAGCGCGGAGGTGTCTTTCTGTCGTTTGGGCCAAATGCGGCGTGGGCGGACGGTTTGGCGGGCGATTGAGCGAGCGCGCCCGCCGCGCTTCCTTAATGGAAATCTCTTAATGAAGTGCGCTAATGCGCCAACGGCGGCTTCATTGTTTTATGGCCGCCGACCCTTTCAGGGCCAATCAGCCCTAATGGATTTTGGACCAGAACATTCCCGCATCTCTACGCGCTCGCCACCTGAGGGGGCGGGGCCGCAGCCTTCAAAAGGCCCGCGTCCGCTCTGGAACCCGCACACGCCGCCGTCGCCGCAAACCACAACAGGAACCTCGACTGCAACCAGAAGACGACAGTATGCAACATTCCGCTTTTTGTCTTTCTGTCTTTGTGCTCGCACTTTCTTCTTCTTCTTTTGCCTTTTTCTTCTTTTTCTTCTCAGTTTTTTAAATCTTTCTTTTCTCACTCTTTTCCTTTTTCCTTATTCTTTTCCTTTTTCTTCCTTCCTTCTTTTCATTCTTCATATGTTTCTTTCTTTCTCATTCTTATTGTACTTCCTCTTTTTCTTCTTTTCATCCGTTCTTCCTCATCGCTGCTCCCTGCTGGCGCAGTTGCACCTTGCACGAGAAGATTTTTCCATTCTTCCGCTTTCCTTTGCTAAACCGTTTTCCATCTGCTTTTGTGCCGGGATTTGATTTTGTGCGTCTTGTAGTATTTCTGGAGCGATTGCATTTGAATTTGGAGCAGCTGAATTTTGTGTAACAATTTGGACGGAAAATGAGCGGTTGAAAGGTTGAAGGTGCGTCCGATGTTGAAATTGGAACGCAAAGTGGACGAGGGCGGAATTGCGTATGAATGATGCGATCCATCGGTCACAGGATTCGCTCCTCCAGCACTCATTGAGCGATTCCAAAATTTGACATTCCCAAAACGCCCTCATTTCACAATTTTCACAGTAAAATTGTGAAAATGGTTGCGGTGATTCCGTCCTCCTTCAACAGTTGTTCTTTTCCTTTTTTCTCCTTCAACAGTTGTCCAATGATGCGATGCAAGTGCAAAACATTTTCCACCTTTGCAAAGTTGCCAGCTTGAAGTTGCCGGCATTTCAGAGCACATTTAAATATTTTTTCCCGTTCCTTGTCGTGTTTGTGTTGTCACGCAGTCATGCGCGGATGCGAGCGTTCCCTGCTGGTCGTGTGCCTGCTGCTGTGCGGCTCGGCCGTTTCCTCGCAGCCTGACCCGGACCGGGATCAAGACCGGGACTGGGATCTGGATCTGGATCTGGACAAGCGCCAGCACCAGATGCTGCAACAAGCGGCTCACGGCACCGGCGACCTGTCGCAGGTACAAAAAACTAAAACTAAACAAAAACCCACCTCGGCTTCATATCATCCAAAATGAGCTCAAATTGGAGATGAGCAAATTATGAGGTTTGAAACGAGTGAATTTGAAATTCTGAAAAGAAGGCCAGTTGATTGCGATCAATGGGGACGATCGCGAATCTTGAACGGGAAGGTGCGAGCCACACCGGCGCAAATGTGCTGGCGGGAGCCCGAGTCCGTTTCAACGACTGCTGGCAAAAAAACATTCGCTTCACTACGTGATTGGTCCCGTGGCGAGGTCAAAGGTGACCTCGCCACAGGACCAATCAGGGCAAGCCATAGAAGAGCAGCAAAATGACAAGAGCCCGCTAAAAACGGCATGACGGGGAAAAGCAGGAAATGTTGGACATTTGGCGATGATGGCGACCAGTCCCGGATGGTGGCCTGATGTTGACCGCGTGGCGACCGCTCAACCCCGCTTTGTCTCTTACAGGGTTGGAGCGAGCGAGCGTTGGAGCAGCTGCTGGCCAGGATGGCGCCGGCCAGCGAGCGGCTGTCGGCCAGGATGACGGCGGAACGCTCGGCCGAGCGCTCGGTGGAGCCCCCCAACAACCTGCCCCCCCGCGAGCGCAAGGCCGGATGCAAGAACTTCTACTGGAAGGGCTTCACTTCCTGTTAGGCGCCCGCGCTCTCGTCCTGACCTCAATAAAACCACCAATCGCAAAGCGTCTCGTCTCGTCTGTCGAACGGCAAGAACGCAAGTGTGCGCGTGTGTCGTTCTCGTTTTGGGCGTATGCGGGAGTACGTGTGTGCGCGTGTGTGTGTGTTTCCTAATGAGTCTTTCATGGAGACGAGGAAGCACAAATGTTGACACATCAGCGTGTGTGCGCGTGTGTGTGCTTTTCTAATGAGTCTTAATGGACATCAAACAGTGCAAACGTTGACTCATTAGCTTGTGTGTGTGTGAGAGGGAGCGAGACAAATGTGTGTGTGTGTGTGTGTGTGTGTGTGTGTGTGTGTGTGTGTGTGTGTGTGTGTGTGTGTGTGTGTGTGTCAAACACTAATTGCAATAAATTTGGAACATTTCTTAGCCAAGGCCTCTTTAGTCCTTCCAAATGAAGGAATGAATGTGAATGAATGAACGTGTGCGTGCACGTGACGCGACGTGACGAGTTGCCGTCTTCCGTTGACGTCACGTGAACGCCGTCAACGTCACATGATTCATCAAGATGGAGTTCGTTCGTCAATTTTGCACTTTTTTCAATTCTTGATCAAAACAAGTTGCAAGTTGTGCCGAAGCTCGCCAAGGACATCCGGAAAGGCCCATTTCAAGCGCGCATACGACGACGTCGTCGTGACGAATTTGCAGCGCGACGATTCTGACGCAAGCGTTGACATGACAAGCAAAGTCCATTTGGATTCATTCCGTAAAGCGCACGACGTGATCGGCCACGTCCTGTGAAAGCTTCAATTGGATGTTCCCAAAAAAGACGGCTTAGGGGTTAGGGTTCAAGGCTCCACACAGGCCAACGGGTGAGCAGGTGGGCTTGTTGGGTCTTCGGTCTTCGGCGCTCGTGGAACGACAAACTTGCACGTGTGAAGGCGGAAGTCACGCTCGGAAGCTTTTGTTGTTTTTTCTTACTTTTGTTGTTTTGGAGCAACAAAAGCTGCCAACCGAGCAACGTCAGCGTCGAGGACATCTGCCTGCTCACGTCAGCAACGCCAGCAGTCCAGACCCGCCTCCCTTTGACCATGTGCGCTTACACATTGTCAGGTAAACATACTGAGTGAGGTGAGACAGGCGTCGAATTCCAAATGAGAGGGCAAAAAATCATCAGTTTGAAAATGAAATGTCTTGAAAAAACTTTACAAAGGATTGCGTTGATGTCTGATGGCGACCGCTCCGTTATTCATCTCCATGTGACTGGCGACCGGTCCAGGGTGGAAATCACCTCTGGCTCAAAGCCGCCTGAAAACATTTGGCAAAGATTTTTCAGGTCATTTTGGATGTGGAATGTTTCACACTTTGTTAGCATTAGCATTAGCATTGACAGCCTTTCCTCTAGTCACGTCTACGTAACCGATGCAATTTGAATTCGGAGAGTGACATCACACCTTCTCTCGGACCCGATTGGTCGTTGCCACGTCTCGTGCCAAAGATGCTAATTGCATGTCACGCGGCGACCAATCAAACGCCTGGCTGGATGCGAATGTGTCCATTGGCCCAAACTAATGCGGCACAGAGACGCATGCACGCACGCACGCACGCACGCACCCCCCCCCCCCTCCGGCCCCCCACCAAGATGCGGCAGGATTGCGAGAAACACTAAGAGGAAGTTGCATCTACCCGTCTGTCTGTCCGCCAGCCAACAGAAGAAGGACGCCAGGACACGAGGACCATGCGTCCACTTTCGTGTTTTCACGTCTTTTCATTTTTGCCACCAAAAACGGGCTGAACTTGCCCAGATTTGATAGCGACGTCGTGACGACGCTGAGCAAAAAACGCTCATCAAATTCAAACCACAAATCCTACGGATCAATGACAAATTCAATTCCATGCCACGGAGGAGGCGGGACTTGCGACTTGCGACTTGCCCAAGTCTCGCACCTACTTCTGCCACGTAATCGGCCGCGTCCCAATTCTCACACTTTGCCCTCGCGCCCCAATTTGTGCCTTCCCGTTGATGGGTGCGAGTGTCTCCGTTCGTCAAGTGCATCTCAGAAACACTCGCAGCCATCAACGGGAAGGCACAAATTGAGGGTGCGAGAATTGGGCCCATCAGGTCGCAACCGCAAGCGCAAAGAGCAGAAGCGGGTGTGTGACTTATGCAAGTCGCAAGTCCCGCCTCCTCCGTGCCATCTACCACATGATGACAAATCAGCAGAAACTTCTCCCGTCATTTGAAATCACGTTCTCTACTTTGAAGTCTTCTTAGGAAGTCACATTGTCCCGTCACTATTTTGACAACAGACAGTGAGACGCTTATGTTGTCCTTAGGGCTAACATGCACCCACCAGCACCATTTAGTGTCGCTGTTGAAGACAACGCACACGAAGAGAACAAAACCACATCCGACACGCGTCGCTTGAGATTTTGTGCTTCGTGGAAGAAACGAGCGAACGAAATGTTTGCACGACGTGGACGACACAAAACGCAACAAAAAAGTCAGGGAGCAGAACGTTGTGGGATGTCCGCCATCTTGAGCCAGATGATGTGCAGGCAGGCCCGTCCCAAGTCTGCCAGAGAACCTGGCGGAAGGTCTAACTGGAATGCGGACTTGCTCCGGGGCCACTTTAGGCCAAAGGGGACCGGATCAAAGACTGAGTGGGCGGGGCCAAGCCAAGGATGGGGAGACTGTCGGGCAAAAAGCAGCGAGACCCTTCAAGACTTCGCCCCAAACCCTTCAAAGAACCGTCGCCGTCGAGTCCGTCTCCAGAGCGCAAGTGCCAGATGCGCATGAAGGAAAATTCGCACAAGACCGATGCTTGACCTTTGACCTCTGTCATTGCCAACAAAGCTCAGGTCGCAAAGTATGCTTTCAAAATCCTCCAATGGGATTTTTGTTGTTTTTGAAAAGAATCAGCCTCGCTTTTCATTTCAAACGTCGCTGGCTGACCAAACACCTTTTGTGTGTGCGTGCGCGTGTGTGGACCACTTGTGCGCGCGCGTGTGTGTGTGTGTGTGTGTGTGCGTCCTGGTGGGAAAGAAGCCAAAGTGCATGAAGATGGCTCATTTAACTAAAGTGTTTGTGGGGGGTGGAAGCATCATCATCATCATCATCATCATCATCATCATCATCATCAGAGTGTGTGTGTGTGTGTGTGTGTGTGTGTGTGTGTGCGCTGTGACGTCAGCGTGGCCCTATAAGAGCAGCTGTGGCAGGATGGAACCCTCAAACACACACACGCACCCACCGAGGATGAAGATGTACTCGTCCTCCTCACGGGGCCTCCTGCTGCTCCTGCTCGCCGTCTGCGCCTCCACAGCCGTGCTCACGCGCACCAACGCCAGACGCGGGGCAACACTCCACTCCTACAAACAGGTGCGCTCGCACACGCGCACGCGCACACGCACACACTTTTCTTCTTGGGCAACTTTTTAACACCATCCTCGTGATTGTGTGTATTCACGTGTGTATTTTCCTGTGTGTGTGTACGTGTATTTGTGCTTTTGTCTTTGCTAAATTGTAGGGCCCATACACGCGTGTTTTTCCAGGTTTAACTACCGTTGTGGGGACCGACTAAAAATTGTGGGGTTCAAACTTTTTGAGGGTCAAGACTTGGTTTTGGAGTTTAGGTTTGAATTGGATTATGGTTGAGATTAGGGTAAGGAATGGGGGTAGCCAATGATATTTCATGGATGGGGTTAGGAGGCGGGGCTAGAAATGCATCATGTCAATGAGATGTCCCCACGATGATACAAAGACAAGTGTGTGTGTGTGTGTGTGCGTGTACATGTGAGCAGCGGCGTGTGTGTGTTTGTAAAAAATATAACACACACCCTTCACACCGCCGTGTGCTGAAAATCATGATGAAGATGACAGTGAAGATGATGATGCTGACAATGCCGATGAAGTCGATGCAGCGGCTGAGGGTGATGACGAAGGTGACGATGATGACGATGATGCATTTCAGGACTGGGTGGGCCCGTCGGCGGCGGAGGCGGTCCTCCTGGACCTCCTCCAGATGGCGGCGGAAGAGGACGAGCGTGGGGACGGCGCGGAGGACGGCGCGGAACTGCAGCCATCGGCGGGCGTGGCCGATCCGGCGGGCCTCCAGGCGGCGGCGCTGGGCCCTCGTGAACGCAAAGCGGGCTGCAAGAACTTCTTCTGGAAAACGTTCACGTCTTGCTGAGTCCACGCTGACGTCCTTTCTCGTCTTTTTCATGCCAACTTGCAATAAAAAACATTTGGAGGACATTTTGGGCTTCTTCTTGTCTTTTTTGCAGATGCTCCGCCCCCTTGCCAAGCAGCAGCCAATCGGCTGTGTGGGAATGCCATCGCCTCAACACGCACACACAAAAGTTTTCATGACAAAGGAAAAAACCGCGGCAAGCCTGCAGCCTGTTGATAGCGTTTCCGTGGCAACGGGTTTTATCTGCTGCTGGCTCATTGGTCCACCAACAGCCCACTTGACCTCTGACCTCCAGCCAAACCCTCCTTTTGTGTGTTCTGGAGTTGACCTTTGATTGTCTCATGCAAGTTGCGACGGTGGCGTAGTGGTTGGCACGTGCGCATCCCAGTCCTGAGGTTCTGGGTTTGAGCCCTTCCTGGCTAGCGTGTGTCCCGTGTTTGCACGTTAGCATCTTGGAAATGTGCAAATACTGGCTTGTGGAAACGTTTCAAATCGTCAACATTCATCTTGAAAATCGTTGAGGTCGTCTTTTGCGTGGAATGCAAACAAAATGTTTGACTTTGCAACGGAATCCCTCCTGACGACGGAGACATCGGCAACAACCAATCAAAGGAAAAGCGCTTTCCATATTCTAATTGAGGAGAGCAGCCATCCAATGGCAGCAAAGCTCATTTGCATATCAAATATTCCCCGACAGGTGCAAACGTTTGCAAAAGCCACAAAAGCAGCAATTTGTCAGCTCTAACAGCAGCTCGGCGACGGGTTGCCAAGCGCGTGCACGGCGAGCCGTCCGTCCCGCTCGCAATCAAACAGGAACCACTTCCTGTTTTGCTGAGCTTCATGTTTTCTTTCACTTATAATAATAAGAATATTGCAGTGGGACATAACTGGCGACCGGTCCCTCATTTGGCTGGCGACCAGTCCAGGGTGTTTCCCGCCTCTTGGCCCAAATCAGATCGTGGCTTGACTGAGTCTCCCCTCCTGGCGCCGTGCCAACATTGCTTGCACACACACACACACACACAGATGGGCGTCGGGTGGGTGTGGCCTGTGTAGTGACGTGTTGGATGACGTCAAGCAGGCTTGACGGTGTGTTCTGGGGTGTGTTCGTTTGCGAGAGGAAGAGGAGGCTGCCTGGCGTTGGGCGGGCGGGGCTGCCGCTGCTGCTGCTCCGCTCCAGTCGACACACAAAAGAGCGCCGCCGCCGCAACAACAACAACGCCGGAGCAGGAGCAGGAGCAGGAGCAGGAGCAGGAGGTGGTGCCGCAGAAGAGGGACAAGACGACGAGAAGAGGAAGACGACGAAGAGGAGGACACACACGCGCGCGCGCACGCCCACGCCCCCGGAGGATGGGCCGTCGGTAGCGACCTGCGTTCGGCTGGTTCGGCTCCACGATGAGCGTCGCGCTGCAGGATCTCCGCAACACGGTGAGTGCGCGCGCGCGGGTTAGGCGCGAGCAGACGAGCCGTCCATCATCGAGCCGCCGCGTGACGTCACGCACGGCGCCTGCCAAACAAGTGCGGGAAGGCTTGGAGAGGTGACGTCACCGGCCCGTCCCCATAGCAACGGGCGCTCCGGGCTCGACTTGGGAGGTCTGCGATGACGTCATGTCACCAGCACTTGACCTCTGCCGGCCGTGCTAGCAGGCTAACGCTTCTTTCTTTCTTTTTTGTCATTGAGACGAGCGGTCCACGAGCGGTTCTGCTTCTGATTGAGCACAGGGTGTGTGTGTGTGTGTGTGTGTGTGTGTGTGTGTGTGTGTGTGTGTGTGTGTGTGTGTGTGTGTGCGTGTGTGTGTGTGTGTGGTGGGAGGGGCACACCCTGCAGCTGTCAGTCTTCTTAGTTTGGTTGACAGTTTATTATCTCTGTTTGTTTAGTCAAGTGTGTGTGTGTGTGTGCGCGCGTGTGTGTACGCGTGTGTTTGTGTAGTGAGCATTATGCATGTGTGTGTTTGGGGTTTGGCCTTTGAGTTTCCTGTCTGCAGCTGTCCAACTTCCTGCCTTAAGACGTCCACCCAACTTCCATGAGAACAAAAGAGAGCAGCCCCCGTCATCATCATCATCATCATCATCATCATCATCATCTCTATATTTCCGTATCGTGTCATATGCATATTTGTGAGTGTACTCTCATCTGCCTAATCCTAAAGCTTGAGAGACGGTCGGGTGGCATGCGACGCGGTTGCCAAATGCCGGCAAATAGTCAAGATTGTTCCAAAAAGAAGCTTCAAGCTGTTTCGCTCCCAGCTGAAGTTTACTCTGAAAGTGTCGTGAAACACGTTGTGTATTTCAAACAACATCTTTGTTACAATCCTTTATGCGACTCTGTGGCGTATTCTTCATCCTCTACAATGAACAAGAAGCATCGGAGGAGCCGAGAGCCCGCAGCGGCCGTCTGTCTTGCATTTCCGGCAGCCGGCAAGCGGAAGGAGCCGCCGTCCACCGTCGCTACGGCATCCTGGAATGTTTGCTTTGTGTTTGCGTGGCAGATGTCGAGCTACAAGCGAGCCACGCTGGAAGAGGACGAAGCCTCGGACGTCGCGGCTGAGGCGTCCTCGTCTCCCGACAGACTGGAGGTCAGTGAAGGCGGCGGCGCCGCACCGCACCCCCGGCGACGGCGTGACGCGGTTTTGCGTGTCCCCTCAGGTGGGCTTCACTAAGAGCGGAACGGCGCTGGTGGCCCGACGGACCAGGATGGAACTTCTGCTGGGCGTCCTGCTGCTGCTCAGCCTGCTGGCCCTGCTGGCTTGCCTGCTGGTCCTCGGACTGGCCTTCGGTCCAGGTGAGCCACCGCAACGGCGACCCACGATTCCGTTTGGAGCAGTTCGGATCCTGAGCGCAGTCACAAGTCACTGCAGTAGTAGAACCACTAGGGGGCGCTAAGAGAAGACAACATTTTGCTCCACTGCTGACTTCAAAGTCGTCTTACTAGTGCAGCGGCCGTTCGACTGCGTACTAGGAAGCCAAAAGCGGTAGTAGTTGTGCAAAGAAAAGGTCACGGTCATTCTTGAATTGTCTCTGAAGCCGGAAGGAAGGATGCGGACTGGATGGCGCTCTTTCCGTCTCATGACCGACCCTCCCTGTGATCTGCGGCGTTCAGGCGCTGGCGGCGCCGACCTGTGTCTGACGGAGGCGTGCGTGAAGGTGGCCAGCCAGATGGTGGAGGCCATGGACCGCGCCGTCGACCCCTGCTGCGACTTCTACCAGTTTGCCTGCGGCGGCTGGATGCGCAAGAACCCGCTTCCGGACGGACGCTCGCGCTGGTCCACTTTCAACAGCATCTGGGAGCAGAACCAGGCGCTCCTCAAACATCTGCTGGGTCAGCGCCAAACCTCCGCCTAGGCCACGCCCACCAGCTCGCAAATCTCAACTGTGGCTCGCTGCTCATTTTGCCCTTCGGACCAGAACATTCCATTGAGTCATCAAGGATTTGTTTTTTTGGATCCACGTTTTTTGCTGTATTGAAGAAGAATCCGAGACTTCATAATGAGCCATGAAGTGCTTTTCACTTTGAGATGGTCAACATTTCAACTGTGGAGAATTTCTTGTATTTGTAGACTCAAACATTGGTGAGATTTTGGGCGTAAACATCCGCCTCCATTTTGCTGTGCGAGTTGAAGTGATGTCAGAACGGCAGAAGCCATTTTGGAAGGCCGCAAAATGCGTCAAATTGCGCAATCGTCCTCATACGACGCACTTGCTTGGTGGCTAACGGCTAACCGCTAACAGCGGAGCCACCGAGAAACGCTTGCCACATGTCAGCCTAATGAATCCGTTTGCCGACGGCGTCCGTCAATCGAGATTGAACTTGACTTGAGGACGACGTGTTGTTGACGCCGGCGATGAGTCGAGTCTGCCATGACGGCTGCCGTGTCGCGGCGTCAACAACAACAACATCAACTTTTATTTGCTAAGGTGAACTTGATTTGTCAGTTGTTGAAGTTCCCGTCATGCGTCGGGAGCAATTGTTGCTGCGTCAGCTCGTCTTGTTGCTGCGTCAGCGCGTCTTGTTGCTGCGAGTTTCTACAACGTAAGGAACGTGAAGAACCGAAAGATCCCATTTGGTCGCTTCTTCGCTTCGTCAGCTGCTGGGTTCGATGATGGCCCCATTCAAGAGAAAATTCTCCTAGTTTGCCAAAGGTTTGGGTCTTGATCCGCGCTGTGGAAAAGCAACCGATGGTGTCGGGAGACCTTGAAAATAAAGTTCCCTGAGCGACCATCTGCTTTTCGCCAATTGTCAGCAAGCCAGCAAAACAATTTTCTCTTTTCAAAAAGAAGACAAGATGAAGTTTGGCGCTGGATGGCTTCCTCGGTCGCGCCTCCGTCAGGCGAGCGCTCCTCTCGGTCTTGGACCGAACGAGCACCAAACTTGCCACAGTTGAGATTTGGAAGCGAGCGAGGCCTTCGGATGGAAGTTGAAAGGCGAAGAAGGTTTTGGTCTGGCGGCAACGTGGTGGGATTTGCTTTCAGAGAACGGCACCTTCAACGGCAGCAGCGAAGCCGAGAAGAAGACGCAGTCCTACTACCTGTCCTGCCTCAACACGCAGAAGATCCAAGACTTGGGCGCGCAGCCGCTGGTCGACCTCATCGCCAGGGTAAGCGCAAAACCCGCCCGCCGCCGCCGCCGTATCCCAGCGGACGCCGCGTTGAGGTCGTGGGTTGCAGGTGGGGGGCTGGAACCTGACGGGAGCGTGGGACAAGGACAACTTCATGGAGGTGCTGAAGGTGGTGTCGGGGCCGTACCGGGCGCAACCCTTCTTCAGCGTGGCCGTCAGCACCGACCCCAAGAACTCCAACAGCAACGTCATCCAGGTGCGCCCGCCGCCAGGTGGCGTGACCGGCCGCGCTGCCATCGGTCCACTCACGCTCCTCCCCCACAGGTGGACCAGTCGGGGCTCTTCCTGCCGTCCCGCGACTATTACCTCAACAAAACGGCCAATGACAAGGTGAGCGGCGTGCGCGTGAGCGGCGTGCGGCGCAGGCGTTTGAATGCGTACAGTAAGCGGGGGCGCCGTCTGGCGGGCGCAGGTGCTGCAGGCCTACTTGGACTACATGGTGGAGTTGGGCACCCTCCTGGGGGGCTCGCCGGCGGCGGCGCTGGAGCAGATGCGGCAGATTGTGGACTTTGAGACGCAGCTGGCCAACATCACCGTGCCGCAGGACCAGCGGCGCGACGAGGAGAAGATCTACCACAAGGTCGCCATCGCCGAGCTTCAGGTCAGCGCTTTTGCATCTTCACGCAAACACGGAAAAACAAACCCCCAAAATGGGCTCCACAAAATGCCGTTCTGCTACCTTGACATGTCCGGTTCAATGGATCGATTGTTGACGTGCACACGATCGGACCTTTAAGATCAGCTGGACAACATTTTCATGCTCGGGAGGTGTCGGATGCTCGCTGGCGTGGCCTGCCGCCGTTTAGATTGCGCAATCTGGCCAGCTCGAGCTTCTCCGAACGGCAGCTGAGAACTTTGGCCCGGCGGCTCTGCACGCCGGTTCTGCACGCCGGCTCTGCACGGGTCACCGCGGCAACCGTTGCTACGTGCAGTTGCTACATGAGCGCATCCGCCTGAGAGGAGACGGCTTGCGTAACCTCACACACACGCACACACGATGAGGACGGCCGATGGTGATGATGAGGGGGAGGATGAAGATGATGCTGAACATGATGATGATGATGATGATGAAGATGAGGAAGCTGATCTTGGGCGTGGTTCACGTTTCCTCTGCCAGCGTCTGTGACGTGGGCGTGTCCCCGACAGGCGGCGCCGCCTGGCGAGAGAGGAAGAGCTTGCCCAAATGAAAGCCGTGTGTGTGTGTGTGTGTGTGCGTGTGCGTGTGTGCGTGCGTGCGTGCGTGTGTGTGCGTGCGTGCGCGTGCGTGCGTGCAGACGCTGGCCCCCGCCGTGGACTGGCTGGACTTGCTGTCATCGTGCTTGTCGCCGCTGGAACTGAACGACAGCGAGCCGGTGGTGGTCTACGCGCGAGAATATCTGCAACAGGTCTCCCAACTCATCAACAGGACGGAGCACAGGTGACGCAGGTTCCAAAAATAGCTCAAGATTTCCTTCCTCCTTCAATCCTTCTTGTGAAAATGAAATCCAGACCATCGAGGATTTGGTGGCTTGTTTCAGCAGCAGCCGTGAAACGCAAGCGCTCAAAACAAATCCCGAATGCGTCGTTCCTCAGTAGCCACTTTGAGAACGCTGGCTGACCCCTGACCCCTGACCTGACCCCTGCGTGTGTGCGTTTAGTTTGTTGAACAACTACATGATGTGGACGTTGGTTCAGAAGAGCGTGTCCAGTCTGGATCAACGTTTCGAGAACGCGCAGGACAAACTACTGGAAAGTCTCTACGGCACCAAAAAGGTAAAACTTGACGCCAACTCACACTTGAGCTCGTCAGCTTCAACTTGGACTACTTTAGCTACTAGACAAATTGACTAAGTATAGTTTGGCCCACTTAAGTGCGACTTTAACTTGAAGTACTTGAACTGACTGTCAAATCCCGTCAACAACAACGTCCCAAATTCGGTGAGGGGGGGGTGGGGGGGGTCGTTAATAGAGAGGAAGAAAGGAACAGTTTTTTGTTTTTTTTACAAACCCAAACGTTCTTCTGTGAACTCTGCTGAATATTCAATAAATGTTTTCCATGTCCGAGAAAAAAAGCCCAAACATGATCAGCTCTAGGACGAGCGATTGGTCGGCAACACGTTTCATCCACGACGTCGCAAAATCATCGTGAAAGAAAACATGAAAGGATTTTGGAAAGGAGGATTTTCAAAGGATCCCGAAAGCGCTTCATCTTCAAAACTCGTGCTTGTCAATCTGGATTGAAAAGGCTTCTTTACACTGGATTGGGAATCTGGATTCATCCCGGTTATTCAATCGCAGCACATTTGGGGAGCAGATGATTGGCAAGCGCAGCCAACAAAAGGATTTTGCGTGTGATTTACTGGCGGGATTTGACGGGACGTCTTGAGCAAGACCTCCGAGAACTAAAACCAGTACATTCTTAGATCTTGAACTAGTAACCCTCATACGTGTTGATGAACTAGTGCCACTTGAATCTTGAACTGGTAGCACGCGTGTTGACGTGTGCGCTTTGTGCAGTCGTGCACGCCGCGCTGGCAGACGTGCATCGGCAACACGGACGACACGCTGGGCTTCGCGCTGGGGGCGCTTTTCGTCAAGGCCACCTTCGACAAGCACAGCAAAGACATCGTGAGTCGCAGACTGACACACTCGCTCCTTTGCTGATATCAACCCATCAATCAATCCATCAATCAACCCATCAATCAATCCATCAATCAACCCATCAATCAACCCATCAATCAATCCATCAATCAATCCATCAATCAATCCATTTCCCACAACTTTATCATCAGATAAGAATGACAATCAGATAACAAAAACATCTTTTCATTTTTGTTCCTATAGTAGAAAAGACGACGTTATTTCCAAGCCAGAGAGCCGAAAATCAAACATCGGTTGCCGATGATTCAGTTGCCGGAACAGCCGGCAGGAAATCGGCAAAAGGCTCCGTTGCAGTTTTTGTAACAGTAACGTAATCCGCAGTATGGCACCGCGCCACAAGGTGGCGCCTCCTTCTTTTTGCTATGCCTACGCAGCACTTTATTTGATGCCGTGGTCGCGCCCAGAAGTTTTTCTTAAGAATAAAGTTAAGCCTGTGGACTTCCGGTTCCCTCCGTTTGTTTGCTCTCCAATTGTTTTGCTGTCCAGCAGCGCCGTCCGTCCGTGATCAGCTGATCAGCCACCGCGCGTTCCACAACGTAAAAATGCCTTTGTTTGACAATCAACCTGGTTACTTTTGACAAATTGAGAAAAAGGCGACGACCTTTTCAAACTTTCCGCCTTAAAACAGCTCTCGCAACGCTCATTTGGAAAAAAAATCATCCTCCATTTCTTCACCCATTTGCTTTTCTCACTCCAACTCCATCCAACTTCTCTCGCTCTCAGTTGTGAGAACGCGCCACATGTTAAATGTCATCTTTTCACGAGTTAACACGAGTCGGGTTTCCATCCAATTGTTTCCGATTTTTAAAGCGAATTGACTGAAAATGCGCAAAACGGACAAACGACTTCTGCCCGTTTCCATCGGTTGCTTTGCGAATATTGAGCCGACTCCGCCGCTGTAGGTGGCGCTAGACATCATAGCCATGTGATCCAGCAGTCATTTAAGAAAGAAAGAAGAAGAAGACCAGGAAGCAACTGTGCTGTGCCAGGACATCGTCTGAGTTTGCTTTTGTCCTTTCTTTGCTGTTTTCATCTAAAAGAGCATAAAATCTTTGCTTCTTAAATGAATTCCAAAAAGGTTTGTTTCGCGTCCCCCCAAACATACTTTATCGTGCGACGTTGCTTTGGGACGTCACATGCGCTCAAAACGTGCCACGTGCATCTGGTCTTGTCAGCGGTTATTGGCAAAACCGTAGGCAAAATGTGCATTTGCCTTTTTTCCATACGCTTCAAAATCCGTCAAAAGCGTCAAAACTTTTTGGGCCTTTTTTTTTAGGGGGGGGGGGGGGTTTCTAGCGTTTCCATTCGCTTTTATTTTCGCATTTCTTGAAAATTGGAATAAAAATGGCTGGATGGAAACCCAACTACTGCCGATATATCATCGCTAGATAACCTCAAGCAATTTGTTTTCCGAAAATCTCCTGAAATTGCGAGTGACTTTTGTCTTTGGTGCGATTCCATGAAAATGGCGCCGAATCCTTGCGTGTTTGTGTGCGTTGCGTTGCGGCAGGCAGAGGAGATGATCAACGGGATTCGAGCCGCCTTCAAACGAGCTTTGGACCGCCTCAGCTGGATGGACGACGACACCAGACAAGCCGCTAAAGAAAAGGTCGCACACGCACGCACACACGCACGCACGCACGCACACACCGAGCCAGCGTGGTGACGCGTGTGTGTGGACTGTGCGGTTAGGCAGATTCCATCTACGACATGATCGGCTTCCCCGAATTCATCATGGACGCCAAAGAACTGGACGAGGTTTACGACGGGGTGAGTTTGTCCTTCACGCGGGGGGGGGGGGGGGGGGCACGGAGGAGCGGTCGCCCCCCACGACCGCTTGACAACCGTTCGGTGACCTCGCAATGTCAGACGGCGGCCTGAGAATGTGAGACGGCCGTTTGAGAAGGCGGGACGGGCGCGAGGATCCGCCTTCCCACAACTTCTTCCTGTGTTTGTCTTTCAGTACGACGTTTCGGAAGAAAGTTTCTTCCAGAACATGTTGAACTTCTACAACTTCTCTTCGAGAGTCATGGCCGACCAACTGAGGAAAACTCCCAACAAAGACCAGTCAGCAGACGACAGCACACTCGGCAAACGCCGTCTCGCGTTTTGCGTCGTGATCCGATTTCGATATCGTTCAAACGGCGGCCGATTGGCTCCGTCGCGCCATTTCCACTCTCGTGGCAAAAAGTGGGAGCCGGCAGAGGAGGAAAGAACTCGCTCGCTCGCTTGCTCGCTAAAATACACAAAATGATCTTTTAAACATGACAAAAGATTTTTTTTTTTTTTTTTTTTGCTGCAATTGTCTGAAATGCATTTGTGAAGATGGCGTCTTTATTTTCACTGCATCGAAACCAGCAAAAAATCTCATCCTATGCAAGTGTTGAATTTGAAACGGGTTCCTCGCGAGTCGTACGTTTGCTCTCCCAGATCGAGACGCTTGCAAAGCCAACTTGCAGAGGTCGGCAAGTCCAGGTCCAGAAAGTCCGAACCCTGCTGCAAACTGGCCTTAGGGCGGGACCGCGGGTGCTAGGATGCCACCAGCTGGCCGGGAGCTGCTTTAGCTGCCCCACCCGCAGCAAAAGCCAAACTCTGGCTGGGTTTGGACTCTCTGGACCCGGACTTGCCATTTCGGCCTACTTGGATTTGCTTTGAAATCATTTTACAGTCCAAAAAGAAAAGTGAACGGAGCGAACATTTGATGACCCGGTCGTAAAAAGTCCGCGTTGTGTTCTTGCAGGTGGAGCATGACTCCGCCCACGGTCAACGCCTACTACATGCCCACCAAGAACGGAATCGTCTTCCCCGCCGGAATCCTTCAGGCTCCGTTCTACGCCCGCGACCATCCCAAGTCAGTTGCCGGCCGTGCACGCAGTGGCACTGTAGTATCTGTGTGGAGCGTTCAAAGGTTTCATTTGCTCAACTCTGCTCGTTTGCTGACCACATTTCACGCCGAAGCGTCTCGCGTGCGGCCGTAGCTGCTGAATGAGCATTTTGCATAGCCGGCAAATGTCACCGGCGTGCCGGCAAATGTCACCGGCCTGCCGGCAAATGTCACCGGCCTGCCGGCGAGACGGCTCATCGGCGGCCGCTTTGCAAACGCACGACAACAACCGCTGACCAGAAACATACGTCAGAGAAATCGAATTCACTCAACAGCCAACCAAGCAACGGACTAAAATCCGTAGCTGACGGAGCGGCTCGGGTACGACTGACGGAGCCGCAGCTAAATGTCGCTAATGACAACCGGCCCGCTTTTCACCAACATTTGTCCTGAAATTTGACAAATACAACATTTGCAGGAAGTCGCCGCTCGATTCATGTTCTGCCACCTTCCAGCAAGCCACTAACAAATCCAGGTCCACAAAGTCCAAACCCTGCCAGAGTTGGACACGGGTGCGTCCACTTCACCGACCAGCTTGTTTAGCGAAAGCCAAACTTTTTGGACCTGGATTTGACACCTCTGCCAATCCATAGACCAGCAAGTCAGTCGATGAAGCAACCAATTCCGGCTCCCCTGAAGATTGTGGACACCAAACTATTGCTGCGCTCGCACCAAGGCCGTGCATTGGTTCAACTCAAAAACTAATTTGCTTTTCGTACGTCAACAACTCTCGGCATGGACCAGGATGAGGAAGCTCGAGTAGGTCTAGCGGGTCGACGCTTGTCGCCAACTTCAGGTCAGTGACCTTAAACAGTCAACGGCAGGTCGCTATGCAAAAAGCTCATTGGCGGAAAAGCCTTTTTCCTTCTTTTTTTTCTTTCTTTGGAATTGGAATCGGAATTCAACTTGTTGCTAAAGATGGTACAAGAAGTTTGGGGTGACGCGCGGCGCAGGTTTGCGAGCTACGGCTTCCCGGATTGGTCAATCTTCGCAAAAGCGCAACTGTTGGAAAGGATTCCAAATCTATGTCCAAACCCTCAGACATTCATGATGGACGTGTCTGCGTGGACTTGGACTCCTTATTGCTGTTTCGTTTGTGAAGATTGACACAAAGGAAGCAGACACGCCCCTTTTGCCGCAAACTTGGCAGCCCCGAGCTCCCAAACGCTTGCTTCCATTTACCTCCAAATTGGACAATTCGTCTTGTCACGTCGCAATCAAAACGTTTCCTTCCGATCCAAATGGTCTGATTTGGCATGGAGCGACTGTGGCACGTTGGCAACCACGGCAAGCCCCACGTGACCGCAGCCAGCCCAAAAAAGGAGGACCACGTCTTTGACGATCAAGCAGACCAACTGACCGAATGCAACTTTTGCAGCTTGCTTAGCGCCGTAGCTTAGCGCCCTAGCTTAGCGCTCTAGCTTAGCGCCCTAGCTTAGCGCCCTAGCTTAGCGCCACAGTTACTCCGAGTGTCTTCGTACCAAAGGGCTCTGAACTTCGGCGGCATCGGGGTGGTGATGGGCCACGAGCTGACGCACGCCTTTGACGACCAAGGTGAGCGGCAATCACATTCAGCCGCCGTCCGCCGCTAACGCTAGCCGCGCATGCGCGCAGGGCGCGAGTACGACAAGGAGGGCAACCTGAAGCCGTGGTGGCGCAACTCGTCGGTGGAGGCCTTCCGCCGCAGAACCGAGTGCATGGTGGAGCAGTACAACCGGTACGCCGTCCACTCGGAGCACGTCAACGGCAAGCAGACGCTCGGGGAGAACATCGCCGACAACGGAGGCCTCAAGGCCGCGTACAACGTTAGTCCAAACGCGCGCATCACAAGCACATCCAAATCCACCGCATCGGCGCCTCGTCCGGTCCGAACACTTTGCAAATCTGCTTTTGTGGCTGGCGCAGCCCGCGCGGGAAGATCAAAACAACAAAATGCGGCATTCCACACTTTTGATGATATTTTGCGTGCTAAGACAATCTAAGAGCGCAAAAAAGTCCTCTCAGGCCAAAAATCTCACACCTTCCAGAGGAAGAAACTCTGAGAGGAGGTTGGAAGCGCGCAAAGTCTTTAGCGGCTTCTGGCAAAACGCCTCACGTGACGTCAACAGACAAAGAGACAAAAAGGCCACATTTGACATTGCTTGTTGATCAATTTTCCCCAAAATAGCAAGTCTGCTATAAAAAAATAAATAAATATTCCATGAATGGCAACACAACATGAGCAACATTCGTTTTCAGGAGGGTAATAAGTGCAGAAAGAAAAATCATCATTCACTCTGTTGCGGGTGTCCTCGACTCATTGGAGAATTTCCTTCTTCTTTTTTTCTGTCATTGTCGGGAAGACCGTCAAGCTCGCGTCGTCACGCGATGCTAACGCGCGGTCACGAGCTCACTACTCCCACCTGCTGGCAGCAACATGCTATGCTTTTTTCTCGGCTCCAGGGGCGAACTTTCGCTGGCTTTTGCGGCCCATCGGAAAGACAAAATATGAAATATATTGGACAAGCTCGAAGAAAGTCGGCAAACGCCAACGTCTGAACTCGGCTCAAGTCGGCCGAGTCGCCGCTTCTCCTTGATTCACTTGAAAGTTGAAAGTTTTTTCCCCAAAATAACTTTACAATAAGCTTTTTATTTGACCATTTAGGAGTGAAATGCCTTCGAATTAGCAGACGAACACCTTCGCCGTTCACAATGGGTACTCCTGCAAGACTCTGGCCAATAGTTTTCAGACTGGATTCGGCTTCGAATTTCCCGCCTGCGGATGTGACGTCACGTGCGTGGCGTGTATGTGAAGAACGGTGTGTGCAGTTTGATTTTTCGTCAGCGGGTGGCAGTAGCCATTGGAAATGGAATATTCTACGTTCAGTAGCCTAAATGATAAAATCATTGATCATTAATTGGATTGAAAATGTAAAGTACGGACAAGATAACTCAAATGGAAAAGAATTATTTTTGAAGCTTTCTTGACATGCAGGGGCAGCGAGGCTCTGCCTCCCCTGCCTGCCATCAACGCACACGCCTGAATCGCACACTATTCCAGACTCAAACAACAGTTTTTCAAAATAAATGTACTTGATGACCCCTCAACTAAATAAGGGTTAAAAGCTTCGTAGAAAACAGCAAAAGTAGAAAAAAGGAAAAGAAAGAACATTCAACCTTTCTCTTCCACAATTATCACTTCAAGAGCCAGAATGGAGAAGTTCCCCATCAGGATTTATCAGGACAAAAAGATGGACGCCGTCAAGAAAGTAGCAAACATGCGACTCACCAGAGATGTCCATTTTCTTCCCAGACAAAAATCTGCCCTCTTTTCCTCCTCACAGCTTATGTTCTTCTTCTTCGTGTTATTGTTGCTGTTGTCAGAGTTGCTTGTTGTCGTGGAGTCCGAGCTAGCTCGCTAGCTAGCTTGCTAGCTAGTTGTTGCTACTCCAAAAGTGCGACAACAAACAAAACAAAACAAAAGAGCTAAAAAACAAACAACAGAAAATGCTGTCCGTGGGCCGACCCGTCCTCACGACGCCTCGCCAAGATTTCCACACACAGTACACACACCTGACTTGAGGCGGCCATCTTACTTCTAACCTTTGACCCTTGCAAGGGGTGCAACAGCCATCGGTGACCAGTGGGGGGCATTCAAAACAAGCGAGCACCCTTTGAGCTTTCTTCACATTTCGACAACTACAAGAATATCTTCCTTGCAATTATAACAAGCAATTTCTTGCCTTCTTTTTGTATGTTTTATTTCCGCAGCCAAGAATTCAAAATCAATCGATGAACACCGACATGCATATTTCTTTTGGAGTTGTTGTTCTTCTTGAACGGCCATTTCTGTTTATATGTCAGGCACGCGGGAGCCGATTTGTAATCCCGATTGATCGTTGTGATTGACTCCGCAATATCGATCTGGGACTGCTCAGCGGTGATTTGCTGGGGACAGGCGGGACATTGCGTACAATACCTGAATAGCGCAAAGCCCATTTGTTGCTTGTTGTGTTCAGGCCTACCAGATGTGGGTCCGCAAGAACGGCGAGGAGAAGCGACTTCCTGCCGTCAACCTGACCAACGAGCAGCTCTTCTTCGTGGGTTTTGCGCAGGTGGGACACGAGCCGGCCAGCGGCAAGCAGCTCCTCCGGCTTCATTTGGACTGCGCTGTTTTTCAGGTGTGGTGCTCCGTCCGGACACCAGAGAGCGCTCACGAGGGTTTGGTGACCGACCCGCACAGTCCACCTCGCTACCGCGTCATCGGCACGCTCAGCAACTCGGCCGAATTCAGCAGACATTTTCAGTGCCCCGTGGGAACCCCTATGAACACTGGGAGGCGCTGCGAAGTCTGGTAGACCAGCAGCAGGTGGCGCCACTTCCGCTAACTTATTCACTTCCAAGATGGACGCCACTGACATGGCCCAGTTGGACTGACAAATAGACCACCACCAAGATTGTGCTTTTGATCGCAATTCACGTTGCATTGTTAGTTTGATGACATCACTGTGATGATGATGATGATGATGATAATGATGAAGAAAATATTGACCACACATAACGTGCCTCCTGTCGATCGCTGTCAAAGCCCGTTTGTCGTGAGCAGAGATGTCAACTCGGGTCCTGCAGTTTTTCATGTTTCCTTCCTCCGACACCCCTGACTCAAATGATCAGCAAGCTCGGATATCAGGGGCCGGGTTACCATCCTGACCATTTGAATCAGCTGTCTGGGAGGAGGAAATCATCTGAAAGACGCAGGACTGGACCGTGGCTCTCGAGGACCGGAGCAACGAATCCCGTTGACGGGAATTGACGGCTGCGTTTCTCACCTGCGACCGTTGCTAAACAAAACCTTTCAAAGTGATTGATGCGGATTGAGCGTCATTTTGCTGCATTTGCACAGCTGCGTTGCTTGAGAAGATGTGACGGAAATTCCGACACGGCGGACATGACGAGCGAGGGTCCGTCGAACCGATGACAACGGCAGCGAGTCAAAGGTCGCCGCGCAACAAACTCGACCAGGGACGTCCGGTAACAACATTTATGCCAGGGCGTCATCAGATTACAATTTCCACTCTGCACGTCCCCGCAGTTACAATCAGTTGATTTGAAAATGATTTATAGGACTTCGCCGTGCCCAAAACTTGTCCACAAGCCACCGGCTGAGAAACCGCAAGTAGCGGTCGCGACTGTTGATGGCATCAGCTCCGTTTCTCGTCCTCACACGTTCCCATGGATTGATTTGGATTTTGGGCGGAGGGAAAGAAAAACCTTTTTTATACAAAGAGAATCCTATCGTTGTTTATACGAGTACTTGTGCATTTGTTTGAGTCCTCTCAGAAAGTGCTTGCTAGCCAAAGTTGACGTCTTTGAGGGACTTTCCGTGGTGGCAGTCGGGCAACGTCGTCCGGCGGGAGGAAGAGCGATGGCGAAAGAATCCTCGCCAACATCTCCGCGAGGTCTGGAATGTCTCGGGAAAAAAGTCTTCAGCCGCTCCCTGGCGTCTCGTCCGCTTCTTCAGAGATCTTCATTGCGGTGTCGGGATGCGGCGAGGGCCGAGATTTCCGCTGCCGAGGTTCACCGGACCAGTCGGTGGCCTGCACGGGAATCATGGTCCTGCCCAGACCCTGCCCGAGCCAAGAGCACGTCAGGAAGAAAATCCACAAATCCTCGCCCGCGTCCTTTCCTTTGCCAGCGTCCTACCTGGTTCTCGGCCAGAGCCTCCTTGGCCATGTAGTGCTCCCTCTTCATCTTGAGCTCCACCTCCTCGGGGATGTCGGGAACCATCAAGTCGATCAGGCGGCCGACGAAGAAGACCACGTGCTGGGGAACCAGCAAACATCACAGAAGCCGCCAGCAATCGGCTCAAAGCAGACGTGCGTCAAATCCTAAATCCGGGCCCGGACAGTCAAAACCCTGCCACCTTTAGCCACATTAGCCACAGGTGCTTCTACTCAACCGGCTGGTGGGAGCTCATTTACTTGCCGGTTGACGTGAAGCATCTGCAGCTCCTAAAGGCAAACTGTGCCGCAGGGTTTTTCCTCTCCGGACCTCCTGGATTTATTTGACACCTCCGGTTAAAGCACAAGCGAGATGCTGACGACGCCAACGATACTTGTTCCGTTAGCGCCAGCTTTGCTAACACCTGAAGAAGGCTAATGACACTCAGGAGACTTGAGACACTGACCTCAAAGATGATGACGAAGCTGAGTCGTATGGCGAGCAGGTGAAAATATTCGGGCAGATATTCGCCATTTTCGTCCCTCAAGCCGCGATACCTGAAGACGAGCCGGACATCAGAAAGGCCGACAACCGGAAGGTGGCAATGCTCAAAAACGACGGCAGGTGTTTTTCAAGCGTCTTGTTCAACTTGTACGGTGTGAATTTTTTTAAAATCTTTTTGCTTCTTTTACTGCATCAAGTTTTAAAACAACTCCAGGTCCGGTCTTTGCCACGAGGGTTCAACTCTATCGGGGCTAAGATCATGATAATAATAGTTAGTATTATGCATCAGTTTGATATTTTCCGGACGCTCTTCAGATGCTTGACAACGGAAACATTGCCAACGTTCATCCGTTTTCATCCAAATCGTCGTCTGCGAACGCTCCTTACCTGCAGGCGGCGCCGTGTTCCGGGCTGCGGTTGCGTGGCGACGTGGCCAGCGTGAAGTTGATGAAGCCGCTGAGGTCGGGCTGCCGCGTGTAGCGGTAGTACAGGCGGGGCAGGAAGGAGGACGTGAAGGCGATCAGGAAGGCCTGCGGAGCAAAAGTTCAGCCGTGGCGTGACGCGGCGCGGAGGCGGGACAGCAACGTCCGGTCCGGTCATACGTTGCCGAGGACGGCCATGTAGGTGATGAACTGCAGGATGTCCAACCAAATGCCGATGTCCTGCGCCCGCTCCACCACCGGCCGCCGATATTCGGTGACAAACTTCTGCGCGTCCAAGCGGATTTCCACCCAGTTGTTGATGAGCGCGAAGAGCGGCGCCAAGGGGCACGCCGCCACGAAGATGGTGATGAAACCAAACTGAATGACTGAAAAGCACAAGTAGGAAGTCTTCAGTGGCAACCGCATTGCCAGCAAGTCACTCATTGGTCAGTCCAGTCGCAGCTTCGTGCTGAGCCGCAATACCGACTTTTGCCATAACGGGGCGTTCTTTGGCGAGCTGTCCTGGCGCATTCGTGAGGTTCCAAACTGCTCTCTGAATTCTCTCAAACGTTCGCATTGCTTGTCAGGAAAGTGGCCTGGTTGAGGACTCCAGTGCAGCGAAGCCGAGCGAGTGAAGTCCAATAAGGTTTTTAACAGAACGCAAATGAGCTTGTGACGAGGCAGTCCGGGGAAGAAGAAAAAAGGCTACAAGGTTAAAATTGCTGACGTGGCAAAATGTGGGGGGACGACAAGACTTGACATCGACAGACAGCAAACAATGGACCAACAAGAACTGAACAAAAGACAGGAGACTAAATACAGCAAAACTAATTGACGAGACAAAACTAAAGAAAAACCCAAACATGACCTCGTCTTGCCAATGTTTGACGGTCAGCAGTGAACCTTCCTTGCTTGTCTTTTCTAGTGCCGGATGGCATCGCATTCGTCGCGTCTCTTTGCCCGTAACTTTGACTTGCAAACCTTGAGTGTTGCACTTCAATTGGATCCCATTTGGTCCAAAAGCTCATCTTGGCAACACCAAGGTGGCTTCACAGCATACAGACGCGCAAACGGGTCGGACAAACGCAAACGGGTCGGCAGATCACATCAACAAGTCACATCATCCGATCCAAGAAAAGTGCTTGCAGATCAATCTGTCACCAAATGGGCTTTTTTGTCCGGGACGCGTGTCCTTGCTTTCATCAGCAGCTGTCTGGGCCGACTCCAGGATGTCTGCAAGTCCCCCTCGGCGAGCCCTGGCAGCACATCGCCCCCACGCCGTCTCAACTTGACTCACGTCCCCGTCCGGTTCTGGATGTGCTCCTGCCCACCGGCAAATCCCTCCGCTACCTGTCACAGCGGGTCCATCCACACAATCCATCCGCCTGCCCGCCCATCCTGCAGCACCGGTTCTCGTTCTCTCTCTCTCTCTCTCTCTCTCTCTCTCTCTCTCTCTCTCTCTCTCTCTCTCTCTCTCTCTCTCTCTCTCTCTCTCTCTCTCTCTCTCTCTCTCTCTCTCTCTCTCCCTCTCTCTCTCTCTCTCTCTCTCTCTCTCTCCTCTCTCTCCCCCCCTTCCTTCCCTGCCTGCCTCCCTCGCACCCTCCCTCCCTGCGAGACATCTCTGGAGTGTCAAATGACGTCTGCTTGACGTCACCTCACGTGGCTGCGTTTTCGGTGAGGCGACAGGACGGCCCGTCGCACCCGTGTCGGCGGGCGTGTCCACTCACCCATCTCCAGGTACTCGCTGAAGAGCCCCTCACAGAGCAGGAGCTGGTAGTCGACCTCCCAGGGACAAACACCTTGCCTCTGCTTCTTCCTGCTCTTCCAGCAGATCACTGGCCTTCCCGCTTCGCTTCCTCTTCTGCCACCACGCCCGCAACTTCCTGCCGGCACACAAAAAAAACAGGAAATGGGCCAAGAAAACATGCCTCAGTCTTTTAAGACATCAGTCCTCCTTTGGGTCGAGGTTAGGCCTCGCTGGAGCCCAGCTGACTTCCGGCTACAGCCCGGACTGGTTGCCAGACAATCCCATAGAGGAACAATTGATTGGTCGCCGCTCAATGTTAGCTACATATGGACAAACCAATGGATTGTAGGAAACACTGTATGGAAAACACGTGATTTAAAAAAAGTGACATAAGTGTTGAAGACATTTCAAATGCAATTCAAAGTGTAAAAGTGGCAAAATTCTTCTGTAAAGCTTTAAAGAAAAGTTGCTGACTCCATTTTGGAAAATGTCTAATGAGTGTTTTCATAATGTGATCCTCTCAGCCACCTCACGATTGGTGAAATGTGTGTGTGTGCGTGTGCCGGGCCGTCGGTGAGCGCGGATGTCAGACTGTGTGCGTTAGCTTAGCATGTTAGCTTACGGGCAGACAAACTCCTGGATGTTGTTGATGAGCTGCTTTCCAACCATGATGACGAGCAGCTCTGAGCCAACTCGATGAGGCAGCCGCCGGCGCCGCACTGTTGTCACAAGCACAAGTCGCTGTCAGCGGGAGAACTATGGAGTCGATGACACGGACTTCCGGGTTTTACACATCGGCGCCGTTTCCGGCCACTGCTGGCCGCGTTCCCACACTCGCGCCCCCCAACCCATCGGCGGGAGGACGTCTCGGCTATCTGAAATGCTTCGGACCCGGAGACGGACACGACACACTCGCAGCCGTCAACGGGGACGCGCAACCGAGGGGCACAAAGGCGGAAGCGCAAGTACTGGACGCGGCTCACACACGTCGCAAACCGGAAACGGAAACAAAGTGGATGGGTGAAAACCCGGAAGTCCCGCCTCCGTCCGTGGCATGTTGAGCCGCCGCGGGCAGGCGGCACTCACGTCTTCGTTGCGCACATCCGAACAGCGTGATGTAATTTTCCCGGGTAGCCGATGAATCTGCAACACAAGCACGGAGCCAAAGTCAGCGAACCGGTTCCAGCGGCCCGACGGCAACACCAACTAGCACGCGGTTCGCCGACAAAACAAGTTCCATATTATCGGCAGCTTATCCAAAGTACAAAAATGGCAACATTGTCGACTGGCTACGCGGAGACAGTCCGGCAAACGGGTCTCCAAGGGGACCAGCAAGCAAGTTTGTTGCTCACCTGCCTTTGAAGAAGGCGATGTACACCGGAGACGAGTAGAAGTTGACAAACTGGAACACGAACACTTTCAGGATGAACATGTCTTCGTATTTGGTCTGAGTGCGATGCATCTCTGACACACACACACACACACACAGATTTCCCGTTAAATCCAAACGGCTTCTTCAGCTCTCAGTCTTGGTTGTGGACTTGTGTCTCTTGTGGGTGTGGCCACATGCTTGTCGTCGTTAGTTACACGAACGGATCAGTCGGTTCCTGTTTTGATTGATTGACTGCTTGATTGTTTGATGAGTTCATTGATTGATGTTGAGATGATGGAGTTCCTGCTTTGTTTCTCGGGTGCAAATCCAGGTTGGGAAGGTCCAAACCCTCTTTCGCCACAGCTGCTTCTACTCAGGCAGCTGCTTTCGCTGCCACTAAAGAAGAAGCAGCTCCGGCCAAAGCCGAACTTTGGAAGGATTTGGACTTTCCCAAGCTCGATTTGACATCTCTGCTCTGGTGGGCGTGTCCCGCGGGTTGATGGTCCCGTGATTGTGTTTGAAGAGGACTGCGGTATGAAAAGGTCTTCAAGGAGCGAGTGGAGTTGTGAAAAGGTGCAAGGTGCGAGCGACTGACCCCATCTGGTGAGGATGTGCGCGAGGGAGATGTAAACGCGAGACAAGATGAGGATGACCAGCAGGTTCAAGACGGATCCCGTCAGGCTGGCGATCCTGGCGGCCTGGAAGCAGACGGACAGTCAAATTGAGGAGGGTCGAGTCCCTCAAGGATGCCCGTCCCAAGCCCCCCCCCCCCCCCCCCCCCCCATCCAGCATCTTGATGGCAAACGTTACTTTTCCAAAGAAATATGCATTTTAAAGATGAAGGGATCTTCGATTTTTTTTTTTTTTTAAATCAACGCTGTTTTTTTCAATTTGTGGAAATAAAATATGGTATTTTAAACCTTTTTTCAAGTTCTTCAATAATAGAAAAAAACTATTGTGAAGTCCATTCTGAACCCAAAGCGATTCTATCAAACAGCTGAGCTGGCGTTTCCGGTTCCGACATCTCGGCCATGGAAAGCGCTTGACTGATTGCTTGTTAAAGAGTTTGAGCGGCGAGGGCGAGCTTTTGCTTGGATCGAGTGCGGGACTCTCACCGAGAAGATGAAGAAGCTGATGTTGGACTTGGAGATGACGATGCTGAGGATGGAGCGATACAGGATGATGGCAATGAGGAACATCAGGACCACCACCACCTGCAAGCGGCAAAGTGCAGCGGTTCGGCTCCGCCCCTTTCAAGCGGCGGCGGCGGCGGCGCCGAGGCCTCACCATGATGACGATGATCATGCAGCCGGTCAGAACTCGATTGAAGCGCTTCTTCTGGGGGAAGTACGGTTCCTCTGCACCCGTCAGAGGGTTCCTCGTCGTCATGGGCGCCATGGCCGTGAACTCGGGTCGCGGTCGCTCCTGCCGAAGGTCGTGCAGCTTTACGGACAATTATGCAACTTTCACGTCGGGCAAAACCGGACAAAGGCTGCTTTCCGGTTGGGATGACCGGCCGAGTCCTACGGCAGCAGACCGGGGACTTGTAGAAACGTCTGCACGGTTTTGGTTTTACGCAAGATGACGCCATCTAAGGTTTGCCTTCACACGTATCGCATCCTGCTGTCTACGACACAAACACGCTCTCCTCCAAGGCAGCAGGTTATGGACGACGTGCGATGAGCAAGAGAACCAGATTGAAGATTGAGTTTTAGCCGCTGCATAACGTGAAGAAGTCAAGACTGAAGTTGTGCCGACGATTGTCACGTTTTGTCGTATGGAAGATGGCCGAAGACATCCTCCACAGAGAACTTTCAAAAGAAAGACCGACCGCCTTCAGTCAGGCTACCGAGACCTCCGTAAGAGGGACATGAAGGCTACCTGGGATCACTGGTGACTACTGGGCAGCGGTGCCAAATCCTGGTCCAGAAGTCAAAAGCCTGCGGGTAAAAGAGCTTGTTTACCTGCCCGGGTCAAATCAATCGCTCCTACGCTGCGCATGTGCTCCATTTAACTTGAATACAAAAATAACCGCACAAAAAGAGAACAACATTCGAGCAAGTCGGGGTTGAAAACCATCCTGGCATTGGCTCGTCGTTATCGCAGATCTCGCGGCGCACGCGGGAAGCCCGCCAACCTGTTTTCCGGTTTGGTCGAGACACTCCGCGTAGTCACTGCGGTCTGATGCTAATGCTAACGCTCACGGGAACTGGATGTGACGCAACGATGGTTCAGTCGTGGGACAGACGAGCTGCGGGTACCTTCAATGTCCTGGAAATCGGTGCAGTCCCAGCGGTGGGACAGAGATGAGGCACGTTCTCTTCCAGTACTCCAAAAACATGACAGCCCACAAGGACATGAAGACGCTGAGAAAGACCGTTCCTCCGTTGTCAAAAAGAATCCCCGCCTTCGAGCAGATGGGCACAAAAACACAGTCAGGTGATCAGACGGACGGACAGGCAGGGCAGGCAGACGGACGGACAGGCGGGCAGGCGGGCGCAAACCTTGAAGGTGACGCAGATGCTGGAGTAGTTCCAGTAGGAGCAGATGTTGCAAATTGGGCACATGACGAAGCTGCCGTCACTGTCACACAACTCCTTCCTACAAGCACACACACACACACACACACACACACACACACACTTGAGTGGATCGTGTGCATCGGAGTGTGTGACTGCAACATGTCCTACGCACGCTGGTACAATCCGTGGTCATCAGCCAAAAACGCGGTCAGGAAGACCAATGTTCCAACAAGCGAGGCTGGCACCAACCAGCCCGTGTAGAACCCTGTAGAACATCACCATGGAAACATACGGCAAAGGCGGACCATGATCATGGAAAGATACAGAGAAGTTGTTTGCAATTACCGAGCCAGGCAAAGTACAGAGCTATCTTCCTCTCCAAAGTACTCCCTGATGTGGTCCAGAGGTTGGTAGCGAGCCCAACAGGACCACTGAGCCCAGTACCCGTACAGGATTTGCCTGAGACTCAGAGACTCGGCGGGCTTTGGCGTTTGGGCATCTGGAATCCACCCTGGAGGAAAGACAACCTTTTAGAGGGACGCGCTTGACGGCGGCTTTCTGCAGTTCTGCTGGAAGTGGACCTCATGGAGCGGGTACGCCGATGTGAAGACCTGCTCGCTCAACAGACGGTTGATTCCCACCTCGCCTTTGGACACCGAGCCATAAGAAGTCCGAGCCAGGATCTCGTATAGCTGTAGCACACGCAGACGCGGGTCTGGTTAAGACGGCGGTGTTGGTGCGTGACGAGCAGACGAGACGCGGCCGAGACGCGGCCGAGACGCGGCCGTGTAGACGCGGCCGAGACGCGGCCGAGACGCGGGCGAGACGCGGCGGGCGAGACGCGGCCGAGCGGCTTCCTTCTGGACTTTGTGTTTTCTCACAACAAACATTCTCACAAGATTCTCTTCTGGCCGTGACTCTTACACGCATGCTAGCATTAGCCTAGCTTAGCACGAAAGGGAGTGTGTGCTTGTTATTCGTGTGTGTTTGAGGAGTAGGTGGAGTCTCATCCGCCTGCTGAATGAAGCATCCTGAAGTCGTTGGTCTGTTTGCTTGTTGGTTGGGCCTCCCAATCAGGATGTGAAGAGAAACAAGAGAAGGACTCACCACTTGATGTCTTTGGGTTGTCTTGAAGAAATTCTCTCTGTCTTCACTCCCCAGAAACCTGAAAGACACAAATCAAACGGCCTTTACGTTGGAAAAGCCCAAGTGGTGCCCAGCAGTTCTCGGGACTCCTGTCCTGACTTGCGATCTGACTGGCATTCTGCCGCCACTCCTGATCTGACTCCAGTTGCGCTGACCCTCGTCCTGACTTGTGAGGTGTTTTTGCGAGGAATCCGAACCTCTCCAGCTTGTTGGTCCTGAACTGGCAGGTGTAGAAATCGGGCGGCGGATTGGGGACGTCCTGTGCCAGCGGGTTGGGCAGCGCCAGGTACTGAAGCGCACGAGCTGACCAATTGACAAAGGACGTGTTGACCACCTGCAGAAGGGACAGAAAAGAAGAAGACGAGGTCGGAGCGTCCGTCTCGCCGTCAGCTCGCTCGGCCTCCCTCACCTGCAGCGGGACGCGCAAACTGATTTCCTCGGCGTAGTAGCAGAGGACGCTCCAGGGGGCACTCAGAAGGACGAAGCAGATCCTGGTCTTGGTCTGGACCACATCCCTCTGTACAGCAGACAAGCGGAAGTCAAATGCGATCGGTCGGTCGGTTTGTTTCCGTGGCGTGTTCGTCTTCACCTTCTCCATCAGGACTCCCGAGAATCTCAGTCTGTTCAGGAAAGTTTCTCTCCACTTGCCATGACCCGAGTTCAAGGCCTTGCTGTCCTCCACGTTGGGGTTATGAGGCTCCTCCCACGCCAGAACAAAATCTGACCAATGGGTACACAGTTGTGCTCTTAAGTGGACACAATATGCGCAGTTATGGCAAGGGGGGCTGGGCGGGGGTGCGGTGGGCTCCCAACGAGTGTTTTGAGATTTTGAGAGGTTGAAGCGGACGTGAGCAAGCAGAGATGTGAATTTTGCCGACCATTCATAGCAGTTTTGTGTCATGAAATCATGTTTCTCTTTCGTACGACTGCGCTCACAAGTTTACGTAAACGTTAGCCGTCCGCTGAATGAGCAACAACAGTTACTTCTGCTGAAAACTAGCAGTGAATGCGTTGGACTTGTTGGATTGGGCCTCCCGAGGGGCGGGTTCTGGCCTGCCAGGTTCGACGGCAAGGCTAACGTAGCATCCATTTCCATTCCGTATTGCTTTGTTTCTTCTGGCTGTTGCTGACTTTGTGTCTTGTCAAACACGGAGGAAGTCACGCCTGTTTGCTAAGCTAATATTGACGCTAACGTGTCTTTGACTCACCAACGCGAGTGGATCCGTCGCTGAACGTGTTCTTGTCCCGCGGCGGCACAGCAGCATTCTGGGAAGCACACAGAGTGAAGTCAGGACATTTTGCCCAACTTGTTCCAAGTCAACTTTTGTTCTCGTGACCTTGCGCTCGCCTTCCTGCTCTTGTCCAGGCCATTGTTTTTTTTTTTCCTGGATCGCTATTGTGGGGGTCTGAGGATTTGTTTTTAAACTGTCAAGCACTTTGACTTGCATTTTTTTGTAGGAAAAGGGCTTTATGAATAATGATTGATCGATTGATCGATCCATCGATCGTTCCCAGCCAGCTGCGGGAAGACAACCTCTGCGGCCGAGATTTTGCCGCAATTGCTAAGCTAGCTGCTAAGACTCTTGGACGAGAGCATCGAGGATGTGAAAGGTTACCATGGCGATGCTCCCGTAGCTGATGTCTGTCTTGGTTTCCATGTCGATGAGAGTGTTCACCTCCTGGTCCCCTCGCACCTTCATCTTCCTGGAACAGTTGAAGTTAGCAGCGCAACTTCCCATTTGCGTCCTAATCGTCACTCGTCTTCATTTTGTTGCCACGGCAGTTGGACTGGTCAACAGAAAGACGAACATCGTCATTGATCAAATAGTGAACAGCAGCAGGCTTCCCCAGTCCTGATCCTGCAGGTTTGAGATCTTTCTGTCATTTCAGTTTTGGAAAATGTTCCGGGCCATCCTTCAGACATCCGACAATTGAAAAGGCATCTTTTCTTTAGCCAACACCAGCGACTTGATCACACAACATCATCGTCATCATCATCATCGTCATCATCATCATCATCATCATCATCATCATCATCACAACGTCAACCTTAGCTTGACTTCAAAACTCACCAGTGTACCAGTCCTCAAGTCTTGGGATCCTGGAGTGTCCTCAAGTCTTGGGATCCTGGAGTGTCCTCATCCTTGTGCGTTGCTGTCCTAAGAGGTTTCAGTCAGCAGCTGCGAAATGTTCGCACCCTGTTAGACGTCACACACAAGCCCGTCCAATCATTTCTGTGTGTGCGTGCGTGCGTGTGTGTGTGTGTGTGTGTTGATAAAACCCCGTGTCTACTTTCTGATTGGCCCCGCGAAATGGCCGCACCCTTTCAGGGAAAAGGCGCAAGTGAATGGCGCCACCTGCTGTCGTGACCGGGAATAACCTCGAGTTTGAGAGCATTGCACGGAAAATCCCATTCCAGGTTTGACATTAAGAGAGGAACTCAACTGGGTTGTGGGAGCTCAACATTACTGTTTAGAATGCTTGCTGAAATGTTGTCTATTTTAATTTTAAAAAAACAGTTGGATTAGAGGTCTGGAGTCAATTAGTGGACGACGCAACTTTATTTTTGGAGATTGTGTCTCAAGTCCAATTGGCTCTACAAACTATTGATGTTTTCTCAAAGGCTTCTGGTTTACAACCCAACTTGATTTTTTTTTAGATTTTGCCATGACATGAGTGCCAATTACAATCTGTGTGTGATATAGAAGTAAAAAAAGAAAGTCAAATATTTTGGGATTGTTATCTCTAAGGACAAAAGGATGACAGAAAAAAATGAATATCTGTGAAACTGTGGACAAATGTAAATCTGTTTTAAACAGATGGCTATAAAAAGATGTTTCCATTTTTGGAAGGCTTTTATTAGCAAAGATGGGGAGCTTGTCAAGAGTTATCTACCCTGCATTTTTTGTTTTTTTTTACCGATTTCGACTAAAAGGATTAAGATGATAAACACTATCAATTTTAGATTCATATGGAGAAACAGATGCCAGTACATAAGGGGAAATGGTTAAAGGCGATGAAGACGGCGGTGTAAGGGTTAGGGTTGATTTTGATGTTACGAATGGAGTCTTGAAGTTAAAATGAAATCATTTTGTTACGAATCGGGATTCATTTTAGTTTATTGTTCCTAATGTCATTTTCAAAAAAGTGGGGGGTATCGAATTTCTGTTGCGATGTGACTTTGAATGTCGATTACCGCCAGTTAAACTGTCCGATTTTCATCAACAAGACCTTCTCCATTAAAAAATGACTGCCATCATTTCACTCCACACAATCTGGAATCATGGATACAAATTGCTTAACAGGAAATCCGTTTTTAGGGCAGAGTGGAATTCAAAAGGAGGAAGTTGCTGTAGCGCGCTTGTTAGGACAAAATCCGTTTGAGCTCCCCTACAAAAATGGGATTGTTTTAAAGAAGTTCTCAAGTCCTTTTAAACAGAGCGACACATTTGAACACAGCCTCTGTAGACAGCCTAGTCTTTTTTATTTTAGATGCTTCCATTATTTGACCCTGGTCAAAATGTGTGTCAGCCTCCCGGATCCTAATAGTCCATTGAAAATCCTTTTTGCTGGATAACAGCCTGCAGTTAGCGCTACATTTTGCGGCAATTTGTTTCCCAGATGTGCTTTCACTTGAGAGTTGATGAATATTGTGACGACACGATGCAGACAAATCTTTGAGTCTTGGCAATGAAATGTACATGCAGACTTGATTGGTTGGCGTGAAAACGCTGCAGATGAAATCACGATATTCAAGATTGGCGACATTGGTGAGCGGCAACGTAAGATGGCCGCCGTTAGCTTCACTTCTCCCAACGGCACGACGGTCAATTCTTCCGCGCCAACAGGAGAATGACGCCGTCAAGAAGCGACCGTGTTGTGGGATTGCTGTTTGGTGACGTCATCAAGGTGAGACGGTGTCGTGTTGTGGGACTTGTGTTGCGCTCGTTTAAAAGCCCCCGGGTTTGGGGGCGTGTCATTCAGTGACGTTCACTTCATAAGATCCTGCTAGCTGTCACTAAACTTGCGAGAAGATTCGACGACGAAACGGAAGCCCCTGCAGGTTGTCTGTGGGTTTTGTTTGCTTGGAATTAAGCGTGGAAAGTGGAAACGCGTCTTTACAACTCCAAGCGCTTTACAACGATTCAACGATTTGTTTGCTCCGCAAGCACGCGCACTATTTTCGGACAGGACAAGCTGCAGGTTTATTTTTTGATGTTTGGCAGCGTCATTCATCCACTTTAAGTGTGGCTGCATTTAAAAAAAAAAAACAAAAAAAAACTTTTATCTGTTGATTTTTTTTTAATTGAATCGGATAAAACGAACTTTTTATGATGAGAGATCGATGGAGAAAACGTAACTACTTGGAAACAGAATGAGACGTTCACATATTGTGAAATAAACAATGCAGTCACGTCAGTCAATATTTGAACATTTTGCCCCTTGAACTTCAAAGCTTTAAGTAGAATATTTTTGGAAAGAAATCGGGTTGCAAAATGTTGCGTGACGGCTGCAGCCTCTTCTGACGTTTGTTTGTGCGCTTCGGCAGGCCGAGCATGACGTCGCCGGAAATCGTGTCGCTGTCTTGGGGTCGCATGACGGTCAAGGGGGCGCCGTCGCCCTACAAGGACTGCAAGGTTTGGCCCGGGGGCAGCCGGCCGTGGGACTGGCGCGAGACCGGCACCGAGGTGGGCCGCGCCGCCGCCGCCGCCGGCAGGCAGGCAGACAGGTTCGGAAACTCATTGGTTTTGTGCTCGCCAGCACCGTCCCGGGGTTCAAGTGGCCGACGTGCAGGAGGTGCTGGACAAGGGGGTGGACCTGCTGGTCATCGGCCGAGGGATGGACATGGCGCTGCAGGTGACGGACAGAAAACGCTCAAGTCACTCACAAAATGGCTCCCGATTGCGTACAATCGTTAGGTGAAAATATGTGTTGGGAAAAGGTTTAGAAAAAATAAAAATAAAAAATGGATCTCGAGATGTTTGGAGAGAAATCCGCGTTGACAGCGCTGAAAACTCAAGTGGATGTCGACTGCCGACCCCCCCCCCCCCCCCC